>NC_045030.1:144505590-144506332 GCF_008632895.1 Mastomys coucha | reverse complement strand
ACCCTGGCTGTCCTGGAACTCACTCTGTAGACCAGGCTGGCCTCAAACTCAGAAATCTATCTGCCTCTACCTCCCAAGTGCTGGGATTAAAGGCGTGCGCCACCACTGCCCAGCCAAGGTTGAATTTTTTTAAATAAACATTTGTAAATAAATATATCTACATGGTTCAAAAATTAAATAATTAAAAAGATATGTTAAAAAGCATCCCTTCTTCCACTGGTAACTATTTTTCATTAGCTTCGATGTCCCTACCGATTGTGTCTTCAGGCGAATATGAACATATATAAACACAATTCTTGTTTCTTTCCTTTTTATACATATAGTTGCTTCTATAGATGATTCTGTACCTTCATTTGACAAATTCTGGAGATCTTTCCAAATCAATACATAGAGAGCTTAAGAAAGATAATAAAAATTATCTTTTATAGCTGTTTTATACTTAGATGAATATTGGAAATTTTCTAAAAAGTCATTTTGGCAGTAGGCATCAAGAACTTTACATTTTTTCCATATACTTTGATCCAGTAATTGATCTTTCAGGAATCTATCCTGAAGGAATAAACAGGAGATAAGAAACAAAGACATATGCTTACAGATATTTACTGTATGATTTGCTGTAGCTATAGCCCTCCAAATAAAGAAACAAATAGAAAGCAACTATAAATAAACAAGCCAGTAGTGGTGGCACACACCTTTAATCCCAGCACTTGGGAGGCAGAGGCAGGTGGATTTCTGAGTTCGA
>NC_045030.1:144502464-144505580 GCF_008632895.1 Mastomys coucha | reverse complement strand
AATAAATAAATAAATAAATAAATAAAGAAAGAAAGAAAGAAAGAAAGAAAGACCCAATTAGGTGATTCCTGAAAAAAAATAGCATGTAGCAATTCAGTATTTATGGGGAATTTAAGTAACACAAGAAAATTAAGCCAATCTAGTGAGATATAAAATTGAATAAATAATGCAATATCAATTATGTTTATACAAAGTCCACATGGGGCCCAGAGATACAAGGTGCAAAGCATATGCAGGGCTCCAATTTTACCTACAGCGCCCTCAAAAAATTCACACAAGGGACTGAAGTTGGCTCAGCAGTTAAGAGCACTAGCTGTTCATCAAAAGGAGAGAGGTTTAATTCCTAACACCCACACAACAACTCATAACTGTCTGCAACTCCAGTTCAAGGGAATCACCCTCTTCTGACCTTTCCAGGCACTTCATGCAATGTTGTGCACTTACATTCGAGCAAAACACCCATACACATAATCAAAAAAAATATAATGCATACATAAAAGACAAAAAGGTAATATATCCAAATGTTAATGCTAATTCCTCTCAGTTAAAATTACAGGTGAAAAATTTCTTTACAATCATATATAATTTTTAATTCTAAGGAATAAGCATATGTATTATTTCTTAAAATCAGAAATAAAAGCTCCTACCCTAGTTTTCCACTCTAATCCAGGAGCCTATTTTCCTCTTTGATTTTATGACTCCCCAAACATCTATCCATAACCTTTATTGAAGGAAGAACTAATAAGTAGATATAGAAATAAGTATATTTACTTCTTTCTTTGTCCAGGCTCTAAATGCCAAGTTCAGAGCTTTACCACCATGGACCAAGTAGGAGGCAGGGTGTCTCCTATTCTCTCGTAAGCCTAAAGCAGAAATAAAAAAGAAGAGTGTCAATACAGCTCTTCAGAGGAATAAAGTACTTTTTTACCTTTGTCAGACAACCAAAGAAAATGCTGAGAGTTCTGGGCACACCCTCAGATCTATTACATTAATAGTATTCACTTAACTAAAAACTTACTACCCACTAGGCAGCTGTCATTTAACTCTGATATCTACATTGTAAGCAAAATTCACTTTCTAGTTCAGGAAACTAAAGATCTGAGAGGAATCGTGATCAAGGATATATATGTTGTTGGTGCCAAAACATATAGTTGTGTCCATTTGAATATAAGGCCTGAGTTCCTTCTATTAAATTATTTGGCCTTTTAGGTCTCAAAATTGTCTATGTTCTGCCTTACTTCATGAGGAGGCTATTAATAACCAATTTTAGGGTTTATAAAGAATTTTCTACTGTACTAAGCTGGTCAGAATAGGTAAATGAGTCATTAGTTATTCCATGTTATAACACTTACATGTCAGTCTGTCAAAGTGGCAGAGTAAGGGCTTGAAGTATTAGGTAGGAAACTGTACTCACTAGGCTATGAGGTCCTTTGTACTGTGATACTGATTCCTTCTGCCAATTTATCTTGAAGAATCAGTTATCAGGTCCAAGCAAGGGACTCACTTTATTTCAGACAAGACTAAGAAAGATGAAAAGCAGCAAGCTGGTTTCCACCAGGGCAGATACCCAGGACTGCAAGATGTCAGGATGTCAAGACTGGGTCTTATCCCTGAGGGAGGCATATCCGGGATACTCATGAATCACGTGATATGATTCCATTTATATACTATTCTTCAAATGACAAAACTATAGGGGTGAGTGGTTTCCAGAAATTATGGATGATATAGGGGAAGAAAGTAAGTATAATGGTATAATAGTTATGATCACTTTATTTTTGGCTAATATAAAAAATACAAAGTTTGAACAATATCAGTATACTTTATTCTTACTCAGCTCACTGCACTCCTCTTTCCCCTTTCTTACCCCAGAGTTTCACCTTCTACTTCCATGTCATATATATTGCATTACCCCTTTGTTCTGCCCATCCCTCACCAAGTGTGTCAAATCTTCTGACTTTGAAATCCAATGTTTTATCTTCAAAGTTCACACTAAATAATCATGCAACTGAGTTACCAAAGCAAACTGCAAAAACACTTCAAAACATTTTAAGTTGGTTTACAATTTCATACTGGACCCCATTTTTTGTTGTCCTTGGCCACACGCAGCTGTATTCATCTTCTGGCCCATAGGGTTGGACACTTCTGTTAAACCTCCCTCTCTTCTCATAGTCCCCTTCTTCTTTGATGTCTATGACTCTTTCTGTCTCTCTGTATGTGTGTCTGTCTGTCTATCTCCCTCTCCCTCTCCCCACCCCTCTTTCTCACACACACGCATCATAAATTCTAATCCAGACTCCATATGTGAGGAAAACAAAAGTTGTCCAAGTCTGGCTATTTCGTTTAACATAATAATCTCCAGTACATTCATTTTCTGCAAATATAAAAATGTCACTTTTCTTTAGAGCTGAATAAAGTTCCACTGTGTCTAAGTAGCATTCATGGACCTCTAGCCTAATTCTATATCTTGGTTATTAGACATTTTATAGTAATATTTAAGATATTAATGATTTAATATGCACAGCAGGGCAGCAGTGGTAGCAAGCATTCACCTCCCATTCCTCCTGTTCTCAATTTCCACACTCCCTCTTCTTCCTCCTTTCTCTTAGCAAAAGTGATAGCTGGTAAGGAAAACCATACCTCGAAAGATGTCCAGAATATGTTTTCCCACATACCAACAGATGGTCTCAAAGTTGGGAAACTTGAAAAGGTCTGCTGTACTCAGCCGCTTCTCAATCTCATAAGCCCTGTAAGGAAACATAATAACTATAAAAAGAATCTATATGCTGAGTACCTATTATGTGCCAAGTGTTACTCTCAGTGCTATGTATCCACTGTATTTAATACTCACAGTGACCCTGTAAAACCCTATATATAAAGAAACTTTGAGATCAAAGATTATGGACCTGTCCAAAGGTACATTAACAACCAAGTGAAGAAAGAGTGTTAACCTTGTCAAACAGTCATTAAGAAACAAGATACTGCCCAGCAGCAGTGGTGTTGTACACCTTTAATCCCAGAACTTGGGATGCAGAAGCAGGCAGATCTCTGAGTTCGAGGCCAGCCTAGTCTACAGGGTGAGATCTAGGACAGCCAGGGATACGCAGAGAAACCCTGTC
>NC_045030.1:144498122-144502453 GCF_008632895.1 Mastomys coucha | reverse complement strand
GATGAAGGCTCACAACTTATTTGTACAGCTACATTGTGTACTCATATACATAAAATAAATAAATCTTTTTTTTAAAAAAGCAAAAAACTCAAAAAGCCCAAGATCTTTCCCTTTCTTGTTGTCTTCATCATACTATACTGCATTCCTTACTCAAAGGACTTACACAAGGACTATAACACACAAGAACGGACAATGTCAGAACTCACTTGAGTTGCATTTCAATGTTAAGGCTGTGTAAGAAGTTCCCTCCAAATGCTAAGCAGTCCACGGGTGTTAACACAGCATGTATCCATCCTGTAGTATAAAGAAGGCAAAAATCACAGCTAGCAGAAGGCTTTTCTTTCTTTGGACACCTAACTGACTAGTCAGTTTAGCCTTCACACCTTAAAAATAGCTTACCAATGATTCAAAATACATTTTTTTTACCGTGGCAATAACTAGTATACCCTAAACAGAATCAACTTATGAAGTTAATGCATCTCTTTCCACTTGAATTATCTTTCTGATGCTTCACCCTTCTTCTCTAAAAGAACATCACTCTATTCCTAGAACCACTCTTTCTAAAATGCACACCACTAAAACACAATTATTCACTCCCCTTGCCTTTAATTTTTCAATATTATGTTTTCATAAATCCTTTCCATATTCATCTCCCTTCTCCATCCATCTATCCAGAAGATTTGTGTCCCTCATCTCTCATACTGGTTAGTATTCCAAACTGTTTTTTTATACCTCTAGGTACAACTAAAACCTTTCAAACTGATAAAACTGTATCATCAATAATCTGTGATGTTACACACACTCACACTCACATACACAAACACACACACACACACACACAATGTAGCAACTACTAAAATCAAAACAAAACTAGAGCAAATAAACAATTAGAACCACTGAAAAACGAAGCAAATTCTAAACCTAAAAATTCACTTAAAAAGATTCATTTGATCATAACAAACCAACCTTGAAAAAGATATACAAAGTTAGAAGACTGACAAATCCCAACTTTAAGATCCAAAAATAAACCCATATATGCTCAGTTAACTTTTCCTGGTTTGTTTTTTCACTTGATTTTTGGTTTTGTAATACTGTGGAGCAAGCTCAGGGCCTTGGACATACTAGGCAATACTCCACTACTGAACTACAACTTGAACTGTAAATCAACCAGTGACAATGACGAAGGAGAAATATCAAGAAAATTCAATGAAGAAAGAAGGTTTCAGTATACTCTGGATGAAGCAGATGTCAACATGCCAAAGAATAAAACTGGGCTCTTGCCTCAACCTGTATATAAAAACTAACTCAATTTTAATAAAATATGTAAATATAATAACCAAAACTAAACTGAAAACAGTGACACATACCTATAATCCCAACACTCAGAAAGCTAAGGCAGGAAGATGACAGGTTTAAGACTAGCTGAACTACATGTCTGAGTAAGACAATGTGTCAAAAGAAACTATAAAATACTTATATTTTTCCTTGAATTCCCAATACTTGTAGATATAATCATATCAATCAAAAATTTAAGGCAGTAATATCACAGGTTTGAGGCCTTGGAGATAGAGATAGACTGAGCACAGCCTGAGTGAGACAAAAGAAAAAAAAAAGAAAAGCCAACAAAAAAACCCCAGATTAACTGGACAGAATTAATAGCATTCATATTTTATGAGACACTATTAGAGAATGTGAAAAGACTCAAGTCTTTCTGGGAGCTATAGGCAGATAATTTAATAGCTCCTATGAGAGAGGAAGTCGCTGTCACTGGTAAAATAATCCCCAACCACGAAACCCTACTTAAATGCAGTGAAGCACACAAAGATGTTAAAGTAGGAGGGATACCTTAGGGGAAGAAGAGATTGAACAGCAGGGAAAGAGAGATAAGAAAAAATAATGGGGTACATGAAGTACACATATGTGTATATGTGTTAAGTTGTCAATGAATCAATTTAATGTATTAAAAGACAATGTCAAGCCAGGTGGTAGTGGCACATGACTTTAATCCCAGCATTCAGGAGGCAAAGGCAGGCAGATCTCTGTGAGTTCAAAGACAGCCCGGCAACATAGAGAAACCCTGTTAAAAAAGAAAAAAATTAAAAATTCAAAAAGGAAAGAAAGAAAAGAATAATGTCAAAAGACAAGCTCAAGAATAAGAAAAATATTTTTAAACAATATATCTGATAAAGGTACAAAAATATAATTCATGTAATAGTCGTCGTGTGATGGTCACTGTGTGATGGCACTGGGTGATTTAATAATTAAATAGTATTTAATTAAAACTATTTATAAACAGTTATGCTGTTATTACTATTTAAGAATAAGTAGCCAGGAGGTAGTGGCGCACGCCTTTAATCCCAGCGCTTGGGAGGCAGAGTCAGGTGAATTTCTGAGTTCAAGGCCAGCCTGGTCTACAGAGTGAGTTCCAGAACAGCCAGGGCTACCCAGAGAAACCCTGTCTCGAAAACCCCCTCCAAAAAAAAAGAAAAAAGAAAAAAAAAAGAATAAGTAAAGGATTTCACAAAAAATAAAAAACAAAGATCTATAAATTACAGAAGTATTTTTGCAAGATGGTCAACATGAATAGTCATTAGGGAAACACAAACTAGAACCATGGTGTTATATTTTACTCCCACTAGGATTGCTATGATCATAAAGACAGAAATGACAATTATTGGAGAAGATATGAGCAAACTGGAACCCTTATACTTTGCTACTTGGAATGTAAAATAGTGCACATTATCTACTTTGATAATAGCTTGGCAATTCCTCAAAAAGACAATGTATTGAGTTACCACATGATAGAGTCAATCCTCTACCAAGCAAATACACAAGAAAATTGAAAATACAAGCCAAATATCCCTTGCCTAAAATACTTCAAATCAGGAATGTTTCAGACTTGAGACATCTTTAAAATTTTATAATATCTACAAATATATATATATATATATATAGATAGATAGATAGATAGATAGATATAGAGAGATATAGATATAGATATATCTTGAAAGTAAAAAGTTATTCTGGGAATGAGATACTTGTTTATGACCTGAATATACTTTATACAAAGAGCCTGAAGTAAAATTTACATACTTTAATGCACTTATGTATTGCAGGGTATTTGATAACTCTGTGAACTTCAAGATTGTGTTACACCCTGAGATTGTGTTATTTATTTAAGAAAAACCTGTAGCTAGTTGTGGTGGCTCAGCCTTAGCACACACCTTTAATCCCTCTGGCTGGAATACAAACATGCCTTTAGGCCATACCTTTAATCCCAAACAATGAAGGTAAAGTTAGTTTGTAGAAGGAAGCAGCTATGTTTACAACCAATGTCTAATTGAGTGAGAAAGATCTGACAGAATAGAATATGCACAACTCTCTTGAGTAGAGAAAGGGGAGCTACTTAAGGGGCAGTGCAGAGAGAGGAAGGAGACAGTTTTACAGAGATAGGTTGCAGACAAAGAACTACCAAGACACAGATGAAGATAGAAGGAGCCTAAGAACGAGAAGCAGATTAGGACAGACTGCCACAGTTAGTAAGACACCAAGCAGATCCGTTCAGGAAACGGCAAGAGAAGCCAGATTGAATCCGTCAGTTTGAAGAGCTTTGAGCCAAAACAGCTGTTGAACTAGCCAGCTAGAATTCAGAAAGAACTAGGAAGGGGAGATCTTATTCAGCAGTAAATCTCAGAGGCTGAAAACATTCTAGGCCTAGAAAACATTGTATTGAGGCTTGAAGCTTCCAGAAGTAGGCCTTGGTTAGCAGACAGAGGAGGTAAGCCTCAAAGATGACGATTACACTGGGTGAATAAAAGTTATTTTTACATTTATGTCTGAGCATGATCTCAACACATTTGTCAGATGATGTGAAATTTTCTATTTACAAGGTTGCTTTGGCTCTCAAAGGGTTTCGGAGCTAAGGAGAAGGCTCTGTCAATAAAGTACTTGCCATGCAAGCATGAGGACCTAAATTCAGATCTCAAGCACCCATGTAAAAATCTAAGCATGGCAGCCCATGTCTCTAACTTGGGCACTGCAGAGCTTGGAGAAAGGACGACTCATCAGGCTTGTTACATCTAGTCTAGTTTAGTGAGAAATTATTTCTCAAAAAAAAAAAAAAATAAGGTGATGGGCTAGAGATGGCTTGAAGATTAAGAGCATTGGCTGCTCTTCCAGAGGACCAGGCCCCAATTCCCAGAACCTACATGGCAGCTCACAACTATCTCTAACTCCAGTTCCAGGGAATTCAATTGCCATCTTTGGCCCTCCAGGGGGAATAAGGCAAGCACTTGCCGCACATCATTACATTAAAGTAAAAGATTTCTTTA
>NC_045030.1:144496081-144497449 GCF_008632895.1 Mastomys coucha | reverse complement strand
ATTTTATTCCCATCCCCCCAGTCCACCCCCTGACTCTTTCACATGCCCTACCTCCTTCCCATCCCCTTGTCTCCACATGGATGTCCCCATCCCCACCCCACCTATTCTTGAACTCAGAGCATCTGTGATTACTTCTGTAAGATATTCACAAGATTGGGCTCTCTGGCAGACTGAACAGCTCAGCTACCAACCAGGCCCAAATCCAGGGCTCTGAATTCATCCACCCCAAAATCTGTATCATCCTCAAATGGTTGGGATGCATGAAAGGGCCAGTCTTACTGATCCAAAGCTGAAGGATCTCCACAACACAGAGTAACAAGATAACCTGGAGGAGTCCTGATGAGGATCCAATATGGTAGATCTTGAACCAGACCAATAGCAACATTTCCAAGTGCAGAAGTGTAGACAGAGGGATATACTGTGGGACACAATGTGACATACTACAGCTTCCATGATGAGATGTTTTTATGCTTTTTATGTTGTTTGTTTGTGTGTATTTTATTTTGGTGGGAAGTTAGCAAGGATGAAGGACAGATATGAGGGAACAGGGTGATGAAAGGGATTAGGGTATATGATGTAAAACTTGCAAAAGCTTAACAGATTTTCTTCCATGGTAGAAAGGAAAGAACCACTGGCAAGGTTCCTAATATGCTTCTGTTAACAACTCTAATGAAACTCACTGGGTTCTATACACACACAAAAAGACATTAAAGTAGAAAGGATGCAAGAAAGGGAGCGAAATGGTAAGGGGTTAGTATGTGAGGTAGAGGGACAGCAGGGAAATGGCAAACACAAAATACATTATATACATGTATAGAAATGTCATACAGAGTCCCACTATTATGGATAATATATGCATACGGAGTCCCACTATTATGGATAATATATGCTCAGAAAACATTTTTAAAAGAAAAGGAAAATATTTGGAATAACCACATTAACAAATACTATTTTGCAGTGACTGGAGTTATAGCTCAGCTGGTAGATGGATTGCTTAGCATGAGCAAAACTTTATGTTTAATCTCTAGTACATAAAAATAAAAAAGGCGGAGTAATTGGGACCAGCAGGACCAGGCACACAGGAACTCTGCCAGCCCAGTGACTTGGGTTCCTTCCGGTCCGTCTGGGCTGGGGTCTAGAGCAGACCTTGGGTGCAAGCTCCACAGCCAGTCCCACAACAACCAGAGGAAGCTCTACTCCCAGGTGCTCTGATACACCCAGGATCAGAGGTGAGCAGGAAACATCTGTCCAAACACTGGGAGTAACTGGGACCAGCTGGACCAGGCACACAGGAACTCTACCAGCCCAGTGACTTGGATTCCTTCCGGTCTGTCTGGGTTAGTGTTCTGAGCAGACCTTGGGCACAAG
>NC_045030.1:144492008-144496070 GCF_008632895.1 Mastomys coucha | reverse complement strand
TGAAGTCACTCACTCAAGTCAAATAGCTTTAACCATAGCAGGAAGTCTGTATCCAAAAATCGAGCCTATAATTCATTTCTTGGTACAGCAAAACTATCAACTCTCAGCTTAGCTACAATGGAGGTAAAATCCTTTGGTGATGTGAGGGTCATTGAAGTACAGCCTTATTACAATGAAATCCAATGTCTAAAAATTGTTCTTATTTTGGGCTTGTACCACAGTAAGAGCCAAGATTTTCAAGTCTACTAAACAAACAAATAGACTTTATATATTCATGTTCATTTAAGAAAATACTAGTAGTGATGTATTATTTTTAAGTATACAGCTAATATGTTTAGAGTTATTTAAAATTTATATTCACTATTGCTGTACATGAGCATCTATATAAGACTGTTAAATTGATTGTTGTTTTATATCAAACAACTTTTATAATACTTAACCACAGTACTTAGAAGATAGAGGCAGGAGGAGAAGTTCAAGGTTACCCTTAGCTACACAGCAACATTGATTATTGAGTACATGACACCCTGTTGCAGGGGGTAGAAGAATTATTTTGCCATTAAAATAAGTACTAAATTAAGGTGCCACGTTTGTAATTACATACTCATGAAGCTGACAAAATATTGGAATTTTGAGGTGAGGTTTGGCTATATAGCAGATTCTAGGATCACCTAAATCTGTCTAAAGAAAAAATAAAGCAAAGTAAGGTGGTATACATTTGTAAGCCCACCCAGAAGGTGGAGGCAGGAGGATCAATAGTTGAAGGCCAACTTCAGCTATACGGTTGAGTTCAAGACTAGCCTAGACTACATGAGAGCCTATCCCAAAACTAAAAACTATTATTTATGTGGAATATTCAAGAGGAAAATCCACATACAAGGAAAGGTTAAAAAAAAAAAAATGTTGTCCCAGGATGGGAGAAGAGCGGTATAAAAGTAACTGTTAATGAGGAAAGTGTTTCTTTTCAAAGTGATGGTCCCTGGCAAAAGTATAATAAAAACTGTTAAACTTGTACATTTTATGGCATATAAATTCTATCTCATTTTCTACAAAGGCACACTTAACACAATAAAAATTATAACAAAAACGTGTCTAAGAGCTAAACTGATGCTGGGAATTTATAGCACTAAATGCTCACATTAGAAAAGAAAGTCTGAAATTAATAAACTGAAATCCATCTCAAGACTAGGAAAAAACTAGGAATAAAGTATAAAATAAATTCAGAACAAACAAAAGGAAAAATAAAGATAAAAGCAAAAAGCAAAATTGAAAACCTAAAGAGAAAAAACATCAAACAAAACAGATAAACCTCTAGAAGACTGACAGAAAAAAAGGAGAAGACACAGTATCAGGAATGAAAACTAGTATCAAGAATGAACAAAAGTGGGGAGAGGGAGGAAGGGAGAGAAGAAATAAAAGAATGAATCAATATAGTACTTCTTTGAAAAGCATAGACAACCACAACTCATCTAATATGGAATACATGGACTGGCAAGATGGCCTTGTTGGTAAAAACATGGGCTAGATAATGCAAATAGCCTTACAAAGATTAAAGAAACTTAATGCTAAATTAAAACTCCTCCCCAAACTTTCAGGTCCATGCTATTCACAAGAGAATTCCATTTATTTATTTGTTTATTATTTCTAAGCTGAGCATAGTGGCATACACCTTTAATCCCAGAAGCTAGGAGGCAGAGACAGATGGATCTCTGAGTTTAAGACCAGCCTGATCTATGTAGTGAGACCTTGTAATAGAAAAAAACAAAAAAAATCTTTAAAATATTTTGTTTTATTTTTAAGTAGAGTTTCACTAACTTGCCCAGACTAGCCTTGAAAACATAATCCTCCTCCTCAGGGTTCCAAGTATTTGAGATTCCAAGTGTGTTTTATTATGTCCACATTCAATAAGAGTATTATCTATATATTTCAAGAAAATTTAATGTTAATTCTGCTTAAATAATCAAGAAACATTTAAATTGGACTGTTCATAAAAGATTCAATTGGTTTCTAGATATCAACTCTCCTTAAATTGAGACAACAGGGTTATTTTTTTTTCAAAATGTATATACTCAGCTCAATGGAAGAATGGTTCCCTAGCAAAATACACACAAATTCAGACTCCACATGAGACCTAAGAATTCTATAAGTAAAACCCAGGCATGAACTATTAACAAAGAATGTTTCCATCCTGGTCATTCAATGTTATAATAGACTAGAAAGAACATCAGCCTCTGAGTTAGTATCCCTAGAGTCATAGGGCTGAGTCCTGTTCTCTATCAGTATACCCAGTTGACATTAACCTTGTATACAATGCTCCATCAGCCTCCTCCTGCTTGTTCTCTCATCTGTGGCCTCCACACAAAACCACGCTTCCTACTAGTCAACATAAATTTTCTTAAGGTCTAGTTCTTAACCTTTCAGCTAATGAGAAAAAGAGATGTCACATAATGAGATTGATAAATTAAGGACAGGGTTTGACCACTGTCTCCCTTCTTTCTGCCTTTCCCATCCTCCCCTCTAGAGGGACCCAGGCATGACCTGTAGGAATAAACAGTGTTTGTCCTTGCTTCACAGAACACTTGTAGCACTTTTCCACCTGGTCACCAAAGAACATCTCGTTCTGATTAGAGGAGCTGCTCCAGCACTCAAAGAGAGTCAGATTAACATTTGTTGGGCGGATCAGGTAGAAGATCTTCTCACCCTGAAATAAAGAAATACCATACTAAAGGTTTCAAGAAAAGTCCTTCTCAAGGAAGGGTGTTCTAAATAGTAAAATCTCTCTCCCAGTCTCCACCCACAACTATATCAGTATACCAGAGCTGTTTCTCAAACCCATCAAGAAACATTTTTAGATAAACTACTCAAATTTCCCCCAAATTTTCCAAAAATAATTTGAAAGGAACATTTAAATCTGTTTAAGTTAAGAAGAAATATATACCAATTTCTCTTATTTTAGATGTAATACCAAATGAAAAATGGCCTCTATAGGTAAGATCAATACTACTAGCCCTAGAATTTAAGGCCATATTACTGATGAGAGGAAAATTTAATCGGCTTTTAAATGCCAGTTATACAGTGTTCCTTCTCATACCTGAAATCAGAGTTAATAAGTTTAAAAGTTCAGTAGCTGCCCAAGGACTTCTAGAAGATTATATTTCATCAGATGATGGATTATCTGTTGGAAGAATATTTTATTTCCTAATTGTGCTTTGCTTCGATAATCATCTGAGAGAGAATTTAGTGAAAAAGAACCACACCCTAGCATAAGGATAACCCTGTAATTTAGCTAATACATAAAAAATTTAAACACAGAAAACTATGATGTGTGATAAAACTGTATGTGTACTATACAATTGAAAACACTGATAGCCTTCATAGAGAGTAGCTAATAATAGTATTATATCAATTACCTTATTTTGATAAATGTCCTATAATTACTTAAGAAACTACCATTGTTAAGAACTAAATAATGGCCGGGCAGTGGTGGTGTACACCTTTAATCCCAGCACTTGGGAGGCAGAGGCAGGCGGATTTCTAAGTTCGAGGCCAGCCTGGCCTACAGAGTGAGGTCCAGGACTGCCAGGGCTATACAGAGAAACCCTGTCTCGAAAAAACAAAAACAAACAAAACAAAAAACAAAACAAAAAACAACAACAACAAAAAACAAAAACAAAAAACAAACAAAAAAAGAACTAAATAATGAATTATTAGACATAAAGAGACACTATGTCTGGAATTACTCCCAAATGTCTCAGAAAAAAAATACAGCCACTTTACTTTGGTTACTTCAGAGAAAGTAAATGAATTCTATGGTACATATATTAAAGTTTGAGGGTAGAAAAGCTCATGTTACCAAGAAATATCTACAATAAATATAGACATTTTCATACATATTGGGAGAAACAGAATTCCTTCATTTAAGAACGTAGGGAATATCTTAAGTGATTTATTGCTATTCAAAAAAATCTAAATCTGGGATACTAGAGATAGAAGCCAGGACCGTGCACATGTTAAGAAAGTACTACACCAAGCCGGGTGGTGGTGGCGCAGGCCTTTAATCCC
>NC_045030.1:144486382-144491908 GCF_008632895.1 Mastomys coucha | reverse complement strand
GGCCTCATTCTTTAGCTCAAGCTGATCTGAAACTTACCATGAACTTCAGCCTGACCTCTCATTCATGGCAAGCCTCCTGCCCCAACCTTACAAGTGTTGAAATTATAGGCAGAAGCCACCATGCCTACCTTCAACAACTTTTTGCTTAAGCATCAAAATTGTAGAGGCACACCCACATGTGCCACATCAATGACATTAATATCTTTGTCAGAACCTGAAGTAAGGAAATGAATTCTGTATCTAAGGGGAAAAAACTTCTTGTCCCCTCACCAGTACCTAGAATGGCCTTTTACCCAGGAACTCTGTCTTTAGAATGAACACAACAGAGTTAATTATGTCAAAGTGTTACCTAGATAGAATATGAGAGGCAGATATGTCTGGCTACCTCCAGGTATCATATTCATTCCTACCTTAAGCACATGGTACCAAACTGAGGTCCCACCAAAGTCAATGTGAAAATCTGTATAGCTATCCCGCACACTCATGAGGCAGTACTTCTGTACATTGGGCCTCTCAAAGACACTTTCCTCTGGCCACAAGTTCTCCACCCATGACAGCTTGCGAACAATCTTGGGTGTTTCCACAAGGTTTGAAAGCCTAGTAAAGAAGGTGAAAAGAAACATGAGCTGACTGAAAATTGAAAGTTTAAGCCTGAATAAAACACTTTGGTTGAATAAAACAAATTTTAAAAAATCATTTTCTCCACAGAACTCAAAGGAATGGACAACATTTATTCCTACAAGTTCAACAATAGTCCTGCTCCACTCAGTTTCCAAATCCAGTCCTAAATCCTAGCTCCAAATCCTTCCCCAATAGGAAGTGGCCATTCCTACTAAATTGTCATGCCCATTATTTCACTTCCACAGTCTATTCATTCAACACTTAGTTTATAACAGTTGTCTGTCCCATACCTTGATATCTTCTTTATGAAAAGCCCTTACAATTACAGAAACTTCCTGGAGCTAAGTTCCATACATCTGGCCGTTTTTATCCTACATAAACCCACAAATCTTATAATATTATGCACTCCTCTTTGTTTTGACCTCCAGAAAATTCAATGAAAACTGTGCAATCTATTTCCACCAACTATTTAAACAAAGAATTATGCAATCATGTGTACAGTACCTATCCATATGCATCCTAGTCCCCCATCTTTATTTTTTTTGTTCCAGTTTTCTTTTTCCCCTTTTCTGCATGTCTGCAAGCTATCACACAGGCTTTCTGGATTAAGTGATATACAAAGAAATTACAGTTTTTAAATACCTTTAGGTTCTTTAATCTTAAAAGCAATAGCAAGGATTTTGATATTATAATCATGTTACCACTGTGGAAAACTGAAAAGTATACAGGACCTTGCTGTACACTGCTTTTGCAACTTCTTGCAAATCTAACTTTTTATTAATTATCTGAAAGCTTAAAATGCCAATAAGCAATTAGTAAGTTTCCTAAGAATCTGTTAGAATTTCTTAATATTCACCATAGTCCTGAATATGTAAGCACTGATAGAATATTTTAAAGATTATAGGGCTGGAGACATGGCTCAGTGGTTAAGAGCACTGACTGCTCTTCCAGAGTTCCTGAGTACCATTGCCAGCAACCATCTGTAATGGGATTCAATACACTCTTCTGGTGTGTCTGAAGATAGCACCGGTGTAATCATATATAAAATAATTCTTTAAAAGAATTATAATCTTTCCCTTTTAAATGTAGGCAACCTACCCTTAGAAAAACTATTTGGTAATTTTAAAATCTATTTCCGAAGACTGAGGACTTATTCTTCATTTAGGACAGTCATAAAGTAAAAACATAACCACTAGGAAAAGATCAAAGGAAGATGCCCTAGAACAAAGGAGACAAATTAAGTAAAATAGATACTATATAATCTAGCTCTGTTAAAAATTGAAGAAACTGGGGCTGGTAAGATGGCTCAGTGGGTAAGAGCACTGACTGCTCTTCTGAAGGTCCTGAGTTCAAATCCCAGCAACCACATGGTGGCTTACAATCATATCATAAGATGATCTGATGCCCTCTTCTGGGGTGTCTGAAGACAGCTACAGTGTTCTTACATATAATAAATAAATAAATCTTTTAAAACATTGAAGAAACTGACTCAGTTGTTATAATGTTGAATCAGTGCCCTATAAAGTATAAGCCAACTCCTTTCTCCAAAATGAGAAACAAAACTGCTAGAATGGAGGAAACAAACCAAAATATAAACTCACATATAAGCCGGGTGGTGGTGGCGCACGCCTTTAATCCCAGCACTTGGGAGGCAGAGGCAGGTGGATTTCTGAGTTCGAGGTCAGCCTGGTCTACAGAGTGAGTCCCAGGACAGCCAAGGCTACACAGAGAAACCCTGTCTCGAAAAACAAAAACAAACAAATAAACTCACATATATCTACAAGTTTTAGACACTCTGTCAGGCTTTTCTGTTACCTTTCCCTCCTACCTGGTATCGGAGAATTCCAAACTAATGACATTGAGGACTTTTTCCCTCTTCCCACTGTAATAGTATTTGACAAAATCACCGAGTTTCATCTTGCAGTCAGCCTGCCGGGCCACATCAATCACATCAATCTCTTTGTCAGAACCTGAAATAAAGAAATGAGTTCTGTACTGAGTTATGTCTCTCAGGGACTGTGGGAGCCCTGCTGGGCTCACTAAAGAACTCAAAACCGAAACCAGAGACTTAGCTCGCTGGGGGTTTGGAGCCTATGTAAATGACTCAAGGACCAGATACCAGCTCCTTAGGAAGCCGTGATCCTTTGATCCCTCTTCCCCTTCCTGGAATCCCTTGTATCAATGTTTGAGCTTTGATGTCTGATTCTCACCTAAATGCCAATTGCATACCTGTACTGTCTTTGAGTATAAATGCTCCCCTGTCATTTAGTAAAGCGCGCCTTGATGAGAACCATTCTCCTGGCGTCTGTCTCTTTTCTCTACCACCCATTGCAGGTTTCCAAATCCTCGGTTCGTGGAACCCCACGCAAGTAGGAGCTGCGGGACGGCATCCTACAAGGGACAAGACTTCTTGTCCCCTCACCAGCACCCAGAATGGCCATATACTCAGGAATTCTGTTTTCAGATACTATGTGTTCAGGGCAGAGAGTAGAAATGTATCTCACTCTCTCAAGATCTGGGTAGGGGCTATTAGGGCTATGGAGCTATCTGATAGAAACTCTCACATAGTCTAACTGTCATGGATCTGCTTCTCTATTTCTTCTCTTCTAGTCTCCCCCTACACTGATACTCATAATCCCTACAAGTTCCCAGGTTAAAAAAAATGGCTCAATGAAGCCATGTTGTACTTGCAGATGGGAACCTGGCATGGCTGTCCTCTGAAAGGCTCTACCAGCACCTGACTGAGACAAATGCAGATACTTACTGCCAATCATTGGACTGAGGTTGGGGACCCCAATGAAGGTCCTAGAGGAAGGACTGAAGAAGTTGAGGGGGATTGCAAACCCATAGGAAGAACAACAGTGTCGACTGACCCAGACCCAGACCCTTCAGAGCTCCCAAAGACTAAACCAAAAACCAAGGAGCATACGTGGGCTGATCTGTGGCCCCAGTATATGTGTAGTGGAGGACTGCCTTGCCTTGTCCTGCTTCAGTGGGGGAGGATGCGCTTAATCCTGTGGAAGCTTGATGCTTCAGTGAGGAAGGATGCTGGTGAGGGTAAGGAGGTATGTAAGTGGGGGAGCACCCTCTCAGAGGCAGGGGATGGGAGTGAAGAACTCAGGGAGTGGGGATCAGGAAGGGGGACAACTTTTGGAATGTAAATAAATAAAATAAATTAATAAAAAAATTGGCTCAACTTAATTTTATGTGGTTTATTAAGAGAAGAGAATGAAGCAAATAAATACTATCATTAGCCCCCACCACACACACACAAACAAAAAAATCCCTAGGGCTAGAGAGAAGGCTCAGTGGTTAAGAGCACTTGAGTGCTCTTCCAGAGGTTTTTGAGTTCAATTCAAAGCAACCACATAGTGTCTCACAACCATCTTCAATGGGATCTTATTCCCCATTCTTATGTGCATGAAGACAGAGCATGTATGTACATAAAATAGCTGAATTAGAAAAAAAAAAGCTAAAAAGGAAAAGAAGACTAGAATTCTGTGTCTTGTCTCACCAAAGAATGACTCTAGGCAAGGCCTTCACATCATACTGTCAAGATGACTAGAAAGCAAATGTAAGGTGGATTAGAGAAATTGCTCGTCTTTTTGTTTGTTTTGTTTTTCAAAGCAGGGTCTCTCTACACTGCTCTGGCTATCCTGGAACTCACTATGTAGACCAGGCTATCCTCAAACTCAGAGATCTGATTGCCTCTGCTCTCTGGGTGCTGAGATTAAAGGTATCATGAGCCACCATGCCAAGCATGATTTAAATACTAATAGGAACAGCTAATATCACAATTAAGAGGGTCTGTGGTGTCTTACCAACATAGTGTTCCACATCTCTCACAGTGAATGATGGAGAGGGTAATGTCATCCCCAACCCTTCCTTCTTCAAGACAAGAATAGGCACGCTGAAGCTATTCTCTTCCAAGAATTCCACAGTCAGCTGACTTCCAGTGGGCTTCAGAATCACTTCATCTGAGCTGTGTGGGCCATAGGAAAAATAAAACATGACCTTGAGATTCTGCTCACTAAAGAAAGGCCTTAATGGCCTCTCACTAAAGGGGTATAGTCTTCCTGAGGGGGTCTTATATGGGTTGACAACTAATGGCATAAACTTCATATGCCAGGAAAAAACATGATGTCTCCAAAGCAGTAGACAAGGTCACTGATAGAGGTAGGGGATATATGGTGAACAGGATGTTCTTTTCTGAACAACAAAGGAAATTCGTCAATAGCTTACCTAAGAAGAGATGTAACTAACAATTTTGACTCATCTGTTCTAACCCAAAATAGCAACATCCAATTTAAAATGTTAGTGAAGAGAACAAAGACTAAGCTTTTAAAAAACAGTATTTACAACCACTTTCTCAATGCATGTACTCACAAGATGGGAACTGTTTTAACATTTTTTTCATAGAATATATTTTGATCATATTATTCTTTCCCCACCTCAACTACTCCTAGTCATAATGGAGACAAGAGAATGGTAGATAGATGGAGGTATACACAGTGCCAGAGCATTAGCTTAGCTTGCAAAGAGTCCATGATTTCAACCTCCAGAACCAAAAAAGAAAAAAAAAAAAAGACTATGAAGAAAAGGGAAATTAGTTGTAGTGAAACAAACATAATAAGCTATGTATCTGTTTTACTCTTTATGTAATTCTGGATGGCCCAAAATTCAAACTGCAAAAACTAAAGCCATAAAGGTACTAGGGGAAAAATATGTAAGAGACAAGGCCTAGTTTTTACTAACATGATAATAAATAAATAAATTGATCTGCATTAAAAACTAAAATTGTCTGCAAGGAAAGCTATTATAAATAAGTTAGTCTTCTCCAATGGAGTCTCATTGGAGAAGTATTAACCACACATTTTTGTTGTTTGTTCAAGACAGGGTTTTTCC
>NC_045030.1:144485528-144486372 GCF_008632895.1 Mastomys coucha | reverse complement strand
GTTTCTTTTTTGCTTTGTATGTTTGTTTTCTAAACAGAGAGAAAGAAAGGGTGCAGAGTTAGGTATATGGGAACGATCTGGGAGGAACTGAAAGGAGGGGGGAAACATGATCAGAATATGTTGTATGAAAACATTTTCTCAAAAAAATACGGGAAATACTTTAGAAAAAACTGTCAGTAAATATGACCCATAAATATACAAAAATCAATCTTTTTCATAATTAAGATAATAAGTTAAAATAAAGATTTCACTAAATTTTGAAAATTTAATAGTAAAAATCATCAGAGCCTTAACAAAATGTCTGTGATGTTGTACAAGCTTTATGCAAATAATTGGCAATATTTACAGATTCTTAAGGCATATCATTTTTGACCTAACAATTTTACTTTTACACAGTTAAATCTATATCTATACTTGTCACACATGCAAAAACTTAAGTACAGAGAGAAATTCACTGAGGCTGCAAATATAGCTCAGCGGTCGAGTACTTGCCTAGCATGTGTAATACCTAGGTTCAGCGCTCATTACCGAAGAAAAAAAAGGTATGGACTATAGAAGTCTTTCACTAGAGGATTGGTCATATCCATTCAATGAAATAATAAATGACCATGAAAGGAAGAACCACCTATACATACTATTGTAGATTGATTTCTAAGACACATTATTTAGGTTTAAAAATAAAGGTAATGTACAAAATATAATGCTTCCATTTGTGTCAAAAATGAAAAAGGACACATAACTACATATATGTAGATACAAGCACTATTTTTGAAAAAATATAGCCAGGCGGTGGTGGCGCACGCCTTTAATCCCAGCACTTGGGAGGCAGAGGCAGGCAGATTTC
>NC_045030.1:144476164-144485420 GCF_008632895.1 Mastomys coucha | reverse complement strand
AGCTGATGTAGTAAAAAAAGGGATCTGAGGGTCTGAGGTAGAGAGGGGACTGACAGCCTTTAATTTTTTAAAACTAATAACCTAGAAAAACAATCTAAATAATACTTGAAATACAAGAAACCTGAAAACAGTCCAATATTGAAAACCACATGCTATTTCTTTATTCATTAATTTCTAAGTCATTAGTTTTGTTCAGTTCATTATTTTATTTTTACTAAATCCAGGTAAGTTGAAAGAAAAAAGTATCTTTTTATTGAAAAACACATGACAGCTCCTTATTTTTAGTTTTAAAGTTTCCTCTCCTCTATAATGAGAGAATTAAATTTGCTGACCATTAAAACTTCTTGCAGACATTTAATGGGGAGCTGTTATGAATATGGAATAGGAAAGGGGAAGGAAATAAAGGGTCACAGAATAAGTGACCATGATCAAAGTATATTTAATAATATACATGGAAATGTCATAATGAAACCCATTATTTTATAAAATTAATATACACAAGGAGAAACCAAAAAAACCTTCCAGTTCTAGCATTGTTCAGATGCTTATAAGTTGACTAAGACAAATGCTGCTTCCCAACTACTGCAGATTTTTGTAAATAGGTCATAATGTACTCTAAACATCAAATGAAACTCTAGTCACTGTTACTTAGGAACTGACCAAAACAGAAGTTTCCACCCCAGAGATTTTGCAGGGCCCAGAAGATATCCATACATGAGGGAGGCACAGCCAGTGGAAAAGCTGAAAGGAAGTATGTCCAGCTTCCCATAGCTCTAATGCTTAACATTTCCTCACCTGTCAAAAGTCCTACCCCGTAGTTCTCGGATAAACATAGAGCTCCCAGTCTTCAATGGTTTCCCCTTGTGATTATCATGTCCTTTGGAAGATCCACGACGTTTTTTCACTAAAACAGAAAAAGACAAGTGGTAGTGAGTTAGAATGGCCAGGAGCTAAGAATCTAAAACCCCAGGGGCATCTACAATTAAAGATGCTCTCTTATACTCAGGAAAGCTCCTGGTAAAGAAGAGTGCTTCCTCTAGGCAGTTGCTAAAATGAGATAAAACTATGCATTTTTGCTCTCTTAGGGCAATAGCTACCGGCCCTGTTGGACTTGCATGGGTTTCTGCTGTTTCCTAAGGAAGACACATCTGAAGCACTTAGGCAAAGGCTCTCCCTTCTCCAAAGCTTTTCCAGAGCTACCTTTGCTTTGTTTCTTCCCTTATTACTTCCTGATAGAAATCAAAGATCTACTTACTAATGGAGGGTCCATGTAAGACTTCACAGTTGGGGCAATGGTACAGGTCAATATCAGCAGCCTTCTCCTCCTCAACACCAACACAACTGGAAAAGAAAAAAAACATAGCCAAGGTTTATAAGATTTTTATTTTTTAAAAGTTCTATATCAGTGAGTGCAGTATAGTACATATGGATTAAATTAAATTCATATGGGGGCTGGACAGATGGGTTGGTGGTTAAAAACACTGGCTGCTTGCTCTTCCAGAGGACCTGAGTTTGATCCTAGCACCTAGATAGTGGCCCACAATCCTCTCTAACTCTAGTTCCAGTGGATCTGGTTCCCTCTTCTGGCCTCTTTGAGCACCAGGCACTTGGTGTACAGACAGACAGACATGTGGATGAAATACCCATACACATAAAAATAAGTTAAATTAAAAAATAAAGTTAAGTAAAATTTAAATGTAGTTTCTCTATCACACTAGCTACATTTCACTAGCCACATGCAGTTATTATATATGTTATAAAACATTTTCATCAATGCAAAATTCTACTGGTATAAAACAACGATGGCAAAACTTCATTAGGATTCAGAATGGTCAAAGCTGAGACTAGAGCATCAGTACGTGAATAAACATAAATATATGGACCAGTAAGTAATTTCTTTTAAAGATTTATTTATTTTATGTATATGAGTACACTGTAGCTGTACAGATAGATGGTTGTGAGCCATCATGTGGTTGCTGGGAATTGAACTCAGGACTTCTGCTCACTCTGGCCTGCTCGATCTGGTCCAAAGATTTATTACTATATGTAAGTACACTGTAGCTGCCCTTAGACACACCATTACAGATCCCATTACGGATGATTGTGAGCCACCACGTGGTTGCCGGGATTTGAACTCAGGACCTCCAGAAGAGCAATCAGTGCTCTTACCTGCTGAGCCATCTCACTAGCCTCCCCAATAAGTAATTTTAAATATTCCAAATAATTACATTTAAAGATAAAAAGAGGGGCTGAGCAGTAGTGGTGCATGCCTTTAAACCCAGCACTTGGGAGGCTGGGGCAGGCAGATCTCTGTGAGTTCAAGAGCAGCATGGTCTACAGAGCAAATTTCAGGTCAGCTAGGGCTGTTACACAGAGAAACTGTGTCTCAAACAAACAAACAAACAAAAAAATCCAAAAAGGTAAAAAGAACCAGATGTTCTAGTCCTCTAATCCACACTTCTAATTCCAGCATTCTAGAGGTAGAGGAAAGACGATTATCATGTGTTTCAGGCTACCCTCAAGTATCAGACCAACCTGGGTTATAAGAAAAACATCTCAGGGCTGGCGAGATGGCTCAGCGGGTAAGAGCACTGACTGCTCTTCCAGAGGTCCTGAGTTCAGATCCCAGCAACCACATGGTGGCCCACAACCACCCGTAATGAGATCTGACGCCCTCTTCTGGTGCATCTGAAGACAGCTGTAGTGAATCACAGCTACAGTGAATCACACTGAGCGAGCGGGGCCAGAGAGAGCGGGGCCAGCAGAGGTCCTGAGTTCAATTCCCAGCAGCCACACACGATAGCTCACAGCCATCTGCACAGCTACAGTGTATTCATACACATAAAAATAAAAAAAAATAATCTTTAAGAAATAAAGAATAAGAAAAACATCTCAAAATACATCTTAAAGGACTTTTTAAGAATAAGTCTTGGGGCTGGTGAGATGGCTCAGCGGGTAAGAGCACTGACTGCTTTTCCAAAGGTCCTAAGTTCAAATCCCAGCAACCACATGGTGGCTCACAACCACCAATGAGATCTGACGCCCTCTTCTGATGTGTCTGAAGTCAGCTACAGTGTACTTATGTATAATAAATAAATATTTAAAAAAGAATAAGTCTTATTTTAATATTTTATTGTGCCTAACACAGTCAAAATACTAAAACCCAAACTGAGAACTTTGCTATTTTATTAAATAAAACTACTAGAAATATTTTAGAGCCAACAAAATTTATGAATGAAGAATTATAGGTAATCATTTTTTACAGCCTCATTTAGATTTAATTTTGTATATACAAAGTAATTTCATATATTAAGCCCTTCCCTCACCAAGAAAGATGACAAGAACCCTTCAAATAATTTCTGGCTATGGTTTAAATACTTTAAGCCTTTCATCAACCATATACAACAAGGTATATAAAAATATGGTAGAGCTCAAATAGTTTCAGCCAAGATCATGATGATCAATCCTGAAATCCAGCCCCTCCCTTACCTTCATCTCTGCAACAATAACTCTATGTCTATAAACCTGTAGCACATCAAGAAATCAGGACATCAGCATCAACTTTGTAGAGGTTAGCAGATAATATACATAAAGTTCATTAACACAATGAACACTGAGACTGGCACAGAGTGACAAATGACAGTTAATATTACTTTTTGCCATATCCACATTATCATTCCTCACTGACCCTAAAGTTTGTTTTTTGCTTGCTTGCTTTTTGAGATAGGGTCTCACTATATAGCCCAGTCTCACTTCAAACTTACCTTAGCTTCCTTGTCCCAAAGCTACTGGCCTGTGTCACCTGGCCTAAATCTATAAATCTTTTGTTTAGACCTGAGGCACTCATTTCCATGACATACGTGCTTTATGTCTCACATCCCTACTATATTTGGACACTGCTCAAAACGGAAACCTTGCTGTCATCACTCCTGAACTTTTATCACATATGCCTTTTCTACCAAAAACAGCCACTGCCTGTCTCCTCTCTCAACTTCCATGTCACACCTTCAGCAACTCTATACCATGATATATAAACTGTTGTAGCTTCCCCTTCAAGACACACTTGCCGGGCATGGTGGTACATGTATGCTGTGGTGGTTTGAATCAGAATGGACTGCATAGGCTGGATACAAGGTCCCCAGTTAGTGGAACTATTTGGAAAGGATGAGGTATGAGCTTGTTGGAGGAGTTGTGTCATGGTGGGGGGCAGTCTTTGAGGTTTCAACAGACTCCTACCATCCCCACTGTGTTCTCTGACTCCTGCTTAAAGTTCAAGCTGTGAGCTCTCAGCTGTTTCTACTGTTATTGTCTTCTGTCTCCCATCATGGGTGCTAACCCTCTGAACTTATATATAAGCCCAATTCAATACTTTCTTTTTTAAGTTGCTTTGGTTATGGTGTTTTATTACAGTAACAGAAAAGTAACTAATACACCTATAATCTTAGAATTTCAGAGATAGAAGCAGACGAATCAGTAGTTTAAGGTCAGCTTTGGCTAATGAAACCCAGTTTAAAAACAAAACAATATAAAACAGAACCCTCCTTTACTTTCCAAGCTTAAACAAACACAATTGGTCTACAAGGAAATTATTTTCTCCATACCAGTGCTACTCGAAGTATAATCCAGTTATTCTCAACCTGTGGGTTGTGACCCCTTTCACAGGGGTCACATGTCAGCACCTGACTGAGACAGGTACAGATTCTTACAGCCAACCATTGAACTGAGATCAGGGACCCCTCTGGAATAGTTAAGAGGAAGGACTAAAGGAGCTGAAGAGGATTGCAATCCCATAGGAAGAACAACAGTATTAACTAACCAGACCCCTTAAAGCTTCCAGGGACTATGCTACCAACCAAAGAGCATACACTGGGCTGGTCCATGGCCCCCACTACATATGTATCAGAGGACTGCCTTGTCTGGCATCAGTGGGAGGGAATGAACTTGGTCCTGTGGAGGCTTGATGCCCCAGAGAAGGGGGATGCTAAAGGGGTGAGGTTGGAGTGGGTAGGTAGGTAGGTGAGCACCCTCTTAGAGGCAAGGGGGAGGAGGTAAGAGGTGGGGGCTCCTGGAGAGGGGACCAAAAAAAGAGTTCTATCAGATGGAAGCCTCCTATTCTTCCGGACGCTAACAAGTCAAGGAAGTTCAACAGGTGACTCTTAACTCTCCAATGAGAATTTGAGATTTTCTCTACCTTTGTGCCTTACTCCTTTTCCTGCTGCTATATTAGAATACCATGAACAAAAGCAACTTAAGGACAGAAGTGCTTATTTTAGTTCACAGTTCAAAGTATATCCCAGTAGGAAAGTCAAGGCAGCATGTACTTGAAACATCTGGTTACATTAAGTCCACAGTCAAAAAGAAGGTGATGAATGCCTGCTGCTGTTTAGTTCTTTTTCTGTTTATATAGTCCAGAAAAGTGCCACTCAACAGTGAGAGAGAGTCTTTCCACCTCCATTAAAATACAATCAAGACCATTTCCCATAATTATTCACAGGCATGCTTGAAGGCCTAACTCTCAGTGATTCTAGATGTCATCAAGTTATCAAGTGACATCAACCATCAAGCCTTATGTGAGATGACTCATTCCTCTTTGAGTTTCATACCATGCAGCGATAGCACATCCTGCTCCTCTTTACTTCCAGTTACCCTTCTCCCCAGCACATCCCTTCACTCATTGGAGAACCTGCTCACAGACTTTTTTTCACACCAAGTTTTATCAATACTCTATAAGGTATCAGTAATAACAGAGAGACCCAACTTCTTGGGATCACTCTTCTTTGACCTTATCATGTTCAGATAATTACCTCCACTCTCATTTCAGCTACACTCATAACCATCCCCCAGACTTTGTCCAGCAATTGGTTCACTTCTGGAATATGAAATACATGCTCCATTTCACAATAAATATATCCACCAAGTTCTCACTATACCTATATATCTTTGCTTTCAAAATAACCTAGCTGTTCCTGCTTTTCACCAATTCATTGTTTAATTTGTTTTGTTTTATGAAACAAGGTCTCACTGTGTACTCCAGGCTGGCCTGGAACTCACAAAGATCTACCTATCTCTGCCTTCTGGGTATCCCCATTCTGCCACCACACCACACTACATCATCCCACCCAGCACATTCTTTTTTAACTTTATGCTTTGTTTTCAGAGGTCTTATGTATAGCTTAGGCTGGCCTTGAACTCAAAATCTCCATGCCTCACCTCCTGAATAATGGGATTACAGACCTGTGGCACCAAATCTACCTATTCTTGACTTCAACCTACTTACTATATAGCTTAAATTCCAGCATTCTTCACTTGCTCCACCTACCTTTCATCACATTTGCAAACCTATCCCTAGTTGAATTCCACTACAGTAGACCATTAGATGTGCTGGAGAAGAAATAATCACCCATTGGACTGGTGGTAAAATAAATTCACTCTCTAAAAATATCAATTATATTGACAAATAATTCTCCCATAATTTCCTAATTAGCTCTTTCCTTCCCACAATCCATAGTAAACTTAAAATCTTTGATCTCATTATCTTTTCTCCACATAAATGACTTACTTCCTTCTTGGAAAATAAAACAGAAATGAAATAATCAGACAAGAACCAATTTGACTTCTAATACCAACTCTTCTTCTTTCACCCACTCTTTCCACCTATTAAAAGTGGAAATACTATCTTTCCTTCCTCCAAAAGCCAGTGCTAGTACCCAGGTCACATATTTTTTTTTATTTTATCAATTAGTTGTCCCTTCTAAGGTATCTTCAATCTCTCACCTTGTTTCTTTCTCTTTCTTTACAATACTATGTAAACAAGTATCCTGACCTTAAAAATCCTCTCTTCTTTTCCTTTCATGTCTGCACCTCTCTGAGAGCTCACAGCTAAATATCTCTATCTACATTTATATAGCTCAAAATGGCCCCCTTTTGGAATGGGTAACAGTTTAAACATGGTACAAAACTCAAAATTATCAGTTTTATATCCTGATTCTTTAGCTATCACTTGTGTGCCTCTGTCATTCTTACTGTTTCAGCCATAACACAGGTTATAATCTCTAACCTAGGAATTGTCCTGCTCACCTAAATAAGACTCCAAACCTCAACTCTGTCTCCATGCAAAGTGATTCTCCATATCAAAACGATCATTAAAAAATGAAGTGTGGGCTAGAGAGATGGCTCAGCAATTAAGCAGAGGATCCAGAGACTCCAGTTCTAGGAGATCCAACACCCTCTTCTGACCTCCTCGCGCTGCAGCACACAATGGTGTACATACATACTCAGGCATACAAAAACACATAACATCAATTAATTATATAAAAAAGTAATCTCTCATTATCTCATACCCAAAACCCCTCAAAAGCTCCCTATTTGTGTGTGTGTGTGTGTGTGTGTACATGTATTAGAGGGTGCCTTTGGAAGCAGGGTGTTGGAGCTGAAGTTACGAATAGTTGTAGAATGCCTGACATGGGTGCTGGACCTTGAACTCAGCTCCTCTGAAATAGTAAGTAGCAAGTATTCTTAATTGCTGAACCATCTCTCAAGTCCCTCCTTACTTTTCTTTTTTTTTAATTAATTTATTTTTTTACACTCCATATTTTATTCGCCACCCCCCTCCACCCTCCAGTTCCACATCCCATACCTCCTCCCCACCCCAGTCTCCATGTGGATATCCCCATCCCCCACCCCACCTGACTTCTAAACTCCCTGGGGTCTCCAGTCTCTGGAGGGTTAGGTGCATCATCTCTGAATGAACATAGACCCTGAAGTCCTCTACTCTATGTGTGTTGGGAGCCTCATATCAGTTGGTCTATGCTGCCTGTTTGGTGGTCCAGTGTTTGAGAGATTTCAGGGGTCCAGATTGAGACTGCAGGTCCTCCTACAGGATTGCCCTTCTCCTCAGCTTCTTTCAGACTTCCCTAATTCAACAACAGGGGTCAGCTGCTCTGTCCATTGTTTGGGTGTAAATATCTGCATCTGACTCTTTCAGCTGCTTGTTGGGTCTTCTGGAGGGCAGTCATGCTAGGTCCCTTTTTGTGAGTGCTCCATAGCCTCAGTAATAGTGTCAGGCCTTGGGACCTCCCATTGAACTGGATCCCACTTTGGACCTGTTGCTGGTTCTTTTCCTCGGGCTCCTCTCCATTTCCATCCCTGTAATTCTTTTAGACAAGAACAATTATGGGTCAGAGTTGTGACTGTAGGATGGCAACCCCATCTCTCATTTGATGACCTGTCTTCCTGCTGGAGGTGGGCTCTACAAGTTCCCTCTCCCTACTGTCCAGCATTTCATCTAAGGTTCCTCCCTTTGAGTCCTGAGAGTCTCTCATTTCCCAGGTCTCTGGTACATTCTGGAGGGTTCCCCAACCTCCTATCTCCCAAGGTTGCCTGTTTCCATTCTTCCTGCTGGCCCTCAGGGCTTCAATCCTTTCCCTTCACCCTTGGGAATATACCCAAAAGATGCTACACCATGCCACAGAGGCACATGGTCCCCTATGTTCATAGTGGCCTTATTTGTGATTGGAAGAAGTTGAAAACCCAGATTTCCCACGACAGAAGAATGGATACAGAAAATGTGGTTCATTTACACAATGGAGTACTACTCAGCTATTAAGAACGAGGACATTCTGAGTTTTACAGACAAATGGACAGAACTAGAAAATATCATCCTGCCAAGCAGTGGTGGCACATGCCTTTAATCCCAGCACTTTCGGAGGCAGAGGCAGGTGGATTTCTGAGTTCAAGGCCAGCCTGGTATAGAGTGAGTTCCAGGACAGCCAAGGCTATACAGAAAAACCATGTCTCGAAGAAAACAAACAAACAAAATCATCCTGAGTGAAGTAACTCAGATCCAAAAGGATATGCATGGTATGTACTCCCTACTTTTTCTTAAAGAATGAATTGCCCATTGCCTAAAAAGGCCTTGCCTCCTAGTGTCATCTTTTATCCCTCACATACAGCACCAATTATATAAATGAATATGCTTACTGTAAATGAAAAGCAAGAACCCCTTCTTCAGAAACATAAAAAAAGAGCTTTTTACTTTCTGAGGTCTTTCAGGTTACCATGGTGTGGTAATTTGAATGAGAGGTCATCCATGTTCTTGTGTTGGTCCATACTTAGTTATACTGCTTGGGTAGACTTAGGTGTGGTCTTGCTAGAGAAGGTATGTCACTGGTGGTGGGCTCTAAGGTTTCAAAAGCCATGTGGTTTCTCTGCTTATTGCTGTTCCTACTGCCATGCCTGGTGTTTCTTCCATGTATCA
>NC_045030.1:144472423-144475580 GCF_008632895.1 Mastomys coucha | reverse complement strand
TTTTATCACAGTGATACATAAGTATCACATATTAAGTTCAATTGTTACTACTGTTTTTTTGGGGGGGGTGTTGTGGCTAGGGACTGAACTCAGGGCCGTACATGCTAGACATGTGCTCTATCACATAGTTAAAACTCTAGCTCTATTTCCACTTTGAGATAGGGTCTCAACCCCAGTATGGTGGAATATTCCTCTAATTCTAGCACTTGGAAGGCAGAAGCAAGTAGACTTCTGTGAGTTCAAGGCCAGGCTGATCTATGAGTTCCAGAACAGCTGGAACTACACAGTGAGACCCTGTTTCAAAGCAAACAAACATCCTATTTGAGATAGGGTTCCACTAAGCTGCCTTGTGACTCTCCTGCCTCAGCTTCCTGAATAACTATAATGACAGACCTAACCTTGGCAATATAAGTTTTTTATTTTTTCTGTCATAATCTCTTAGGGGTGAAGGCAAATCACTCAGCATACAGTGTACATGCTCCAGACCCTAAATTTCTCCACATCTCCACGTAGGGATAGAGTCTCAGGCAATTAGCCATGATCCTTTTCAGGGAGGCAAGAAAGAAGTAAGATGTAGGACCAGAGAACTCAAGGTTCTAAGTTCTCAGCACACAATCTACTGAAGTCACATACAAAAATTCAAAGTTAAAATATATTAAGACTTTTGGGCCAACAGAAGCATTGCATCAAACCTCAACTATAGGGCTCCATGTGACAACAGGATTCACATGCTCATGAAGCCAACCTTAATCTAAAAAAGGCCTGGGGATGTGGCTTAGAGATTGAATACTTGTCTAACATGAATGAAGCCATAAGTATTTGATCTCTAGCACCACAAAAAAAAATGAACAAAAGAAAAGTAAAATCAGCTGGACTCATATTGCCAGCCCATGATGCTATTGCTCTTCCTCTTCCCTACTGCAGACACTCCTGCTGCATACTACCTATTTCACCTCTACCTATGCTGACCAACCACAAATGTTCATTTACTTGCCATTTGCACTGACTACATCCAGCACACAGAAATTCTGGTATTCACCAAAAGTCCTCAGCTCTTCCATTTCCCAGTCTTGTTTCATTTATTATCCATCCTAATTCAGCAAACATGCAATGAGCTAGATAACTCCTTAGACAAGGGAGGCAGATAAGCCAAAATTAATGCACTGTCTCAATAATCATCACCAGGTAGCAAGGGTAGTCAATGCTGTCTTACTCAGGGTATCTTCCTTGATGAAGAGAATTATTACAACAGGGAGTACTGAAATTAAGCTGGGCTCAGTGGAGGAACTCAACAAATATTTACTAATTAAATGAGTATATAAATAAATATTAATTGTATGTAGATACCTATAGAATGAGCATTCTAGAGGGAAAGAGACAGGCAGTGTCAGACAGTTTCATTAAGTGCTATAAAGCAAGTAAAACAGAACAATGATTGCCAAATGAATGAGTAAATTTAAAGCCTACATATAAGTAACTGAGAAGAAAAGCCTACATAAAGGAAAACCGAGCTATGGACTTTAAATATAATATTTAATCTTTATAACAAATCAGAGATACTCTGTACAGCATTGAGACACTAAAACACAGAGGTTAAGAGATAAAAAGATATAGGAACCAAACTATCTGGGTTTGAATTTCACTTCTTCCATGTATAACTGTGTGAACATAGGAAGTTTATATAAATTCTTTGTGCCCCAGTTTCAATAGTTGTGAAACACAAAAATTACTAGTAACCACCTTTTAGTAATGTTGCTAGGATTCAATGAACTTAAAGTATTCAAGTGCTTAATACATTATAAATGCTATCTATACTGAGAAAATCAATCTGAATAATAAGGCAAATTGCTAGCAATTACAAAACTACTTAAGTAGCAGAACAATGCAAAAATGTTGGTCTTCATGAGTCCATAATATCTAACCAAGTATGCAGCTAAAATATAACCATATATAGAACCAAATGCTACAAGAACGCATAATCCGGCACTAGAATGCTTCATCTAGGGCTGTGGAACTAACTAAGTGGGACCCAAAGATTAGAGGAGCCAGACTAGTGACAAACTTTGCTCAAGATTCTATCTGGCTTCCTATATGCTCTGTCTATGCTCTCTGAGAATGCTCAAGGAGCCAGGTCTTGTCACCAACCTATAACTTGAAAAGCCAGTATCTTCATCCATAAATAAAGAAGGGAAAAGTATATTTTACCTTCCTTCATTTAAAATAATCTCAGAAAAAAACCCAAATCAATTTTTGGTTTGGGATTCTTGCAACAACCTTTATCAGACAGAACACAATCTACAAAAACAGAAGCAAAAGTACCCATAGTTCTCACCACTGGCTCTACTGCCTCCAAGCAAAGGACTTGGAGTAATGCTCAAGAAACTAAACAAGTTCCATGTACCTGAGAAGTTTCTGTTCTCTCTGCTCAGTTCCTGGCATATGAGTTTGCCATTTAAAAGAACTAAATTCCAAAATAACCTGATGTTACAGACAAAACAGGCCATTCACTTATGGCCATTCTTGTGAGCTTCTCATTCACTGTCCCATTACTCTATTCCCATTTATATTAAAACGCCTCGGGGCTGGAGAGATGGCTCAGCAGTTAAGAGCACTAATTGTTCTTCTGGAGGCCCTGAGTTCAAATCCCAGCAACCACATGATGGCTCACAACCATCTGTAATGATATCTGATACCCTCTACTGGTGTGTCTGAAGACAGCTACACTGTACTTACATATAATAAATAAATCTTTTAAAAAATATTCCTCAAAATGAAGTCACTCCTTACCTTTTTCTTTCACAATCCCAATCCAATCTAACAGCAAGTCTCATATTGACATATGTTCAAAATAAAACCATTTCTCATCAACGCAGACTCTAGTAAGTCACCATTTTCTAACAAGACAAGAATTTCTCGGGGTGTTTTTGGAGACAGGGTCTCATGTATCCCAGGCTGGCCTCAAACTCACTATGTAGCAAAGACTACCATAAATTTCTGATACTCCTGGCTTCTATGGTCTTGAGTGTGATCATCTGATACCTCCTGGCATCACATAAACATGTCAGGTTTAAGTGATGCTGGGATCCAACTCTTGTTTCACAAATGCTACCAACTGATTCATGTTCCTTGAATTTTTTTCTTTTCTTTTTTTTTTTTT
>NC_045030.1:144471643-144472379 GCF_008632895.1 Mastomys coucha | reverse complement strand
TTTTTGGTTTTTGGAGACAGTGGTAACCTTGAGTGTCCTGGAACTTGCTCTGCAGACCATGCTGGCCTTGAACTCAGAGAAATTCACCTGCCTCTGCCTCCTGAGTGCTGGGATTAAAGGCATGTGTCATCACTGCCCTACATGTTTTTCATTTTCTAAATATCGGGAACATCTAGAGGGCCTGTTAAAATACAGAAACAAACATTATGGCGTTCTGAAATAGTCCTCAATGTATGTAGAACACATTAAAAGAACTTAAAGAGAAATTTTTACTCCTCACTTGAACTGGGAAAATACAAATACCAGGTGATTGTAGTAAAAAATAAAAATATATATAGACATTCAAATATACTACAGAAAAAAGTAATATGGAATTATAAAACAGGTATAAGTAACCCTCAGAAAGTCAGGAGAACATAAACAGAGATACATAGAACAGAGGAAAGATTAAGGATATAGTTCATTTTGGTACCATGCTTGTTAACATACACAAAGTCCTAGGTTCAATACCTAGTACTGAAAAAAACCAAAAATGTTATCTCAGTCCTGAAATCTGAGTTTAGGGGGTGGTAGCAGGTGGGTCAGGAGTTCAAGGCCACCCTTAACTACATAACCAAGTTTGAAGTCAGTTGAGCTATGTAAGACCTCCTTTCAAAAACTAAAATAAGGGGCTGGAGAGATGGCTCAGTGGTTAAGAGCACCAACTGCTCTACTGAAGGTCGTGAGTTCAAATCCC
>NC_045030.1:144467921-144470675 GCF_008632895.1 Mastomys coucha | reverse complement strand
AAAAAAAGACTGGCAAGGTGATTCCCTCAAAGACTGAAGCCCTGAGATCAGTTCCTGGAATTTATGTAGAGAGGTAAAAGGAAAATCAAACAATCAAACTCCTCCACATGCAAGCCTCACCCTCTGCCCATAACAAGAGCAACACACACACACATACACATACACACGGGTGGTGGTGGCGCACGCCTATAATCCCAGCACTTGGGAGGCAGAGGCAGGCGATTTCTGAGTTCGAGGCCAGCCTGGTCTTCAGAGTGAGTTCCAGGACAGCCAGGGCTACACAGAGAAACCCTGTCTCAGAAAAAACAAAAATAAAATAAAATAAAATCTCATTTCATGTTTAAATGTATACTGGAAGGAAAGGGATAAAGACTGGGGATAATTCAATGACAGAATGCTTGCCTGGTATTGTCTGGATTGAGCTGCAGAGGTGAAAAAAAACTATATACAATGTCACCTCAAAAGAAAGTAAGGGTGGTTATATTAATATCAAATAAAGTACAGCTCTATGCAAAGAGACCAGCAAGATGGTGGGTAAAAGTGCTTGCCACGCAATCCTGATGACCTGATTTTGATCTCCAGATTCAATGTAAAAAGTGAGCTGAAAGTGGTGTACATCTGTAATCCCAGTAGTCTCTCCTACAGGGAGATGAGAAGTGGGGATGGAAGAATCATCTGGAAGCTCACAGGCCAGCTAGCCTAGAGTACACAGCAAGGCAGAAAAAAGAGAGATCCCACTTCAGCATGACTGAAGGTGAAAACTGTCTTCTGAAAGTTATCCTCTGACCTCCGCAACTGCATGGCACATGTTCACCCTCACTAATACCATACATCAAATACACATGCACACACACATACGCAAACACCCACATGTACAAAGGCAAGCACGCATGCATGCATACACAGGCCAGGTGTGCGCGTGCAGACATGTGCACACACATACACTCACACACACACACACACACACACACACACACACACACACACACAAGCACGAGGACTCAGTCAGTACACACACGCAGGCACACACACACAGGCATGCATGCCTGTACATAAATAGTCATAAATAAAAGTTAATTTTGAAAGAGGGAGGGACAAAAAAAAGGATTGACAAAACCATTAAGCGGGTTAAAGGTGCTTGTTCTGTAAGTCAAATGAGTTTGATCCCAAGGACCCACATGGTAGAAAGAGAGAATTGACAGCCAACAAGTTGTCCTTTGATCCCAACATGAAAACCATGGCACATACATATACAAATGTTCACACGTGGAAGGAAGGAAAGGAGAAAGAAGGGAGAGGAAGCAGGGGAAGGTGGGAGGGAAGAAGGAGCAAATAGAACTAAGTTATTTTAAAAGAATTCAGAAGGCAGTTTGATAGTATATCCCTTTAGCAAAATAATATTAGCAGAGCCTATAACTCCCTTAGCAACAAGTTCTTGGACAGGTTTACAGAACACAGCATGTGTTTCCCATTGTGAATCAGGCCTTAAGTCCAATTAGAAAGCTGCTGGTTACCTCCATAGCATTCACGCTACTACTGCACCAATGAGCATTATCTTGCCAGGCCAGTCATTACTGTAGCTCACAGGATTCACAGCTTAGTAAGACTGTTGATGGTTTTTCTTTCCCAGCAGCCTACAAAAACACCTTCAGGTACTCTGAAAATTAGCTAGTAGGAAGAATGCTTCCAGGTCAGAACCTTCATGAATTTTCTATATCCTATGATCAAAGTATATGGTGTCTTCAGCAACAGGATCTTACCAACAAGTAAGAACAATAACAATACTCTGTATTGGTTTTTTGGAGGGGAGTGGTCTCTATAACCACCTTCCCAAATGGAGTATTTCACCCCTGGCATTGGGCTTTTTGATAATCTAAGGCTTCTGGGATGAGCATTATCTCTCTATGTAAGGTAAATTAAATTAAGCTTGTCTGTGGTTATGTATGTACATATAACAGGAAGTGTATAAACTATCATTTATATGGCTTCTTCAAACATCCTTAGTGCTGGTTACCCCTCTACCTCTCCCACTTCACCCTCATGTCTACTCCCCACTTAAACCTTTACCTCCATTATTCACCTTCCCTTCATTATACTACCTTCTAAATATTCCTAAATATTTTTAGGTCCCTTCATCAGAGAAGTTTCTTTATGTAGATGATGTTTAATATAGTTCTCACAACTGGTCAAAATGCAGAGAATAAGTCACTGTGGAGTGATCAGCTCTAAATGAGACATCTATATCACACCTCTTTCCCCGAAAGGCTCAGAGAACATAATAAAAGGAGCAAAAGATTGTAAGATAGGGATTAGCCAGGCAGTGGTGGCCCACGCCTTTGGTGGCACACTGGGAGGCAGAAGTAGGAGGAATCTCTTGAGTCCAGGCCAGCCTGTACTATAGAGTGAGTTCCAGGACAGCCTGGGCTACAGAGAAACCCTGTCTTGAAAAAGAAAATACAAATTTATATCACACCTTTTTCCCTCAAGGATCAGAAGTATTGTGGAAGAAGGGGCAGAAAATTTTAAGAGTAGACTGCTGTGAAATAATGTCTTCTGGACATGATGGAGTCATTGTACTCATAAAGCCATAATAAATAGAGTTCTTAGCACAGCACAAAACTTGCTTAAGATCAAACCAGTTAAAACTCCAGCACAGATGGGATGGAGAGATGGCTCAGTAGTTAATAGCACTAACTGCTCTTCCAGAGGTCCTGAGTTCAATTCCCAACAACCACATGGTGGCTCACAACCATC
>NC_045030.1:144466908-144467910 GCF_008632895.1 Mastomys coucha | reverse complement strand
AGAAAACTCCAGGCTGGTGAGATGGTTCAGTAGGCAAGAGCACTCACTGCTCTTCCAAAGGTCCTGAGTTCAAATCCCAGCAACCACTTGGTTGCTCACAATCACCCATAATGAGATCTGACGCCCTCTTCTGGTGTGTCTGAAGACAGCTACAGTGTACAAATTATAATAATAAATAAATCTTAAAAAAGAAAAACCTCCAGCACAGAGAGGAAAGGGGCTCATGAGGTTCTACCCCTAGCTGAGAAACTATTGGCAGTCAGTGGCTACTAAGGAAAAAGAGTCAAGTTTTCTTTAGCCAAAGGGGGAGGGAACTCATAATTCCAAATTTAATTTAAACAAGAATATTTTCCTCCAAACAAGGCAAACAAGGAATTCCATGCAAAGAAAAACTGGTACCATAAAACAGGTTAAAAAGCTTGTAGTTAAAGAGATCACAGGCCAGAGTGATGAAGCTACCACAGTTGTTCTGCTCAGTGAACATATTGTGCCCATCAAATTACCATCCAGATAACCATGTTCATGCCTATAGAATATTACTGCTCTCAGCTTTAGTAAAAGAAGTTTCTCTTGTCGTTCATGCTGATATACTCCTTTAATCTCAGTGCTTGGGAGGCAAACACAGGTGGGTCTCTGTGTTTGAGGTCAGCCTGGTCTACAGAATGAGCTCTAGGCCAGCCAGGGCTACATAGAGAAACCCTTTTTCAAAAACAAAACAAAACAAAAAAACAGAAAACAAAAAACAACAATAACAATAAAAAACAACAAAAACAAAAAGAGAAACAGGAAAGAAAACCTCTTTCTAGTGATATAAATGGTCGTGAATGCAAACTCATAACCAAAGGACAAAGAATAAATGATTTACTGTCTATAAATAGAACATCTACACAGCACTTCCTCCAAGGCTCATGAAACATCTTGGAAGAAACAGAAAAATGTAAAAACTAGAGGAAGGTGGGGGAGCAGTTTGGAACACTGAGTTCTGGGCATGACATGGCTGTT
>NC_045030.1:144459365-144460829 GCF_008632895.1 Mastomys coucha | reverse complement strand
TTCTGGGCATGACATGGCTGTTAAACTCTTGATTACCTGTAGATTTGTACAAGATTGGCCTTCTAACATTCTGTCCTGGAAAAAGGAGGGGCTCACAAGGCTCCAACCTTCCCTGGAGATATAAAAGCAAATCTTCAGTGGTTCAGCCACTGGTAAATTGCTCAAGTTCTAGCAAGTATTCCTGATAAGGAGGCCTCCCTAAATCCAATGAGTTATCAAAAAAAGGCATAAAAGTAGAAGAAAAGAGTTGGGAATAGGAAGGGGGATCAGTAGGAGGGGGTGAAAGAGGGCAATGGGGGGTGAGTATGATTAAAATACATATATGAATAGGTCTGGCTGGTGATATATGGCTCAAGAGATAAAAGCACTTGCCATTTAAGACCCAAACTCAATCCCTGGAACCTATGTAAAAAAGTCAGATGCAGTGGTATACATCTGTAAACAAAGTACTCCTAAGGGAGAGGGAATGTGAAAATAGATGGGAGGTGAAAACAGGAGAGTTGCCCACAAGTTCACAGATACACACACACTAAATTAATACAAATTTTAAAAAATAAAATGTCATGACATCCATTATTATGTGCTAATAAAAACAAAAATTAATATGTATACAACCATTTCTATTTAAATTATCATAACTGGTACCAGGAAGACTAAGGCCTCACAGAATAACTGGTATATAGTAATGATAACATCATCTCATCCATCCTTCAATATCAGATATTATCATACTCTATACAACTGGAAGACTTTAATACTGCTTTAAATTTATGTTTCTCAAATGTGGGCCCCATTTATCTACTGAGTCAGAAACTGAGGTTGGGATCTATCTTGTTTTTTTAACAGGTCTTTCAAATAACTGACACATACTAAAGTTTAAAGTGCACTGCTCTACAAATCAGTGTTTTGCCTTACAAGAGGAATGAAACTATTCAGTATTTTTTTTTCTAAATTTGAGAACACTACTTTGGAAACAATTCAAATCCATACTCAGAAAATCACATAACCTCCACCCTTCTAGATTCTTATCAGAAATATCATAGTTGCCTTCCTTACTATAACCATTCCAGGTAGCAACTTGTTATTATGCCCCATAATCCCTAACTGAACTTCAAAAGTCTATCATCTCTAGGCATTTGCGGATATGAAATCTGTAGGATTTGGGCTGGAGAGATGACTCAGTGGTAAAACAGTGCTTTGCATGTTTGAGGACCTTAGTACACATCCTAGCACCTAGGTAAAAAGTCAGGTGTAGCAGTAATCCCAGTTCTGGGAGGGGCAAAGGCAGGAAGATCCTGGGACTTGCTAGCCACCAGTTTAACTCAAGGTTCAGTGATAAACCATCTCAAGAGAATAAAACAGAGTGATACAACAAAACAATTAATGTCCTCCTCTGGCCTTGGTGGGCTCACAAACATATGCTCATACTCATACACATACAAGCATACACATACTCATTATATA
>NC_045030.1:144458109-144459355 GCF_008632895.1 Mastomys coucha | reverse complement strand
ATGAAAACTCTACAATATTTAGTAATTTCCAATTGACCTAAAGTAAAAATTTAAGAGTACAGTGAGTATGTTGGGATGAGGGTGTACTGAGTAAGCAAGAACAACCAGCCGCCCACTATGGATCTGGTTTTCAGCTAGGTTCCTTATTCTCTGGCAGCCCACAGAAAGAAGCAGAAGAAAATTTAAAAACTGGATGCTTTCTTGAAACTTGTGCTAGAATATACAAACAAAAGCAGAATACACCTTAGAAATGTAATTAAAGACATAGCTGATCCATAAAGTCATAAAACATTTGTAAGTTTAAAAATTCTTAAAATTTCAATAGTTTTATCATTGTAAATGTCAAATATCTACTGTACAAAAAGATATCCACCAGTCATGGTTTTCTTTTTGTTTTAACCAACAATCACATCAGAATACAAAATCCTTTCCAGAATCCCCCATTATATCACCTCACACTATTTGTAAGAAAGTACAAATAATGTAAGTATACAACCATAAAGGGTGTATACAAGTAACTGGTGATAAACATATATAAGAAGGTATAAGAAACAAGTTGTAGATGACTATTTAACAACCTGGCAAATACCCACATTAAAATGTTAAGGGTGGATCGAGGGAGATCACAAAATGGTATTTATGATGTAATCCCAACCTATAAAAACATATGTTATAAGTCAAAGGAAAGGGCAAGAGTTAATACAACAGCAGCAAAAAAATTAATAGTGGATTGTATCCAACAGACTCATAGATTTTTTTTTATTTCCTTCTATTATTCTTTTTTATTTTCTATAATGGACATGTCTCACCTATACAATAAGAAAAAAAAATCATTTTTTTTGCATAGGCCAGCCTGAAATTTGCAACCCTCCTTCCTCAGTCTCCAAAGTAACTGTAATTACATGCCTATGCTCTAAAGCCCATTTTAAAAAAATTCATTTTGAAAATCTGGGTTGGGCCGATGAGATACCTCAGCAGGTGGTACTTGTCACCAACCTGAGTTCATTCCTGGTCTCACATTGTGGAAGGAGAAAATTGACTCCTGCAAGTTGTCTTATGATCTCCACATTCATATCATGCCATGTATGCACAAGCACCACACACACACACACACACACTTTAAAATCTAACTTTCAGGAACTAGGGAGATGGCTCAGCTTGCTATGAAAGTAAGAGGGCCTGCCGGGACTGGACTGGTGGTGCATGCCTTTAATCCCAGCACTTGGGAGGCAGAGGCAGGCGATTT
>NC_045030.1:144454562-144458099 GCF_008632895.1 Mastomys coucha | reverse complement strand
AGAAAGAAAGAAAGAAAAATAAGTGGGCCTGAGTTCAAATCCCCAAAACTGAGCACAGCCATAAGCTTTGCAGATATGAAATCTGTAGGATTTGGGCTGGAGAGATGTATTTCCCTCATAGCAATGAGGGAAAACAGATAAGGATCTCTGGAGCTTGCTAGCCAATTAGCCTAATCCAAGCTCCAGGTTTGGCATGAAAGATAAAGTGGAGAGCAATAGAGGAAGCTACCAGACACCTCTTCAAGTGCATGTGCACACATGGATGCATATACACATTCTCACAGGAGTGTGTTCTCCCACAAGTGTAACTTTCAGGCTAAGGAGAAGGCCGTGTAAAGTGTTTACTAGGCAAACATGAGAACTTTAGTTCAATCTCCAGAACATATGTAAAAGTGTTTCAAATACATATAACCCCAGTGGTAGGGAGACAGAAATGGGAAAATCCCTGGGGCTATCTGGCCCACCTGCCTATACTATACTATACTATACCATACCATACCATACCATACCATACCATACCATACCATACTATACTATACTATAAAGTAGCAGGCCACTGGGAGACCCTATCTCAAAACAAGGTGGCTGACTCCTGAGGAATGAAGCCTGAGGCTGACCTCTGGCTTCCATACATGTGTACACCCGCATATAGAAACCCGCACAAGTAGAAAAAAACTTTAACTTTCAGACTTGGGTACAGACAAAATAATTTATGGAATGTCAGTTATGGAGTCTAACACAGAGTAAGAAGTAAGGAAACATTCATTTCTGTTCTGGTTTAAGATTTCTACACTGTGAGCAAAAGCCCTTTTCCAGAGATAGTGAACATACACACTTCCAAACTAAAGGTCATAGTACAATAGATTTTTTTTATGACTTGTTCATTTATTCAAAAATATACTAAATATCTATTGCATATTTAGCATTAGAAATACTAAAAAGAAAAAGAAAATGTATCTCTACCTCCAGGAAGTAACACAGAAATATGTACAACTATAAGATGAAATAATAATTTGCTATTTTTTTTTTTGATATTTTTGAGGCAAGAGCTTACCACTGAGTTATATCACGAGCTCTTCACATTTTTTTTTTTTTTGAGACAGAATGGTGATAAGTTGCCATGCTGGCCTTGAACTAGCTCAGGCAGGCCTTGAACATGAGATCCACTGACCCCACCCTTATTTTGTTTTTGAGTATAACAGGGATAGCTCCTTTGAAAGTTAACACTGACAACTTAACATTCTAGAATTTAACATATAGCAAGGGAATGGTACTAAATAGTTTTTTATTAAAGAATTCCCCAGTAATAGGATAATATTTTGATTTTTATTACATACACTAACCTCATTGGAAACCTGGGTGACAGACAGGTGCATTCATCCTGTTGTTTTACTCTATGACTTTTAATTTTAATTTAGTTAGACGGTCCTGCTGACAGCACAGAAATAAATTATTATTCCCATTCTGCTTCCATTTATAGAATGCAAGCAAACAGCTTTACAGCTATGAAAGAGGTATTGATTTGTAAGTGAGGCTCACAGAAGCAAAAGCAACTTGGCCAAGGCCACTGATAGTAAGTTACAAAGAAATCCATGTTCTTAGACTCAGATATCTCAAAAATGCAGTGCTGCCTCCCCCAAAGGCAGGATATGAGGGAAAACACAACCACACAACTGATACTTTCTTTGTAGCTAGGACGAAGCTACAAAATCAAATACCCATGCATATATATGTGTGTATATGTGCATATTCGTGTATACATACAAAGTACAATAAATACACATAGGGAAACAGAGAAACCAGAGGATCTAGTAGGCGGGGCGAGAAGCTATAGAAAAGCCTAAGTGTAGTAAATTGAGAGAGGGGCTAGTTTCTGAGCAGTAGGTAGAAAACGGAGCTGAGAGAAGGAGAGAGCAAGTGAAAACAACACACCTGGCCAACGCACCCTGACCAGCCTGGCCTGCCCTTCTTACCTGCCGTGAAACCAGTCCTGGCACATGTCACACTCGATCATGAAGCGGGTCACATCATAAGGCAGTCGACAGAGGCAATACACAGGCACCGAGGCCATCTTCACAGGGGGTTGGATTGTTTTGCGCCGTGCCAGTTTTGAAGCTTTACGAGGTCAGAAGGCAGCAACAAGCGCCTTCCCTAGACGATGGCTAGACACAAACAACACTTCTTTACAAAGTGACTCCTCCGGCCCAGGGTTTCCAAATCGTTCCTTGTCTCCGCCCCCACCCCACCCCCTGGGTACCAACCTCCAGTTCTGAAAAAGGGAGTAACCAAGCCAGGACTCAACACAGCTGGTGAGAGTGCAGGAGTTAAGTGGAGAAAGTCCACCCACCCTTCAGGATTTCTTTCACTTGGAAAGAACAGAAAGAACGTTCTGCTTTCTGCTCTGCTCTGCCTTCCAAACGCCTACCCCAGACCCCTACCTTCTTTGGCCCTGAAGTCAGTGACAACTTCTTTCCGGGTTTCACGTAAATATCTGAAAGCTTTCGGGAAGCTTCTTTAATCCCTCGCTGAACCCCTCTCTTCACTGCCCTCTTGCTTCCCAGGACTCTCAGCTCCCTTTATTATGACGCAAACCGCGGCATAAAGGATGAGGCTGGGAAGAGGGAAGCTGAGGAGAGACCCTGTCTAGCCCCCAAAATAGGAAGAACCAGAGATGCGGAAATCCCTGAAGGTCTCCGCAGGTTATTCCGAATTACCCCCCCCCCCCCAAAGCCTAAAGGAACAAGACAAACAAGACTAGGCACCCAACTCAAATCACAGTTCTGGGATTGCGTTGGGAGAGTTTAAATGATCCTTTTCGTCATTCTCAGTATCATTCCTTCCCGACCAGTAAGGAGTCTCATTATGCTCCAAAATGAAATAAACCGCAATTTCGTCCTCCACTCCAAAGCTGACAGGGAGCTCATCTCACCCCTGTCACTAAAAAGGATCTCTTCGAAGCCCCAGTAAACTGACTAGAATTTCCTCACACCCGCGAAACTAAGCAAAGAATTTGTTTTCCCTTCCACAGCTCCAAATGGCAGGCATTGCCTTGCAATCCCCTCAGACTGCCGAGGGTTCTGCTATACCCCCTCACCTGACAGACGTCTCGTCTTAAATAAGAATTTATCTTGCTTGCATCCCCCAAAACTTACGAGGATCTCGTTACGCCTCCCCCACTGACAGGAACATTTTCACGCCCCAAACCTGATAAAAATGTCCACGGTCCCAAAAGCTACAGAGATCTCTTCATGCCCGAGGCTGCAGGGGGAACTCCTCAAGGCGCAGAGCTCAGCCCCAGAGACTCGCCAGCGGCAGGTCTTGCTCCGGGGCAACACAGCTCTGCGCTAAGCAGAGGCTATCCGGGCAGTTCCGGCCCGAGGCGGCGCGCGGTGAATTCTGGGATTGCCGCTGCAAAACTGTGATGCTTACTCGCCTTCTCCTAGAAACCACATGCCGCGTCACGCAGTGCCTGTGGTCTGACGGGGCTTTAAAGCAGCGTTCACCTCCGCCCTCCCACAGTCTGGCCCTTAGAGCCCT
>NC_045030.1:144450902-144454552 GCF_008632895.1 Mastomys coucha | reverse complement strand
TTTATTCAAAATCACGAGGAAGTGGAGGCGGAGAGGGGTGGAGAAATATGGTAAACAGCTACCATATTGAGAGTGGCGGCGTTCTGGGAGGAGACAAGCTCGCCGCCATCTTAGGCGGCTCGGGCACGAGAGGTGAAGGTGGAGCCCGGAACGTCAAGCCGGCGGCTCCTGCCTGACGTCATGGGGCGGGGCGACACCTTGAGAGAGCCTAGGATGTGCGCCTCTTCTAGGTGGCCCAATTGCGCTTGAGACCTTGAGCTAATAGGCGGAGAAGCCGCCATCTTAGGCGAGGCGGTAGTTTGGCTCCATTTTGAGTGGGGCCTGGAACACAAGTCTTCCATAACCCCGGGTAAACACGCAGTCTTAAAAAAACAAAAAACAAAAAACACAGCACCTTCCTCCGCCCTCCCTCCTAACACTCGCTGCCCCTCCCTGGTCTCCTCCTTTGAAAGGAGGTGAGGTCCGTGGCTCCAAACTGCAAAACTGTTACATAGGGCTGCGGGGGCGGGTTTCAGCCTTGGGAGAGACGAAATACTCCCTACAGCTCCTGTACATTGAGCACTTTTAGTGGACGAGGTCCTTTTCCCACGGTTGGAGTATCATTTAATCTTCACTCTGTGAGAAGAAAAATCTGTGATTATTACCAAATGAAGAAACAGGTTTAGAGAAGGAAAGTGGTTTGAGAGCCTGGGAATTTAAAAAAAAAAAAGGGGCAGCGTCTTCTCTCCCCCACAAGCTCTTCCCAGGTTCTCTGCCATGGACCATGCAGGTTCAATTTGATTAGAAGCAAACTCAGTTCAAGGCTTTCCATATATCTGTAACAGGATTTTCTGACTGCATTAAGATGGCATTGTTTGATTTTTTTCTTCAGACATTTATGAAATATCCCTAGTTCTCTTGCTATATCACTTTCTTGTAGGATCTCACTACTTTATAGAAGACAGTGTATTAAAAATTGTTTTCTGGAGCCAGAGAGATGGCTCAGAGCACTGGCCGTTCTTCCAGAGGGCCCTGGTTCAATTCTCAGCACCCACATAGCAGTGCACAGCTGTCAATAACTCCAGTTCTAAGGGATCTGACACCCTTATACAATATACACACGCAGGTAAAACACCAATGCACGTAAAATAAAACTAAACAAATTTTAGAAAATAAAATTATTTTCTTACCCAAAGAGGAAAAGTGGCGTGTAAAAAGAGAATATGTGTACAACAGTTTTCTAACTGGCAAACAGATATACAGGGATGAAAGAGTCCTTGTCAGAGAAAAATACTTTCCCTCTCCTTGTTTCCCCATTTCTCCTTTCCTCTCCACCTGAGCCTCAGCTTCTTTAGTGCTGTGATTATTAGCTGATGGAGAACTCTTTAAAAACCACCTGACAGAATGGGACAGGAGAGTGACAAATTTAACAAGAAAGGAAAGAGGGAGGAAAGAAAATGAAGAGTAAAACAAGCTAAGCCTCATGGGCTGCTCGCTGTTGTAAGATATGCTGCAGGGAGTCTAAAAGGATGTATAAACATTTCCTAAGGCACATAATACAGCTCAGTTGGTAGGATATTGCTTAGCATCCACAAACCCCCAGCATTCAATTTTCAGAACTTCATAAACCTTGGGTGGTAGACCATGTACGCAGGAGGATCAAAAGTTCAAAGTCATCCTTATTTATATAAGTTCTAGGCCAGCCTGAGATAAATGAAATCACAGCTCAAAAACAAAGTTTAATAACATTGTATGCAAAAATAAGGTTCATGGACAGTGGTGGCATAGGCCTTTAATCCCAACAACACTCCACAGGAAGAGGCAGGAAGATCTCTGTGAGTCCAAGGCCACCCTGGTATACAGAGGGAGTTGCAGGACAGCCAGGGCTACACAGAGAAACCCTGTCTCGACAAAAACAACAACAAAAATTGAGGTGCACAAATGCATGGAGGCATTTACTGTAAGGAGTAAAATCAAGAGCTATACAAAATGTAGGAGTTTAGATTTTATCTTTTAAGAAATAAGAAACTACTGAAATTTTTAAAAAGGGAGGGGGGGGAAACCACAAGTGCCTGAGAGTATATATGGGAAACACACATGTGGGGGACTGCATAAAATTAAAAAGAATGTACTACATCCCACAGAACTAAAGTTAAAAGAGGAGATATGAACTGCTGTCTTAGGGTTCAATCCAGTATTATCAAGGCTGAGACATGACAGCATCCAGGCAGGCATGGTGCAGGAAGAGCTGAGTCAGGTTCTACAACTTCATCTGAAGGCTGCTAGTAAAAGACTTACTTCCAGGCAGCTAGGGTGAGGGTATTAAGCCCACAATGACACACCTACTCCAACAAGGCCACACCTCCCAATAGGGCAACACCTTCTAATAGTGCCACTCCCTGGCCTAAAAACCATCACAACTGCCTTGAGTCCTGGGAACTGAACCCAGATTATCTGCAAGAGTAGTAAGCACTCTTAACCACTGAGTTATCTCTCTTGTAACTGAATTGTCTTTGGGCCTTAGCCAGAGTAGTGTGCAACTTTATTGGGACCTGAAACATGTATGTTGAGATGGTGTAACTAGAGGACTTCCTTAGAAAAGAGTATAGATCAGTTAATACTAAAGTTGGCTTCAAAGACATGCAGTAAGAATATGTTTAGGGATGCCAGGCTGTGGTGGTGCACGCCTTTAATCCCAGCACTTGGGAGGCAGAGGCAGGCAGATTTCTGAGTTCAAGGCCAGCCTGGTGCATAGAGTGAGTTCCAGGACAGCCAAGGCTATACAGAGAAACCCTGTCTCAAAACATACCCCCCACAAAAAAAGAATATGTTTAGGGATAAATTCAGCACCATATATGAATGTCCCAACTAAACAAACTAAATATAACTCCAAATGAACTTATTAGGTGAACCTCAAATTTTTTGTTTTGTTTTGTTTTGTTTTAGTTCTTTCAAGACAGGGTCTCACTATGTAGTACTAGCTATTCTTGAACTCACTATCACTATGTAAACCAGGCTAGCCTTGAACTCATGGAGATCTGACTGCCTCTGCTTCTGGAGTTCTCCAATTAAAGGCATGGGCCATATGCCTGACTGAAACTCAAGAAGTTTCTAAGGTTTCTCTAATACTTCCTAACATAAGAAAAACTATGACAAGGCTCATAGTGGAAATGAACAGTTTGAATAAACTGCAGACTTTATAAAACACATAACCATGTGACTGTATAGCAAGCTGACAATACTTGCAGCTTAAGGCTTTTAACTTTACAAAGAATCAGGAAGGGGGACTGGAGAAAAAAAAAGGAAAAGGGATATCAAGATAGTGAGTGGGGCCAGGAAATAGTTTGGTAATCTGGATATTCTGGAGGCTGAATAGGCAGACCTTTAGGAGTAACTGAAAGCTGAAGTGAATGAGGAAATGAGATAGGAGTTCATTTCTGAGTTTAGTATCAGAGTGAGTGTATAGATGGTACCACTGACTAAGTCAGGGTATTCAGAAAAACAGGTTTTGTAAGGACAAATAAAATGTAGTTTTAAATTGGAGTATGTTAAGGCATATGTATGGAACATTCATATGGAATAATTCACTGAATCATCATTCTCTTCTTTCTTCCTCCTTCCTTTTCAACTCTTCTTCCGTTCTTTTGTTTTGTTTTGGCTTGTTTTTTTTT
>NC_045030.1:144435969-144450770 GCF_008632895.1 Mastomys coucha | reverse complement strand
TCCTTCCAGCTCTGATACCACTCACTCCGGCCCGCTTGCTCTGGCCCAAGTTTGGTTTTAAGATAGGGTTTCACTGTATAACCAAAATCCAAGATAGCCTCAAACTCATTATGCAGCCCAGGCTAGCCTCTCACTCATGATCCTTCTTTCCTTCTATTGTAGGACACAGTCAACAATTCTTTTTCTTTTTCTTTTCTTTTTTCTTTTTTCTTTCTTTCTTCCTTTCTTTTTTTCTTTTTTTCTTTTTTAGATACAGCTTCCTTGTGTAGCTCTGGCTGTTCTGAAACTCCATCTGTAGACCAGGCTGGCCTTTAAGTTATAGAGATCAGTCTGCTTCTGCCTACCAAGTGCTAGGATTAATGATGTGCACTACCACTGCCCAGGCAAAATTTGTATTAGTTTTATTTGTTTGTGAGTGTTTTGTTTTACATGAATGTCTGTGCTTATGTGTGAGCTTGGTTCCTAAAGAAGTCAGAGGAGAGTGTCAGAGTCCCTAGAAGTGAAGTTGAAGATGGTTGTAAACCACACTGTGGTACTGGAAATTGAACCTAGGTCTTACAAGAACAGCCAACATTTTTTTTTAATTTAATTTTTTTTTTTTTTTGTTGCTTATTCACTTTACATCTTGCTCATCGCCCCCTCCTGGTCATCTCCCCCCACAGGCCTTTCCCTATCCCTTCTCTCATTATTCTCCCACTCTAGCACTTCAAGTGTCTAACTGAGGCCAGACAAGGTAGCCCAGCTAGAAGACATATCCTACATACAGGCAACAGCTTTTGGGATAGCCCCTGCTCCAGTTGTTCAGGACCCACATGAAGACCAAGCTACACATCTTTGACATGTGTGCAGGAAGGCCTAGGTCCAGCCTGTGTGTGCTCTTTGGTTGGTGGTTCAGTCTCTGAGAGCCCCAAGGGTGCTGGTTAGTTGACTCTGTTGGTTTTCTTGTGGAGTTCCTGTCCCTTTGGGGGCTATCTCTCCCAACAGTTATTAACCAGCACCAGGCACTGTACTAGGTGCTGAGGATGATAATGAATATTAAAATAAAGTTCTCTCATGTTTATTGTGCACTTGCTATTCTAGACACCAGGGATTCTGGAATTAATAAAACAGACAAAATCCATGTTCTTGTGACTCACATTCCAGTAAGGGAGACAGACAATACAGTCAAATAAGATAATTCCTAACTGTAATGAATGTTATCAGGAAAGCAGGACAAGTTACAAAATAGAGAATGATCCAGAGAAAAAACTACTTTAGATAGTGTAGCCAAGGGAGGCCTCTCTGAGAATGTGTCTTGTGAGTTTAGAGGTGAATATTAAGAACTAGCTAGGCGCAAAATAGAATCAAAAGTGTAAGAGCCCTAAAATGGTAGTGGAAGGAGCTGGTGTGGTATAGGTAAGGATTAGAATAGAATCTGTAGACATGAATAAGAAACTGTACATGGACTATACAACATAGTGAATAAGGTAACATTAACAAAATAAAGGGTGAAATACTGCAAAGCCTAAAAGGGAACAACTATGTGATGACAAAGGCCACAGTTAAGCTACAGAGGTATGCAATATCTCTCCCCAGAGAAAATTCTCTGCATTGTTCTTGAGAGATGAAAGAAAGAAGCTAAAAGATATGGTGAAATGCTGAATTGCAAGAAACTAAACCCAAGGCAAGTCGGAGTTGCTAACAAAGGACTCCTGACACTGTCAAGGAATGGAGTCAGTCTGTTGTTTCCCTGGAAGTGTGTGGTCTGGTCACTCTCAAAATATAATATGTGATCTGAATTGCCTCCCATAGCCCAAGGTTGCTCTGCAAACCTTCCTCCCACAGTACATGTCCACTTAATTCTTCTAAGCATTTAATTAGACAGATAATTGAATGCATTCAATCAAATAGCTACTGACAACCTGGGTGACTCATACCCTGCTAGAGAGGATCTCAAAAAGGATCTTTCCAATTCATTTCTCTTCAAAACCGTAGATTTAACTGTTGTAACAGACTGTGATGAGAGTTAAAGTGAACATCAGCATCCATGAAAAAAGACGGGAACAGAATGGGGCAAAAGGAAAGGATAAGATGAGAAAGACTAATTTGTTTCAAAACAGACTTAAAAGCACCAAAGAGCAAGTAATGAGGTCAATAGCCCTGCTCTGAACATGGGCTTGCATATAGTCCAGCAGGGTGGTACTATCCTGCAACCCCAGCTGCTCAGGAGCCTGCTGAAGGAAGGTCACAGCAAGACCTGACAAACAGCGCGAGGTTAAAGCCATCTGGGACAACTTAGTGAGTTGTAGTCTTGGCTGTCCAGGACCTCCGTAGGTAGACCAGGATGGCCTCAAACTCACAGAGATACTCCTGCCTCTGCCTCCAGAATGCTGAGGTTAAAGTCATGTGCCACCAGGCCCAGCTTCAGACTAAAACTTTTTAAAGGGTTGAAGACATAGCTCTGGTACATTGTTTGCCCAGCATGTGAAAGGCCCTATAAATAACACCCAGTCCATAATAAAGAAGTAAACGAATAAACAATCATAGAAAGTCTTCAAATATTAATCCAGTCCTCACAGCAACCCCTTGAGGTAGCATCTCCATTTTGTGGATAAGGAAATGGGCTGAAAACATTTTCTAATTTACTTATTCCAGGTCACACAGTATATGTCCTTGTAAGCTGTGCTTCCTAATGATGCAGGTTGTAATGGTTAACATTGTCAGTTTAACAAGAACTTGAATCTTCTCAGAATAAACTTTTAGCTATGTCTATGAGGAAACTTCTAGGTTGGATTACTTGAGGTGTGAAGATCCATATGAATTGTGGGTAGCACTATTCCATGGGCTGGGGTTCTAAGCCAAACCAAAAGGGGGAGAGTACAAGCTAGATACCCACTTCCAGCTCTGTTTTCTGACAGTGGATAAAATTTGGTTAGCCACCTCACATTCCATTTGCCATGACACCCATGCAATTATAGAGCGTCCCCTCAAACTGTTGAGCCTAAAGCAACCCATCCTTCCTAACGTAGCTGTTTTCAAGTATATGTCACAGCAATGAGAAAAATCAGCTAACACACAGATCCAAAGTCCAGCTTCTTATCTCCTCAGTTGTACCACTGCTGTATATTTTATAGCAACTGGTATATGGATGTAATAAGATAGGGTAATCAGCAAGTTTTTTGTATGTCACAGAAACCAAGTACAGTTTGTATACTCTTGGAAAAAAAAAAAAAAAAAAAACATCAAGATGATGACCCAAGTGCCAAACCAGGCAGCTAAACATACATAGGCTGAAGTTATAAATTATATAGAAATGAAAAAGCATTTTCTAATTTATTTTATGACCTCTGTATTTTATAGCATATTACTAGGGTAATGTATGGATTTAGACTTAAAACCAAACTCAGACTGAATACAGTGAAAACTGATTTGTACAAAGAATTCAGTCTTTGGGGGGAAAATGTATAAGAATCATCAGCTACAGACATACTTAAGTTTTCCATTTTGAAATAATTTATCAGAAAATTATCTCTATGGGCTGTCTATGTAGCTCAATGATAAAGAACTGGATTAGCATGCAGTAGGCTCTGGATTAAATTTCCAGTTCTGACAAAAGGGTTTATTTAGGCCAGGAATGGTAGTGTACACTATAATCCCAGTTTTGGGAGGCAGAAGAAAGTGGTTGCTGCAAATTCCAGGCCAGTGAAGGCCACATAGTGGAACCCTATCTAAAAAGAGAAATATATCCCAATGGACTGGCACATGTAGTTCAGTTGTAAAGACTTGCTAAGCATGCACAAGGCCCTATGATTCATTCCAGCACCTAAAAATGGAGCTCGGGGGAAGGAAGAGTATACAAAATACTTTTTTTTGAAGTGCTCATGTTGAAAAACCAGAGTCTGAGCCTTGGATTAGCCCTCTGTCATGAAATAATACCCCTAACCCTATAAACTACTCTTTTCAGGAATATTTTTATAGATTCTTTGGCAATTTCATATGTGTATATGGTGATATGAATAAGAATGGCCCTAATGAGTTCACATATTTGAATACTTAGTCGTAAAAAAGGGTGGGTGGCACTACTTAGGTTTACGAGATATGGCCTTATTGGGGTAGATGTGACCTTGTTGGAGGAACTGTGTCACTGAGAGTGGGCTTAGAGGTTTTAGAAGCTCAAGCTATGCCCAATGTTTCTCTATTCCTGCTGCCTGACGATTCAAATACAGAACTCTCATCTTCTCCAGCATTATGTCTGCCTATGTGCCACCATGCTTCCTGCCATAATGACAATGGACTAAACCTCTGAAACTGTAAGCAAATCCCAATTAAGTGTTTTCCTTTTTAAGAGTTGCCTTGGTCATGGTGTCTCTTCACTGAAGTAAAACACTAAGACAGTATGCAATGTATTTTCATCATATTCACCTTCAACGCCCCTCCCTGACTCTCCCAGGAACTCTCCAGCAGGTCCCTTCCCTTCCCTTCCCTTCCCTTCTTTTTTTCCTGTAACCCATTGAGTCTTATTAACACTACCTACTGGAATGTTGACAGATCTTGTTGGCTTGATCTTCTGTGCAGGTCTTTTGCATGTGAACAAATGTCTCTGAATAGTGCCAGTAACAGTGATACTAAGAGGCAAACCTTAAAGTGAAAAATCATCAAATATTATAGTGGTCTTATAACTGATGTTGATTTTAATTATCTTAAAATTGAAGTTGTGGACTGAGAGTGTGGTTCAGTAGTTGAGCATTTATCTAGCATGCATAAACCCTGTGTTTAATCCTCCAACACTGCAAGGAAACAAACAAAAAACTGCTAAAAATATAAATATTGGTGACCAAATGATTGAATTTGCAGAAAAACAAGCCCCCAAAACATCTTGTGACTAAGAAGTTACATTAACAACATTTTATTATATAAAATTATGATGAAAATATTATTCTAGAATTGATAGTTTATGCATTGTTTTATATTGTTATTATCCCTAATATCTTATATAAGTAATAAAATATTTTTTTAAAAAAAACCTTCTTATTTAAGAATCTTGAATGTACTTTCTTTCTGTTTCCCTGCCTTTTGAATGAGAAGCATTTCATTTTCAATTTGCACATGCTGCACAAAATTAGTGGTTCCTACTCCTGCTTGGTGTTTTTTGTGCACTTAACTTGGATTACAATGATTCAGACATCTCCAAACACCACCTCTCCATTGATAGTAGATGTATGTGTGTGTGTGTGGGGGGGTGGGGTGACTAGATGCATTATAATAAAACCAAAATGGAGAGATTAATGTAGATATTTGTCATTTTCACATAAACAGAATTATATTGCATTATGTGGCCAATTGCTTTTATCACTTGAAGGAAGGCCTTTCTATAAGAATGATTCCCACAACGTACTAGGGATTCCTTCATTTGCATGGGTCCCTGATGGACAAAGTGGCTGTATTTGTTCACTTTTATAGGGATGCAATGAACATGGTAGTATGGGCAGAATTGTGGACAAGTGTGTTTCTCTAGGTCCACATTCAAAGGTGGGTTACTGAATCATAGAGTAAAGGCATTTTCAGTTATAATATGCACTAACTATTAAAGGTAGGAATATTAAAGGTAGGAATCCATGATACAGCACTTGCCTTATATACATAAGACTCTGGATTTGATGCTAGTACCAATTTTTAAAGAGAATAATGCATACTGCTAAATTGTCATTATAAAGGTATATGCCAATTTTTACTCCTATCAGGAGCACATGTCCACATTTTTTGATTTTCCTAAAAACATGGCTTTTGAATTACTTTAAATTATTCATCAATCTGAAAAGTGATCAATGATAACTTGTCTTTGTTTTCTTCCCTCTCTGTGTTCTCATTTTATTTTATTTTTAAACAGGATCTCAGACTGTAGCCCATGCTGGACTCAAATAGCCTGGCTTCCATAGCGCTGGGATTTTTAGGCATAAATTATTATATCTGGATTTATTTATTTATTATATGTAAGTACACTGTAGCTGCCTTCAGACACACCAGAAGAGGGCGTCAGATCTCATTACAGATAGTTGTGAGCCACCATGTGGTTGCTGGAATTTGAACTCATGACCTCTGGAAGAGCAGTCAGTGCTCTTAACCGCTGAGCCATCTCTCCAGCCCGACTGCTTCTATTTTTATTGTTATCATTGGCATTGGTTGTACAAACAACAAATGTTGGCAAGAGCATACTGTGTTTATTATTCAGTGCTAATGAAAATGCTGCTCACTGATTTGCCTGCTCCCAGGCCCATGCTCAGCTACTTTTTTTTATACAGCCCAGGCCCACCTGCCCATGCAAATCAGTATGTCACAAGAAGAAGAAAAGTAACTAGTACCACCTCAAAAATTAAAAATAGAACTATTGTGTGAGGCCAGGCATAGTGGTACAAGCCTGTTATCCCAGCTCTCAAAAGGTTAAGGGAACAGCACGACCATAAGTTCAAAGCCAAATTGGGCTACATCGATTAGTTCAAACCCAGCCTGAGCTACAGATTCAAACTTCTGTATGACCCGGCCATACTTCTTCTGGAAGAAGTCACTTAATATAAGCCTAATAGTGACATAACATTAACCTTAATAATAGGGATACCTAGCCTGCGATGGTGGCTCAGGACTTTAATCACAGCACTTGGGAGGCAGAGACAGGTGGATCCCTGTGAGTTCAAGGTCAGCCTGGTCTATAGAGTGAGCTCCAGAACAGCTAGACAAAGAAACTTTGTCTGAAAACAAAGTGACAAATAAAAAACAAAAACTAGGGATACTTGCATATCTACTTTTGGTGAGGGACTTCATAATAAACAGTTACAGGATCAGCCTAAAATGTCCATCAAAAATAAAAGGGTAAAAGAAATGTAGTTAGTTACACACAATGAAGTTTTATTCAGCTATACAGAAGAATGTAATTATTTCATTTGAAGGAAAATGGAGGAAACTGAGGCTGGGTTATCCAACATGCTGGATGTGCTGGAGGCTAAGAACCTGGTAGCTACTCAGTTCGTGAAACAATCGCTGCTGAACACCTGGAAGATTCCTGGAACATCATTGTGTCAGTCCACACTGGAACCTGAATAAGGTGGATTCAGATCTTATCATAGAATGGCAGCAGGAGCAGAGATAGACATAGCCAACAGCAAGAAAGGCAGACATTCACGCGGGCAGGCAAGTATGCAACCCTGTTTTCCTTGGATCTCTGTATCTGAGTCACAGGTGGAAGGTAGTCTGGTATAGGGGAGGTAATCTTCCCTCGGTCAGTTCTGCCTGGGAATACCCTGGAAATACCTCAGTCAAAAGACACCTCTCTTAATTGACTTTAGAGCCAATTAATTTGACAATCAAAATTAACCACCACAACACTTAACTTATTAATGGCTTGTGTTGCCATGAAGAAGTATAAATATTGATATGGTCACTTGATATGTTTATATCAATCTTACTTTTATGGCTTCTGTTTTGTTCATTATGTTTTGTTCTGTTCAACTCTATTTTCTATTAGTTACATTTTTAGTTAATTTATGAAGTTGTGTGTGTGTGTTTATCAAGACATGGTTTCTCTGTGTAGCCCTTTCTGTCTGTCCTGGAACTCACTCTGTACACCAGGCTGGCCTCAAACTCACAGAGATCCACATGTCTCTGCCTCCTGAGTTCTGAGTTTAAAGGTGTTCACCACCAGGCCTGGATTATATAGTCTGTTTTGTTTAGCCCTTCGCCACTCCCAGCTCCTTACCCCATCCGAATTTAAGCCTTTCCATGATAGTATTCCCCTCTCAACTTTCATATCTTACATATTTTCACCAAGGGCTTTCCCCCATGCCCTAGGGCTCCTTTTTTGCTCCCAGGCCTCTTCGTGTACTCAGTCTTACTTGAATACAGAAATCTAAAACTTTGAAGCTAGGATCTACATATGAAAGAGAACATATGGTGGTTTGTCTTTTGGGCCCTGGGTTATTTTGCTCAGTATATTTTCCAGTTGTACTCATTTTCCTGTGAATTTCATAATTTCACTTTTCTTTACAACTGAAAACAAGCTCATTATGTATATGTACACCATTTTCATTTTCTGTCCCCCAGTTGACAGCTAATCTAGGCTGTTTCTGTTTCCTACTTATTGTGAATAGAACAGCAATGACCATGGCTGTGCAGAAAGCTCTTTAGATTCTACAGTGTAGTAGGATATAGAACCCTTGAGTATATATGCCCAGGGGTGGTATAGTTGCATTATATGCTAGTTCTGTTTTTAACTTTTTGAGGAACATCACACCGATGCCGATAGTGGCTGCACTACTTTATACTTGCCCCACTGGTGAATAAAAATTTCCTTTTTTTCCACATCCTTGTCAGCATTTGAGGTCATTAGTTTTCTTGGTGATAGTCTGTAGGCATAAATTTTTTGCAACCTCCTTTTAATAAGGGTTCAACCTCTCCTCTAGCTTACCACCCTGCAGAGGCATTGGAAGAGAAAAGTTATTAGGATATGGGAGAAGTGGGCCTGTTCGGCAATAGTTCTTTGGAAGTGAGCTCGATCTTCTTTGATAGCAGTTCAGTCCCATAGCAAACACTAAATACAATTCATCAGCTGCAGACCAGTCCTAAGTAGGCAGACACCAGTCAGGAACCAGCATCTTCAGCAAGCAGTCCACCAGGCAGCTGTAGTTCAATCCTAAAGAAACCACCAGGCTCACCAACTGATTTAAGTCAAAGCAGCAAGCTGCTACAGGAACCTTACAAACAGTTAGTTCTTGGGTGAGCTTCTCTCAATGGTGGCGTATCACAAGCTAAGCTCAACAACACTATGTAAGGTAAACCCATACATGGATGTCTTTAATGAAGAATGATGAAGTAGAGCAGACCGAAGCTCAGTGCTCCTCTCCCACTGTCGGTGGGTCATATTTATACTCCTTCATCAAGAGTCTTTTCACATGTTAGCTATATCCAAACATCCTTTCACCTGTGTCTGTTTCAGGAAAATAGTCTTTCATGTGCTTGCTTTAGAAGATATCCTTTGCTGTGTGGCCCAGCAGAACATCATTTGACATTTCCAAAGAAACTAGAAGTTTCCACTTAAGTAGTCATTCTGACTTGGATGAGATGAAATCTCGAAGTAGTTTTAATTTGCATTTCCCTGGTGGCTAAGAATGTTGGACACTTTTAAAAAGTATGTATTTGCCAATTTTTGCTTCTTCTTCTTTTGAGATCCCTGTGTTCAATTTCATAGTTCATTTTTAAAAATTGAGTTGTTTTGTGATATTTAACTTTCAGTTATTTTTATAATAACCTGTCTTTGAAATTATAAATATATAATTGAATTTACCACTCCCTTTCATCTTTCCAACCCCTCCAATGTTTTCCACTTCTCTCTCTCCAATTTGCTTTTTCTTTGTGTGTGTGTGTATATATATATATGTATATATCCCTAAATATGTGTGTGTGTATATATATATATATATATATATATATATATATATGTATGTATCCCTAAATATATAAACACAACCTGCTCAGTTCATATATTACCATATATGCTCTTAGTGCTGAATACTTAATGAATCCTTTGTACATTATAGATATTAATTTCCTGCCTGGTGTACAACTAGCAAAGAGTTTGTCCTATTCTCAAATGAGTGTCTCTTCTGATGCACAGGAGCTTATTTTTAGTCCCATTTATTGATTGTTGGTATTACTTCCTGAGTGACCAGAGTCCTGTTCAGAAAGTTTACCAGTGCCTGTAACTCGAAGCATACTGTCTACTTTCTCCTCTAATAGTTTCAGGGATTCAGGCCTTATGTTGAGGTCCTTGATCCATTTGGAGTTGTTTTTTATGCAAGGTGAGACATAAGGATCTAGTTTCATACTTGTGTGTCTTGATATCCAGTTTACCCACACTGTTTGATGAACATGTTATCATTTCTATTCTGTGCATGTTTTGGCCTGTGGCAAAACAAAGTGGTTGTAGTTGTGTGGGCTCTACCTAGATTGTTCTATTGATCTCTGTTTGGTTTTGTACCAGTAACATGCTGTTCTTATTAATATGCCTTTGTAGTATAGCTTGAAATCAGACATTGTGCAACATTCTCTTTGATCAGGATTACTTTAGCTATCTGGGTCTTTGTGTGCTCCCATATGAATTTTTCAGATTTTTGTTCTGTTTCTGTGAAGAATGCTGCTGGCATTCTTCTTCTTCTTCTTCTTCTTCTTCTTTTTTTTCTGAGTTGAGTTGAGTTTTATTGAATTTGTAGAATGTTTTTGGTAGGATAACCATTTTCACATTATTTCACTATTCGAGCATTGGAGGTTACCTTGGATTTCTTTTTTGTTATTTGTTTGTGTTTTGTTTTGTTTTCTTTTTCTATTTCTGTGATAAAGACCATGACCAAAAGCAACATGAGGAAGAAAAGGTTTATTTTAGCTTACATTGCCACATCACAGTCCCTCACTTATAGAACTCAAGGTAGGAACCTGGAGGAAAGAATTGAAGCAGACCCAGGGAGGAATGCTGCTTACTGGCTTGCTTCCCATGGTTCACTCATCTAGTGTTTTTATACAACTCAGGACCACCTGCCCAGCGGTGGCACTACTAACAGTAGGCTGGACCTTCCAATATCAAACATCAATTAAGAAAGTGACCTATAGCTATAACTTTTATTTTTTTTCAAAACCTATTTTTTAAAGATTTATTTATTATATCTAAGTACACTGTAGCTGTCTTCAGACACCCCAGAAGAGGACGTCAGATCTCATTACGGGTGGTTGTGAGCCACCATGTGGTTGCTGGGATTTGAACTTTGGACCTTCAGAAGAGCAGTCGGTACTCTTAACCGCTGAGCCATCTCACCAGCCCCAAAACCTATTTTTTTTAAAGATTTATTTATTTTATGTATGTGAGTACACAGACACACCAGAACACCAGAAGAGGCCATCAGATCCCATTGCAGATGGTTGTGAGCCACCATGTGGTTGCTGGGAATTGAATTCAGGACCTCTGGAAGAGCAGTCTGTGCTCTTAACCACTGAGCCATCTCTCCAGTCCTCAAAACCTATTTTTAATGATAGTTCTTAAATGCTTTAACCTCCCTTGTAGCCCACCACCAGAGGTAGTGGGAAAGAAAGGATGGGGGTGATGTGGATCTGTCTAAAAAGGTTCTTTGGAGCAACTCCCATCTGTGTTGTCTGGAAATCAGCAGTTCAGTTCACATGTTAGCAGTGGCAGTTCGATCTAACCTTAGCCTCAGCTTGAGCCAGCAGGAGGGACCAAAAGGAATGCTAATCATTCCTTCATATTTTTACCCCAGCAAAACAGCATACAAACAACTTTCCAAAGAACCCTTAAGCTTCCACTTCACACAGACTTGCCTATAGGCCCATCTGATGAGAGAGGGCATTTTCTCAATTGAGAGTCTCTCATCCCAGATAGCCAAAGCTTGTGTCAAGTTGGAAAAAGAAAACCTAGTCAGCACGGAGATCTTTTTTTTGTTGTTGTTTTTGTTTTGTTTTGTTTTGTTTGTTTGTTTGTTTTTTGAGACAGGGTTTCTCTGTATAGCCCTGGCTGTCCTGGAACTCACTTTGTAGACCAGGCTGGCCTCGAACTCAGAAATCCGCCTGCCTCTGCCTCCCAAGTGCAGAGATCTTCTAACGTCTTCCTCAATTTCTTCTTCAGTGTTTTAAAGTTTTCATTGTAGAGGTCTTTCACTTCCTATTTAGGTTTATTCAAAGATATTTTTTACTCTTCTGTGAGTGTCGTTATTTCTCTGATTTCTTTCTTAGTATGCTTGTCACTGATATATAGGAAAGCTACTGATTTTTATGCTAATTTTGTGTCCTGCCACTTTACTAAAAGTGTTTATCAGCTCCTGGAGTTTTTTGGTACAGGCTTTGATGTCTCTTATGTATAAAATCATATTATCTGAAGTAGGGACATTTCAACTTCCTTGTTTATTTGTTGTCTTTTTATTTCCTTCTCTTGTCTTACTGCTATAGCTAAGACTTCAATCATTATATTAAATAGGAGTAATCACCTTTGTTCTTTAGTACTAATGCTTTGGGTTTGGCATAATTTGGGCAATAGTTTTATCATACCTACCCTTTATTATGGTGAAATATGTTTGCACAGCTCCAGGGACAGGGGCAGTGAAGGAATAAAAAGACAAACATATAGGCATACTGTAAAGCTGGGCTCTCTGATAGAGAAGCTGCAGCACCCCAGAATCTCAGTGTGTTTATTATATACAGCTAAACAGAGAGGCAGAGTTATTGCATACAGCTGAACAAGGAGTTAGGGTTATTTATATAAGGCTGAAAAAGAAGACAGGTTTAGCTTATCTCTCTAAGAGCAGTCTCTGTAGGGGATCAATCTTTAGGTGGTAAATATCCACATGTAGAAAGATATAATGGACATTTTTTGCACACACTATCAACATTCACACATGGACCAGAAGGCAGTTTTGCCATCCTTTTGAGCCTTACCCTGGGAGAAAGGTGTTGCAATTTTCCCATGGATCTGAGGTTCTGGCCCTTGACTTGGCTGTGCCCAGGTTAACAATATAATTAGGCCTTCAAATATTCAGGACTTCCGTTGATATCCATGTTCCCTTAATCCTTAGTATCTTCAGAGCTTCATATATATTTCATCCAAGGCCTTTTCTGTACTTATTGAGATGATCATGTGACTTTTGTCCATGAGTCCATTTATATGATAAATTACATTGATTTACATATGTGAATAATCCCTGAACCTTTAGAATGAAGCCAACTTGATCATGGTTAATGATCTTTTTGATCTCTTCTTGGATTCCAATTGCAAGTATTTTATTGTCGAGAAATGTTTACACCTATCTTCTTCAGGGAAGATATAGTTATTATTATTTGTTGTTGTGTCTTTGTCTACTTTTACTGGCTCTGTGAAAAAGAATTGGGAAGCATTCATTACATTTTATGGAATAATTTGACAAGTATTGTTTTTCATTCCTTAATGGCTTGGTTAGAATTCTGCTTTGAATCCATCTGAACATAGGCTTTTGGGTGGAGGAGATTTACTACTCTACCAATCCTGCTGCTTGTTATGGATCAATTTAAATTATCTTATTTTGCGGGCGGTGGTGGCGCACTCCTTTAATCCCATCGCTTGAGAGGCAGAGGCAGGTGGATTTTTGAGTTCGAGGCCAGCCTGGTCTACAGAGTGAGTTCCAGGACAGCCAGGGCTATCCAGAGAAACCCTGTCTCGAAAAAGCCAAAAAAAACAAAAAACAAAAAAACAAAAAAAAATTATCTTATTTTGATTTAACATCACTATATAATACATATTTATGAATTCATCCAATTTTAGATTTTCCAATTTGAATAAATGTAAGTTTTTAAGGTATGATGATACTTTCTAAATTTCACTGATATCAATTGTAATCTCTCCCTTTTCATCTAGAATCTTATCGATTTGGTCTTTTTTTCTGTATTTTCCGGTGAATTTGATTAAGAGTTTGTCAATTTTGTTTATCTTTCCAAAGAGCCATTTTGTTCACTTCATCAATTCTTGTTATTTATTTTGCTATTATTTATTTATATTTCACTGGATTCTGCCATAATCTTAATTATTTCAATCTACCAGTTTAGGTATTGGTTTGTTTTTGTTTGTTCAATTTTTAAAGATGTATCATTAAGTTAGGTATTCTATAGCATATAAATTAAGAGCTATAAAATTCCCTCTTGTGTCTGCCTTCAATGGAATCCAATTGATTTAGGTATTCACTTCTAGGAATGTATTTCCTTCTTGATTTGTTCAATGGCTCCACCCATTATTTTCATTGTATCATGACTGCATCTGTTATTATTATGCTCCCCTCTGTGTGTGTGTGTGGGTGTGTGTGTGTGCTATGGTGGACATGTGGAAGTCAGAGGATAACTTTCAGAAGTTGGTTCTCTCCTTCCATTATGAGCTCAGAAGATCAAACTCATATTTTCTGGCTTCCTGAGGAAATGGTTTTATCTGCTTAGTTATCTTGCCAGAGAAGGAATTGCTCCCACACATTATCCAAGTGAGTTGCTTAATCTTCATGGGTTTGGGAATTCCTGCTGTTTCACTTCCTGTTAACTTCTATCTTTATTCCAGTGAGGTTAGACAGAATACAAGTAATTATTTCAATTTCCCTATATTTTTGAAATTTGCTTCCTACTATTTGATCTATTTTAGCATATATAACCTAGGGATGCTCAAATGAATGTGTATTCTCAAGTGTTTAGATGAATGTTCTGTAGATGTCTGTTATGTGCATTGATTTATGTTGTCATTTAACTCGGGCGTTTCTCTATTATTTTATTTTTTATTTTTTGGTTTTTCGAGATAGAGTTTCTCTGTAGCCCTGACTCAGAAATCCGCCTGCCTTTGCCTCCCAAGTGCTGGGATTAAAGGTGTAAGCCACCACCATCCGGCTGTTTCTCTATTTTTAATGTCTGGATGGTGAGGGTGGCATATTGAAGTCACCTACAATCTGTTGAGATTAAGCAGTGATTTATTACCTAATAACGTTTGTTTCATATTTAGAATTGTAATAACCCACTGTATTAGTCAGGGTTCTCTAGAGTCACAGAACTTACGGTAGTCTCTATGTAGTAAAGGAATTTATTGATGACTTACAGTCTGTAGTCCGACTCCCAACAGTCAACTCCCAACAATGGTCGGCAGCCGCTGTGAAGGGAAGTCCAAGGATCCAGCATTTGTTCAGTCCCACAAGGCAAGCAGATGAAGCACAGAGAGCCTTCCTTCTTCCAATGTCCTTATATAGGTCTCCAGCAAAAGGTGTGGCCCAGATTAAAGG
>NC_045030.1:144431947-144432886 GCF_008632895.1 Mastomys coucha | reverse complement strand
AGATCTTGTGCCCAAGGTCTGCTCAGAACACTAACCCAGGCAGACCGGAAGGAACCAGAGTCACTGGGATGGCAGAGTTCCTGTGTGCCTGGTCCAGCTGGTCCCAGTTACTCCCAGTGTTGGGACAGATGTTGGTTTCTGCTCACCTCTGATCCTGGGTGTGTCAGAGTGCCTGGGAGTGGAGCTTCCTCTGGGTGTTGTGGGACTGGCTATGGAGCTTGCGCCCAAGGTCTGCTCTGGACCCCACCCCAGGCAGACCGGAAGGAACCAGAGTCACTGGGCTCTTGGAGTTTCTGTGTGCCTGGTCACGCTGGTCCCAGCTACTCCCAGTCTACATTTTCTTAAAATTATCATTGACTTTGTCTGGATGATTCAGCTCCTTTACCTTGTCTTTTTTTTTTTTCTTTTCTTTTCTTTTTTTTTTTCTTCGAGACAGTTTCTCTGTATAGCTGTCCTGGACTCACTCTGTAGACCAGGCTGCCCTCGAACTCAGAAATCCTCCTGCCTCTGCCTCCCAAGTGCTGGGATTAAAGGCATGTGCCACCATGCCTGGCTTTACCTTGTCTTCAAGCCCTGATATTCTGTCCTCTGCATGTTCCAGTAAGGCTTGCCCCTGGGTTTTTAGATTTTTGATTTGATACCTTTTTTCCATCTATAGATTTGTTTCAGTCTGGGTTTTCTTCAGTATTTCTCATTATTGAATACTATTTTTGTATCCTGAATTGACTTTCAAATTTCATGCAGCTATTTGTGTTCTCCTGGAATTCATTCAAGAGATTATTGGTATGCTATTTGAATTCATTCATGAGTTTATGCCTGACTTCTTTGAGCTCTCTGAACATATTTGTAATCATTTTATTCTGAATTATTTTTCTGAAAATTTCTCTTAAGTCCCTCTCATTGGTAGCCATTACTATGGTACTTTTTTTTTTTTTTTTT
>NC_045030.1:144429571-144431856 GCF_008632895.1 Mastomys coucha | reverse complement strand
GGGAGGTTCAAGACAGGGTTACTCTGTGTAGCCCTGGTTCTCCTGGAATTTGCTCTATAGACCAGGTTGGCCTCAAATTTAGAGATTCATCTGCCTCTGCCTCCTGAGTGCCGGGATTAAAGTCATGTACCACTACTACCCAGCTTGTACTGGCTAGTTTGAAGGAGACAAGTTATCTTGTCTTTTCATAGAACTTGTGGTTTTTGTCCTGGGACATGCACATCTGGAATACATTTGTTGGTTAAGTCTTTCTGTTACTCCTGTGTTGCTTGGGCATTTTAATTGGTGTTTGGTGTTTTCCCAGTTTTGTTCTTGTTGGCTCAGCTTGGTGATACTTGAAATTCAGTTGTGGGGTCACTTGTTGCTGATATCTGGATGGGATAGCCAAGATTACCCCAACATGGCTAGGGTGGCATGACCTCTGACTATATATACAGTGCAGTGAGGAAGTGTGCAGGAGGGAGAGTTGAGGTGTTGCTCATGCTCTGATCTCATGAGTCAGGGTGCTTCTAAAGTGGCAGGGGGTCCACTGATAACTGAAAGTCATATATATTCTGACCAAATAAACCTCTGTGAACACAGGGCTGGAGTGTAGGCCAGGAACAGCAATTGAGAGCTGTGCATTCTCATGAACTGGGTCTCCCAGCAAATCAGAGTGTATGCTGGGACTGGGAACACATGATCTTGCTTCTCATAAGCCCGAGTGCATGCTGGAGGCAGGGGAGGGGATGTGCATCCATACAGCAGGAGTATGTTCTGGTATATGTGAAATTAAGCTGTGGAAACAGGAGATTACTGATGTTAATTTACAGTTAGGGTGGCTGAGGTGTTCCAGCCTTGGTTAGGTGACAGCAGAATCGTGGGTGGGGTTAAAGCCTCTTGGCTTACTGACTTCTGGGGAAATAACCTGGGATGGACTGACCTCTGAGACAACAGGAAGGAGCCAAACTCTCTGTGTTAAAGGAGTACTGACCTCTGGGGTAGGGGTCAAAGCCTCTGTGGTGCAGACGTGCTAGCCTCTGGGATGACAGGAGAGCCCAAAAGGCTCTGCTGCTCAGCACACTGGCCTCTGAAACAATGAGTGGAGACCATTTGTTGTTTTTAAGATATTCCTTCTCTCAAATAACAACCATATTATCTTTTTTCACATTCTGTTACAGTGCATTCTATTTAAATCTTTAACTTTAATCTTAAACTTATTTTATTTTCTCTCCTTTCTGGTACTCTCTTCCCCTAGATCTTCTTATGGTTGCCAGCTTCACAGTTTAACTCAAATATTGCTTTTTCAGAGTTATGTCCCGTCACCACAATTAGCACCCTCACACTGCTCTACAATTTACTATAGTTCACCACTCAGATTTATTTTCATCAAAATTAATCTCTCTGAGTTTACTTTAGAGAATTTATTATTATTACGGTTTGAGTGTGAAATGTTCCCTGAAGGCTTGTTTGCCAAGTGACAGACTTCCGGTTCATGAGGATATTAACAAAATCCATGGATCATTCCACTGATTTATTATGTAGAACTCGAGGCTTTGTTGGATGGTCATGGATATTAGGAGATGGGAAGAAGATAGGAGATAGGAGATAGGAAGTAAGTCACTGAATGTGTACCTCAAGGCTTTATCATATTCCTGGCTCCTTGCTCTCTTGCTTCCTGGCTATTATGATTCAAGCAGCTTTGCTTCACCACATGCTCTCCAACATGATGTTCAACTTCACCAAAGACCTAAAAGTAAAGGGGCCAGCTGACCATGCAGTGAAACCTCTGAATCATAAGCCAAGACACATCTTTCTTTTAAGTTTTTTATGTTGCCTGGCGGTGGTGGCGCACGCCTTTAATCCCAGCACTTGGGAGGCAGAGGCAGTTGGATTTCTGAGGTCGAGGCCAGCCTGGTCTACAGAGTGAGTTCCAGGACAGCCAGGGCTACACAGAGAAACCCTGTCTCCAAAACACACACAAAAAAATTGTGAATATTTTTATGTTGAATATTTTGTCATAGCAATGAAAGTTAATACAAAAATGATACAGGAATATAACTATTTTTGTCTGAAAGAATAGCTAGTTGTCTTAGCATCAGGATTTCCTTCTCCAAATAATTGTTTCAGTTTACATGTTTTTCTACAGTATTTAAGAAAAGATTGAAGGGGGCTGGAGAGATGGCTCAGCAGTTAAGAGCACTGGCTGCTCTTCCAGAGGTCCTGAGTTCAATTTCCAGTAACCACCTTGTGGCTCACAACCATCTGTAACAGGATCTGCTGCCCTCTTCAGGCATGCAGGCATA
>NC_045030.1:144428959-144429561 GCF_008632895.1 Mastomys coucha | reverse complement strand
GCAGAAGATGGTGTGCTGCTAGCTTTATGTCAACTTGGCACAAGCCAGAGTCATTTTGGAAGAGAATAGCTCAATTGAGAAAAGGCACCCACTAGATTGGCTTGTGGGCAAAACTGTGATTCATTTTCCTAATTAATGACTGACATGTGGGGGAGCCCACTACTGGTAGTGCCATCCCAGGGGTAGTGGCCCTCGGTGACTCTAAGAAAGCTAGCTGAGCAGGTCATGGAGAGCAAGTGAGTAAGCTGCACTCCTCCAAGGCCTCTGCATCAGTTCCTGCTCCGTGGTTCCTGCCCTGACTTCCCTACATGGTGGACTACAAGCTATAAGATGAAAAAAACTCTTCCCTAGGTTGCTTATGGTCATGACAGTGTTAAAATTATTATTTATATACCAAAATCACATTTAGAATTTTTAAAGATTTACTTTTAATTATATGTATGTGCCCAATGACTGCAAGTGTCAGAGGTCAAAGGACTTGGAGTCCTCTGGAGTTGGAGTTACAGTGATGGTGAACTACCTGACATGATTGTTGGGAATCAAACTGGTCCTCTGGAAGAGGATTCTCTCTCTCTCTCTCTCTCTCTCTCTCTCTCTCTCTC
>NC_045030.1:144421402-144428594 GCF_008632895.1 Mastomys coucha | reverse complement strand
GTGTATGTGTCTTTACTGCTGAGCTTCAGTGTCCTAGATATTTTTTGGTGACGATGGTGCTAGGGAAGAAACTCAGGGTCTCAGCATGCTAAGCACACATTGTACCACTGGTATAACCTTCACACACCACATGGAGATTAAAAAAAAAATCAGACATAGAGTATGTAGAGTATGTATTAACTTCCTCTGGGTATTTCAAGAAAATATTATAAACTAGGGGCTGGAGAGATAGATCATCAGTTAAGAGTGCTGATCATTCTTTCAGAGGACCCAGGTTCAATTCTCAGCAACCACATGGAGACTCACATCTGTCAACAACTCTCCAGTTCCAGGGGATCGACACCCTCACACAGACATACATTCAGGCAAAACTCTAGTACACATAAAAAGGTAATAAATAAATTATTAAAAATATTATAATAGGTGGTTTAATACAACTGAAATTTATTGTCTCATAATTCCTCAGCCAAGAAGCCTAGAATCAAATCGTTGACAGGGCTGCTTTCTTGTCTCTTATTTTGGGGGTTGCAATTCTTGACTTTTTTGTTAAGGCAGAGTCTCATGTAGCTCAGTCTGGTCTCAAACTCCCTGTGTAGGCAAGGATGACCTTCAATTTCTAATTCTCCTAAATCCACTTCCTGAGTGTTGGGAGTATAGGCATGTACCACCGCACCCAGTATATGTGTGCTAGGGATGAAACACAGGCTTCATGAATGCTAAGAAAGAGCTCTACTAAATGAGCTCTACCGGCAGACTAGATACTTCTTGCCTTTGTAGTGTACTCTCTTTGTGTGTCTGAATTGCTTTCAGTTTTGCCATCGTTTGTTTTTGAGATGTGGTCTAAGCTGGCCTTGTCTCACCCTCATGAGTCATGGGAATTCAGGCATGTGCAGCAGTGCCTAACTTTAATTTTTTCTTGTCCCGTCATTGGATTGGACCTATCCTGACATACTATGACCTTATTTTGATGTAGTAATATCTGCAAAGACGCTTTCCAATAATGACGTAAGTCTCATGAAATTTGGGGGAATGCCATTTAAAACAGTGCAGAGCATTATGTTTTTCTGAGATAGGGTTTTACACTATCTCAGAATGCCTGAGCTAACTAGACAATCTCGTAGAAGCCAGGCCGACCTTTAAGTCATATTGACTTCTCTGACTTTCCTGAATGTTAATATTGCAAGCATAAGAGCATCATATTTTAAAATTTGTATTTAAATCATGTCTAGAAGAGAGTCCCAGGTTTTAATTTTCAGAAGCTTCACTGGGTCTGAAAGTACATCTCAGTGGTACAAGGCTTGTCTAGCACACACAAGGCCTGGGGTCTATCCTTAGCTACAAAAAGTATAAAAAAAAATACTGACTTGATAAATCATACTAATACACACCTGAAAAAGTACACATGGGAGTATACTAGAATATTTCTGAAAAATGAGTGTTAGAAAACTTATTCTGTCAGTGGCAGGTAAGATGGTCCAGTGAGTAAAGGCCCTTGTTACCAAATCCGATGACCTGAGTTACTCTTGCAAGTTGTTCTCCATACACACACACACACACACACACACACACACACACTTGAAAAAAATTAAAAAAGAAAACTAGTCCTGTCATATATTAAAAATACTACAGTTAGGGACTGGAGAGATGGCTCACCAGTTAAGAGGACTATAGCCCCACCACCCAGAAATTTTTTGAGATTTTTAAATATAATTATGCCATTCTCCCTAACCTTTCCTCCAAACTTTCCTATGTACCCCCATTGCTCTTTCTAATTCATAACTTCTTTTTACATTAACAATTGTTATATACCTATAAATTCTTAAATAAATAAATACACTCTGCTCAGTCTATATAATGTTATTTGTTATATATATATCCAGGACTGACCATTTGGTATTGGATTGAAAAAAAATCATAACTATTGGTCTCCAAGGAAGATAATTTTTCTCACTTTTAGCATTCCTTAGTTCCTTAGTTGTGGTTCTTTGTGTAAGATTTTGAGGCATTGTGGCCTTTCCTCTGTCCACTGTGACTGTCTATTGTTGTGCTTGTTTAAGACGTCATGTTAGTGATATTTTATGACATTATTAGGAGATACAATTTCACACAAAAAAAAACCCCTCCTTGATCCTCTGGCAGATGCATTCTTAATCAATTGTTCCACTCTAGAAAATATTTAGCCATGTGTCTGTATACACTTATCTGTTTAAAAATAAATTTTAATCATCATGTTTTATTTTCAGTGCTGGCGGTAGAACCAAGGTTTTGTACATATTAAGAAATGCTACACCACTGACCTATATCTACTACTCTTGACTTTTTGAGTCAGGATCTCACAATATATCTCCAGGTGGCCTGGAATTTGGTATGTATCCCAAGAGGGCCTTCAACTCACTGTCCTGTGCTTCAGCCTTCTAAATGATAGGATTATAGTAATCCACTTCACACCCATCTTCATCATTATATCTTAATACTTAATATGTATTAGATGCACTTCTCTAGCAAAATGTTTTAGCCTATATTCTCTTGTGATAACAAATTATCTGAGACTTGATGATTTATAAATTATAAGAGGTTTAGGGGTTGAGATTTAGCTGCATGATGGAACCCTGGGTTCTATCTTTAATACTAAAAAGAGTATTTTGGCTTACTATTCTGGAAATTAGTAGTAGTCTATTGCATGACACCAGCAAGGGTTGTACACTGGTTCAAGTCATGGCAGAAAGAAAAATGGCAAAACATGAGGGATTGCCAGTGCAGTGGCACATGCTTTTAATCCCAGCACAAACAGGTAGATCTCTGTGAGTTCAAGGCTAACCTGGTCTACATAGTGAGTTACAGGACAGCCAAGGCTGTTATACAGAGAAACCATGTCTCAAAACAAACAAGCAATCAAACAAAAACAAAAATAAAACACCACAAGGAATGTTTGTACTTTATAGAAATCTACTTTTTTTTTTTTTTTTTTGGTTTTTTTCAAGACAGGGTTTTTCTATATAGCCTTGGCTGTCCAGGAACTCACCCTGTAGATCAGGCCTCGAACTCAGAAATCCGCCTGCCTCTGCCTCCCAAGTGCTGGGATTAAAGGTGTGCACCACCACCGCCCAGCAATCTACTTTTTCAATAATCAGGTTCTTCAAGAAAGTTCACATAGGATATGAGGATGATCTGCCTGTGACATCTGTCACCCCAATGATCACAAGGGTTGATTTAGCTGATCAAGCTGGCTAAGCAGGGGTCACCTTCTGTGATAGTTTGTTTATGCTTGGCCTAGGGAGTGGCACTATTAGAAGGTATGGTCTTGTTGGAGTAGGTGTGTCACTGTGGGTATGGGCTTTCAGACCCTCATCCTAGCTGCCTGGAAGCCAGTCTTTTACTAGCAGCCTTCAGATGAAGATGTAGAACTCTCAGTTCCTCCTGCACCATGCCTGCTTGGATCCTGCCATGGTTCCTGCCATGAAGATAATGGGCTGAACCTCTGAAACCTGTAAGCCAGCCCCAATTAAATGTTACCCTTATAAGAGTTGCCTTGGGACATGGTGTGGGGTTGAGGGTGAGGGAGCCTCTCTAGCTCGAGGCCTGTGTCTATGGTCCGGCCCAAAGTGTCCAGCTGCCCAGGACCAACCTCTGGCATATGGCACCGCAGGAACCAGCTCTCAGGCCCAGATAAAGGGCCAACCTTCACAGCTCTTTGCCAGGTATAGATCCCCTGCTGCGAGAATGGCTACTACGTGATATGAATCCATGGCTGAAATTGGTGTTGGTACCTAGGGGACGGTGTACAAAGCCTGAGATCCCCACAGTGGCCAGTGGCCCTCAAGAGTATGAGAGTTCCTAATGGAGGAGCACCTGGAGGGGGCCTTCCCATCTGGACAGTTCATGAGGTGGCCTTGTTAAGGAGGCTTGGGGCCTTTGTACATCCCAATGTTGTATGCTGATGGATGTCTGTGCTACTTCCTGAACTGATCGGGACATCAAGGTCACCCTAGTGTTTGAGCATATAGACCAGAACCTAAGGACATTCTTGGACAAAGCACCTCCACCAGGCTTGCCATTTGAGATCATTAAGGATCTGATGCACCCGTTTCTAAGCAGCCTAGATATTCTTCATACAAATTGCATTGTTCACCAGGACCTGAAGCTAGAGAACATTCTAGTAACAAGTAATGGGATGGTCAAGCTGGCTGACTTTGGCCTGGCCAGAATCTATAGCTACCAGATGGCCCTCATGCCTGTGGTTGTTATGTTCCGGTACCCACGCCTGAAGTTCTTATGCAATCTACATATGCAACACCTGAGGACATGTGGAGCGTTGGCTGTATCTTGGCAGAGATGCTTGGTTGGATACCTCTCTTCTGTGGAAACTCTGAAGCTGACCAGTTGGGGAAAATCTTTGATCTCATTGGATTGCCTCTAGAAGACGACTGGCCTCGAGAGGTGTCTCTACCTCGCGGAGCCTTTGCCCCCAGAGGCCCTCGGCCAGTGCAGTCAGTGGTGCCAGAGATGGACGAATCAGGAGCACAGCTGCTGCTGGAAATGCTGAGCTTTAAACCACCTAAGGGAATCTCTGCCTTCCGAGCCCAGCAGCACTCTAACCTGCCCAAGGAGGAAAGTGACCTGGGGTGAGAAGAGGGGCTGGCTGCCTTGCCCAGTTTCGGAGGAGAGAACCTCGCTGAATCAGCTGCCTCTGCCTTCCCCGGAGGCTGTGAAGAGTCCTCCAGTTTTTCACCGAGAATATTTTAAGCCTTAAATGTCAATTCTCCATCTCTTCCTTACAAGGTTTACCTGCCTTACCCTCCCATTCTTCTACACTAAAGGACAGGCATATCTGTCCTCTTCCCTCCCTGATTTATATCGGGATCTTTTTTATACAGGAAAACAAAATAAGACAAAGAAAAAAAAGAGTTGCCTTGGTCATGGTGTCTGTTCACAGCAGTAAAACCTTAAGTAAGATACACCCCCACTACCCAAGTATCTCTTACAAGGTCTTATCTCTCAGCACTGCCCCATTGAGAAATGAAAGTTTCCAACCACAAAGTTTTCAGGGTTGCATACAAACTACACACAGCAGAGCAAATGTAAACTATTTCTTCATTTTTACTACTATAAATAAAATATTAGGAAGAAAAAAGTGGGGAATGGTTGCTGAAGAAGGACTGCCAAAACTGATACTATCCACTAAGGGCACAAATGCATGCTACTTTAATACTGTATTTAAATATTTAAACTGTAACCTCAAAGGATTATCTCACAATGCTCCACCAGCAGTTCGTGAAAGTGTATTTCCCTATACTATCACTAGCCATACACATAGTCAGTCAGATTTTAAACTGTTTCCTAATCTGATATGTAAACATTTTGTTGCTTGGATTTATATTCCTTTAACCATGAATAGGTTTGAATATCAAGTCTCTGGTGCTATGTGCTTATTTTTCTCTGAAGTAATTCTTTCATTTACTATTGGGTTTTGAACTTCTCTAATACTTTGTTTTATTTTATGTGTATGGGTGTTTTGTCTGCATATATATCTATGCACCACTCAAATGACTGACACCCACAGAGGCCAGAAGAGGGCATCAGCACCTCTGAAACTGGAGTTAACTGTGAGCTGCCATGTAGGTATTTGGAATTGAATCCAGATCCTCTGGAAGAGTAGCCAGTGTTTTAACCAGTGAGCCATCTCTCAATCCCCAAGCACTTTACATTTTTCCATACAATTTATAGATTGAAACCCCTTGTCATATATGTAGTCAATGAGTGTTCCAGTTTTACTGTTCCTTTTAAATTTGCTTTATGATATTTTTGCCTCATAGAGCGTTTAGTTTTTGTGAAGTCAAATTTATCAATGTTTTTCTTTATGGAATCCGAGTATAGGGTTCTGCTATAAAATACAAATGAGCCTTTCAAATTCCTAGAGTACAAAGAAGTATCTTATTTTTTTCAAGAATTATTGTATTTTGGGTTTTTCCCTGTTTGAAATTCTGATCCATCTAGAGCCATAGTTCGGAGAAAGGAGTGAGCTAAAGATACTTTCTTCTTACTACCAAACAGTTATCTAAGTGCTGTTGATAGTATAGACCCACCTTCTCCTCACCCATTTCAGTTGTTACCTTTATCATAAATTAAATTGCCTATGTATTTTGGTTTCTTTCTTTCTTTTTCCTTTTCCTTTTTTTTTTTTTTTTTTTTTTTTTTTTTTTTTGTTTTTTTCAAGACAGAGTTTCTCTGTGTAGCCCTGGCTGTCCTGGAACTCACTCTGTAGACCAGGCTGGCCTCGAACTCAGAAATCCCCCTGCCTCTGCCTCCCAAGTAATAGGATTAAAGGCATGTGCCACCACTGCCCAGTAGTATTTTGGTTTTCTTATGGAACCTATTTATTTCATTGATGTAATTATTTTCTTATACTAAATTGTTTTTAATAATTTTAACTGAAGTATTTTTAAGAATTATTTATTTTATGTATATGAGTACACTGTAGCTGTATTCAGACACACCAGAAGAGGGCATCAGATCTCATTACAGAAGGTTGTGAACCACCATGTGGTTGCTGGGAATTGAACTCAGGACCTCTGGAAGAGTCTTACCCACTGAGCCATCTCTCCATCCCTGATGCTAGTTCTGAGGAGGCAGAAGCAGGTGGATCTCTGAGTTTGAGTTCAAGACTAGCCTGGTCTACACAGAGAAATCCTATCTTGAAAACCCAACCCTCTCCCAAATAAAAAAAGAAAATATCATCTGGAGTAAGAAAAGTAAAAAGGAAACCTGTCGGTAGAAGGCACTGTAGAGAGGAGAATAGCAGGATGCAGGTTGTATGAAGGTGTATATGGGGAAAACAAGGGGTTTTAATTGAGATTCAGGAGGGAAGAGAATGCAGAAGAGGGAGGGAGGGAAGATACATAACACTAAAGCTGTTTGAAATAGTGGAATCATAGTATTATATATATAAAGCTACATCACTTGGGATAATAATGCTTATCTTAAGAGCCACAGACTAACCAAAACCCCAGTACCAGGCATGAAAAACTTCTTCTGTAGTTGTTAGTCAAGTTTGTCCAACAAACTTCCCAAACAATATAATCTATTGCTGTTGCCTTTGGCTGCCTCCCAGAAGTTGAAGATAAGTGCCTACTGCTGAAGACATGCACTTTGGTTTTGTTTGTTTGTTTTTTGTTTTTGCTTTTGTTTGTTTTTG
>NC_045030.1:144416315-144421297 GCF_008632895.1 Mastomys coucha | reverse complement strand
CTCAGAAATCCGCCTGTCTCTGCCTCCCAAGTGCTGGGATTAAAGGCGTGCGCCACCACTGCCTGGCGACATGCACTTTGGATACAGGACTTGGACAGCACTTTGGACACTACTCAACCGGACTGTGAACTCAGTTAACTACCTCTAGCTAGTTGGGCCATGGATCTTGGTGTGAACCTTTTTATCCCTAAGATTTATTTATTAATTTTTAAAAACAGATTTATTTACTTTATTTATATGAGCAAATTTTAGCTGTCTTCAGACACACCAGAAGAGGGCATCAGATCCCATTACAAATGGTTGTGAGCCACCATGTGGTTGCTGGGATTTGAACTCAGGACCTCTGAAAGAGCAGTCAGTGCTCTTACCTGCTGAGCCATCTCTCCAGCCCCCTACTGTTGCTGTTTTAAACTACTCAGCCCCCTACTGTTGTTTGTCTTAAACCAAAGAGGCTTCTTTATTTTTGTTTTTGTCTTTTTTTATTTTGAGATAGGATCTCATTATGTAGATCAGGATGACCTCAAACTCACAGGGACCCACCTGCCTCTACCTCAAGAGTATTACTGTTAAAGTTGTAGGCTACTATACAGAAATGAAAATTAACTATAACTACATGGAAGAACACATCTGAGCGTTATAGAAAGCAGGTTGAGTTTTAAAAGAACGTTTCAAAGGGTGACAAAAAATCACACTTAAAATTGAAAATAAAGTAAAATAAAACAGTATTAAGATATAATTACATGTGTCACAATACTATTTTAAAAGCAAACAAGAAATAAGCATAGGTCTGTAATCTCAGCACTCAGGAGAAAAAGGCAGTAAGACCATGCAGGAGTCTCTGGCCAGCCTGGATATATATATGAGACTCAATCTCAAAACAATTATTCAATCAAACAAACCAACAACAAACACCAGAAAGAAAAATAAAGTTCAAAGCCAGTCATGCTGGCACATATTTATAATCTCAGCACTTGGGAGGCCAAGGCATACAGATTACTACAAGTTTGAAGCTAGCTTTATCTATCATAAATTCCAGGCCACCTTGTGCTATAGAATAAGACCCTGCCTCAAAAACAAAGCAGAACAGAACAAAACAAAGCAAGAAACTAACAACTAACTGAACCAACTAGAAAGAGAAGGTGAGATATCAAGGAAGCTAGCGTTTGAGGAAATGGATTGTGATTAAATTAAATGAGGCCTGTCTGGAAACCTTGGGCTTGATGACTAAAACACACTGGTCATCTTTGGTCACTGTTTAAGTACATTCAAACAGAAGACTGATGCTCAATTATAGGAACAGAAGGATTCTGGGAATACAGAGTCTTTCATCAAAACCACACCACCAACTACATTTATTGAGGCTGTTGTATGTCAGGCACTACCAGAATGTATTGGTCAAAATAGGATAGGTAACCCTGAGCAAATGAAGATCCTTTGCCCCTCAGCTGGGAAAGAAAGAAGGGGTCATCATTATATTCTTTTTTTAGCCTTATTTTTATCTTTTTTCTACTACTATTACGACTACTACTACTACTACTACTACTACTATCATCATCATCATCATCATCATCATCATCATCATCATCATCATTATTATTATTATTGTCTTTTTTTTACAGTCCAGTTGTTATTCCCCCTCCTGTTTTGTCCTCTGACTGTTCCTCATCCCATCCTCACCCCTGTCTCCAAAAGGATGTCCCCTATCCCACCCCAGCAGACCTCCCCGCTCCCTGGGGCCTCAAGTCTCTGGAGGGTTAGGTACATCTTCTCTCACTGAGGCCAGACCAGGCAGTCCTCTGCTGTATATGTGTCAGGGGCCTGCGACCTGCTAGTGTATGCTGCCTGCTTGGTGGCTCAGACTGATGATTAAGTCATTTCTGTCTCTGAGATAGGAGGGAGCAGGTGCCCAATGGAATAATCTGGACTTAATTTCAATGAGATGAAAGAATAACCAAGTAAGCAGAAATATATTAGTCAAATATAGTAGGTGCCTTTGGCCATTCAGAAATATTAAGTCAAAACAGAGTTAGATTTACAAGCCTGCTTTTATTACTTGTTAGCTGGGTCTGAAGTTAGGGTATAATTGAACGTTTTTGCTCATGTGTAAAGTAGAGATGGACTTACTTTGTAGAGTCGTGTGAAGATTAGAGATAATTTTCAAGGCCTCAGCCCTATGCTCAGTACATAACAGGTCCTAAATAGATAGTAACTTTTAAAAGCCAAATGCCAAAGATTTCTTACTGTGAAATTCTGAGGCTCAACACCCAAAAATGAAAGACTAGGAAAAGATAGCTCTATAGCTATTATAAAGAACATATACAAAACAAAGTATGATATAAACAATAACTTTCATTTAAAGATAAAGTGTTCACAAGCTTTAGTAGGCCTCTAATCCTCCCCCTTAAGTTCAGCTACAATCTTTTTATAATTTGTACATACAAGGCACAGAGTAGTTGGGGAGAACAACCCTGTATCATTCAGCAATAGTAGTAAGGATGACCTAGATAGAATCTTGGCTTCAGGCTCTATCTAAGACCTCTCTATTGCTCAAAGATGACAGTGCTCCCTGCTCCACCAATCCCAATTTAAAAAGGATTTTTTTTTTTTTTTTTTTTTTTTTTTTTTTTTTTTTTTTTTTTTTTTTTACATATTTGAGTATTTTGCCTGCACACGTGCCTGGTGTCCACAGAGATCAGAAGGTGGCACTAGATCCCTGAAACTTTAGTTATGATTATGAGCAGTGCCATGTGGGTGCTGGGAACCAAACCTGTGTCTTCTGCAAGAACAGTAAGTGCTCTTAACTGCTGACCCATCAAGCCAGCGCCCCAACGCTTAATTGTTTTTTTTTTTAAGAATTCATTTTAAATTGTGTACGTATGTATATCTGGGTATGTGCAAGTGAGTGTGGGTTCCTGCAGAGGCTGGGAGAGTATGGGATCCAGTAGAGCTGGGGTTACAGGCAGTTGCGAGACACCCTCTTGCATGCTGGAAACCAAATCCTGGGTCCTCTGAAAGAGCAGCAAGTGCTATGAACTGCTGAGCCATCTCTCTCCATCCTCAAAAAAACAATTTAGTTAAGTTTTTTATACATATGGGTGTTTTGAGTGCAATAAAGACAGCAAGTGTCCCTCTCAGATAAGCTGCAAAGACTGAGACCACATAGGCTGCCTGGAAGAAGCAGAGACCAGCTGAGCTGCCTGGAAGAGGTTTAGACCAGAGTCACTTTGAAAGGTCACTCTCCAACCTGTTGGGCTGCCTGCAGGCTGTGCAGTGAGTTCCAGATCCTCAGCTTTTGTGAGCTATCCCCCATGCTGACGTGGGCTTTGGTGATGTAGGTGTCTTTGAATCATTTCTGTTCCTGTAAGTAACCAGTCACTTATATTCCTGTAAGTAACCCAAATAAAACTCTTGGTTCATTGAGTTGGATTTTGGTGATATCCATACTATGGTCTATTATGAACTCCCTATCTGTATTGTGTCTTTCCAGGAAAATTCTTGTGATTCAACAGGTAGGTATTAACAACTTAATTGATGGGGAATAAACTTTATTCTCACCAGAGTGGAACAGGGAAGAAAGGAAAGTGTGCTAGAAAAGTAGTCAGGGATCAGCCAGATAACGGAAGAGCCATGGAAGCTTTCTGTGCAGTACATTAGATGGATTTTTTTTTGTTTTTATTATTTTTTAGATTTATTTATTTTATTCTGTGTTTTGCCTACTTGTATATCTGTGTACTGAAATGTATGCTTTGTGGTGCCTTCGGAGGTCAGAAGAAGGACTCTAATCCCCTGGTACTGGAATCACAGATGGTTATGAACCAACATGTGGGTGCTGAGAACTGAACCCAGGTCCTCTGCAAGAACAACAAGTGCTCTTATCCATTGAACCACTTCTCCAGTCCCAGGATATATTAATCTGGAATATTGCTAGCATGATAGAGTAAAGCAGTGGTCCTCAACTTTCTATTGCCATAGAACCCTTTACAAACTTAAAACATATATAGGCCCTTTAAAGCAGAAAAGGTACATTTGGCCGGGCGATGGTGGCACACACCTTTAATCCCAGCACTTGGGAGGCAGAGGCAAGCGGATTTCTGAGTTCGAGGCCAGGTTGGTCTACAGAGTGAGTTCCAGGATAGCTAAGGCTACACAGAGAAACCCTGTCTCGAAACGCTCCCCCCCCTCCCCAATAAAAAAGAAAAGGTACATTTGCTTAGACACAAAATATTGCTTACAATGATCTGGTTAGGAGGAAGAAGGTGGAACACCTGCAACTATATGGATGGTGTGTGATGAAGGTTGGACTAAGCCACAGGGCTGACAACAGAAATGATGAGTGATCTAGCTGAGTGTGACCAATAGATTTTGTCACAAATTAAAATTGAAAAATAAGGGAAAGTCATGAGTCTAGGTTAATATCCCACAGTCTAGTTTGGAGATAAACCGACTTCCAGAAGGAAGGATGGGTTCAGTTTGGAAAATGCTGAGTCAAAGGTGCTTTTGGGACATCAAAATAAAGAAGTTAACCAGGAAGCCAAATATGTTCTTCACACATAGGGGCTCTTGCCCCAACACTCTCCAGACTATTCAATCTCTGTGTAATGCTTCTATATTGAGAAAATAAGATTTTCCATTTGTAGAAAGGGACCAGAGATGGGAGAATAAATCAAACTTCACACACTCAAAATCATTTTGCGTTTTTTAAACTAAAAGAATAGACTTTTATTAAGCGCTGTAAGTTTCTTTCCATCAGCATTAACAGAACAACAGATCAAATTCCATCACAGAACTCCTGAGACGTTCTCATTCCTTTCTGAGACATTTCCATTAAGTCCTGCAGTTTCCCCCAAGAAGCATCCACTCAAACTTACATTAATAAACTATGGAGCTTTTGTGGTGAGGTGGGCCAAAAGGCAGGGAACTTGGAATCTGGGAGTGGCAAAGAGAAATACGTATTATCCATCCACTAAACACACTGTCAAGAG
>NC_045030.1:144414495-144416211 GCF_008632895.1 Mastomys coucha | reverse complement strand
GTACGTTAGTCTAAAAATAGAATAAAATAAAAGGCAGGAGGAAAATCCCTTCTGGGAAGTAATTAAAATGAATTCATCAGATCTGGCAGGGTTATGAGAGATTAATAAAATCTGAAATATTTAACTTGCTTCATTTACATGAAAATTCACTAGCCATTATTTACTACCAACACGGACAAAAAGTCATCTATAAAAGTACAGGGACAATGTCAAAAGCTGAAATGGGCACCCCAGCATAGGGGATGTTTTTGTTTGCTTTTAACTTAGAAAAGATGATTTTTGTAAAAAGTGACATTTTCTTAGAACATCAAAATATCCTCAGACAATATTGAAGATAATCAGCAATAAAAGGGGAATAGGCGCACTGAGCTATCTGTACCAGCAGACTACATTGATACGAAAGAGAACATTAAAAAAGAAGCCAGAGAGATGGGAAGGAGAAAACTGAGGGGACACACAATGGAAGAGTGAAAACTTATCCCCCAAAACCCTAAGAGTATTTAGGAAATATGCATCTGAAAGTGAACAGGAATAACAGTTAAACCTTTAGTAGAATTAGACTAACTACTTTAAACTGTGGTCTACTTGTACTGTCATTTCAACGGGTGGGGGTGGTTAGAGGCTCAAAGGGTGGCACTGTATACCCATAGGGGCCTTCTAAGGTTTCAAAGGACTGAATCATCATACCCAAAGGGCTACTCTTATTCTTTCTATCCTACATAAGCATTTTTTTGCATCTCCTCCCCCCAATACTTGTCTGTCTTTTCTCTCTCAGTAATGAAAGTATTAGGGTAATTTGGCCAACAACGTCAGAAAATCCAGATGGAGACAAAAATCAAATGTCTCTAGCCAAAGAAAGTGCCATTTTGGGGGACTTCAATATGCCTGAAGTCCTACCTATGTACAATGAAAATGATTAAAATGAATAGAAGTCTATCAGGATCAGTCACTTAAAAAGGTAGGAGTTATAGGCTGACCCAAAGACACACAGGCAGAAGAACTGCAAGACTTTAATTTAGCAATCAGTGGCTGCACAAAACCAGTTTAGGGTTCTGTTTTTGTTTTTGCTGTGTCCCTACCAGGTAAAGCAGTCATTTCTGGGGATACCAAGATGACTTTGTCCAAGAGCAGCCAGTGAGAATCAGAAGTAGAACCTCAAGTAGGTACAGCAAAAGCCCCCAATTTGTCTTCCAATTAGAAAAAGTTCATTTCTCAGTAACAAACCTGGCTTTTAAATGGTGTGTTTTGGTAGGTACACTGAAATAAAGGAACATAATCCTTTATAGTTCTTTCTTGTAACTTCCCAAACTCCAAACGCTCAATCAAAGCAAAATTCAAAGTTGGAAGTAAGCTGTTTCATCCTGGGCCAGGCTAGGGAGAAGCAGAGGTTTGTGGAAGGGAGAAAAACATGTCTTTTGGCAAACTGGAATCATTTCTGTCAAAGCAGCAATTTTACCTCTCACAGTGAATGGTTACAAAATAAATCTTCCTGTTGTGAGAAGCATGTAAGAGTTAACAATACTGTCATCTATGTCAGATAGACTCACAGTGCACAGAAACAGCAACTGAAGATACTCTAACATTTAACTCCAAGTACTTCCTATTCAGTATTTGTCCATATATCTAACCATTCACTCACTCAGTGACTCTGGTTACTTTTCGAGCTCCAAAGGATTCATCCTTCTGTGGCTCAGAAGGTGATTCTAAGCCATCTAT
>NC_045030.1:144409898-144414275 GCF_008632895.1 Mastomys coucha | reverse complement strand
GGGAACCAAATCAGGGGAGCTCATTTCAAAGAGGAAGTGTTGTATACTTTTTCTTCGTCTTCTTCTTATATATGGCATGAAACATAGTCTTGCCACCCTTATTAGGCGTATTTAAGAAATGTCTGGGCAAGGGGCAAAGCATACCAGGGCTCCTGTCCCCTGAAAATTGTGAGTTCTCTTAAACTGGGTTAGACTTGGGTTAAATACCCCAAGACATTTTACTTTCTTGAGACAAATGGGCAGACCGCAAATATAGCCTTCTGGTTGTCTGGAAAAAAACCACCAAGGATCTATTGTAAGTTAAGATGCATGGGTTTTTTCCCCCCAAAATAGAGGACCCTGCTAGGAGTCTAGTCAGTTATATTCTTGTAGAAATGATATTTCTTGGGCAAGAATATCAAAGTCCAAAAGGAGATGTGTGTGGCTAGAAGCCTCAATTCCTGAATGAAGATACACTACTAGTTTGTTACAAGCCTTGTTTCCATCCCTTGTATTTTGGCTGTCCAAAATGAGGGAAACTGGAAATCAAGGTTTTCGTAAGATTTTCTCCAGCAAGGAGGAAGAGCCTTTTTATCCTGGGCAGATCTTGGCCCCACAGGGACTGAGAATCTTTTGTAGAATGCCTCTCAAATCCCTGGCCAAGTTCTCTGACATCTTCCTTGCAAAGCAAATGAAAAGATCCTGTAGTCAAAATGTCAATGAATAAATGAAACAATCTAAGTAAGCATGTAAAATCAAATTGTCAAATTTCCTCACATCTCCCCACCCCATCATTCCAATGTGAGTTTTCCCTCCTTGGATTCATGTCAGTTAGTTCTTGCCAGAAGCCAATTTGATCCTGGAGTTCCAAAAGACATTTCTTCCAAATTGGCTGAAAGCCTTTTCAAATGGAAATTACCTCCTATCCCTTTTCTATCTCCAGACCTTCATAAAAAATGTGCAACTCTTCCCAATCCCATCTCAACCTCCTGTTTTCACCATATGGGATGTGAGGGCTCTGTTCAAAGTGAAGTATTTGTTGTTCTGAACAGGCAATCTCTGGAAAGTACTTTATGTCTGATTTAGAGTAGCCCATCTTCTCATAATTGTGATAGGCTGTGACTTAGTAAGGATTTCAGATTTAAAGTATGGTCTTTTGAAACCCACCATTCCATAGCAGTGGAAGCATTTCTGGGAAATTCAGTAAATCTTCTGGAACTTTACCATGTATGTATGTGTATATATATCTGTATACACACATTTATATATATAAAATATGTATAGATAAATAGATCTGTCTCTTATATAAAGGGTATGTGTATGCATATAGATACACATGTTCATATATACACCCACACACACACCTATACACATGTACACACACATAAAGTCTTTGAGTCCCTTTTGTACTCAGTTTCATAACATTAATCCCCACCCTTTTAGAGTGTGGGCAGCAGAGAGTGAACTGCACCATAGCTTCTATTTTATAAACAATGCACTGGTTGGGAGGCAGGAAAAATCTGCCCAGTACTTTTTGGACTCACTTGAATCTCCCAGTACAAAGGCCATTGTAGTTTTTTTTTAAAGTGTATAAAATAAAAAATAAAATAAAATAACCCAAACCAACACTGTCTACTTCCCTGAAAACATCAACCTATCTGATTGTCAGGCCAGAGCTAGAGGTGGTATACAAAATCCTGGGGTAGGTGAGTTAGGGAAGAGAGAAAGGAGGATAATGATTAGGTATCAAGGGTTCCATTACCTCAAAGGCAAAAACCAGGAACCCATAGGCAGCTTATCTTTCAACCTCATATTTTTCATATAAGTTTATAAATGAGCTATCACATTAAATACTCAGAAAATCAAAGCCAGAACTTTTCCATAGGACTTACATAATAATATCTCCTTTCTGACAGTTACTGCCTCACTAGACTTCCAGTAGGTACAAAGAAAATATTGGTGCCGTATATTTGAGAATTGGAGCTTAGTCATCATTAACCAGAAACCTCCCAGATTCTAAGTCTGGAGCCAGAGAAGATGGGGACGAAAAGGTGGATACAATACATAAATATCTCCTGAAAATCCAGAATAGATCTAGGGTAAAGATTTCTATCCTCCTCTAACTTGGGCCTGGAATCAGAAAAGTATCGTTTTCTCCTCCCCCTAACAAGTGCAACCATCTTCAGCTTATCATTCCTCTTTCTGTTGGGCCGTAGCTTCTAGCTCTTGCTCTTGCACATGGTTCTTTTCTCCATTCTTCACAGGGAGGCAGTGGTCATCGCTATTATTACACACATTACTGTCTCTGGATAAGGCGGACTGGGATGGAGCTGGAAGGGGATCGCTCTTCTCCTCCACAATCAATGTGCCATTGTTTCCATTCACCTGCGAACGGGCCCGACTCTGGTGAAGCTCCACAGATTTGGAAATTCCATCTGAAGAGCCCTGTCAAAAACAGGGAAATGGTAATCCCAAACTGGCTGGACTTCTCCAAGCATGTTCATAAGGTAGCCTGAGAAAGTCTTCAGAAATAGCTGAAAGCCTACAAATCAGGCCTTCTGATACTGTCCTAAGAACTGCAACCCAGCAGCAATGAAGATACAATGATGACACAACTCATATAGCTTTAAAGCATATTGTTGTTTTGTTTTGAGACAAGATATCCCTGGCTGTCCTGGAACTTACTCTGTAGACTAGGCTGGCCTCAAACTCACAAAGATGCACCTGTCTCTGTCTCCCAAGTGCTGGGATTAAAGGTGTAGGCCACCAAAGCCAGGCAATTTGCTGATTTTTTTTTAACATTTAACTAAAAATAACTCCTTTCATGAAATAACAACAGTAAGAAATAGCAAATGTTCAAATGTCTCTTCTGACCTGGTTATTCAGGTGACTTGTTGAAGAAAGAACTTGAATCTAAGCAATATGAGACAATTACAACATTAGCTAAGAGCTTGTCTTTGGAGTTAAAATTCTATTTTAAACATTATCTATAGTTATTCACTCTCTGTTCCAAACAAATCCAAGTGGCTGTGTGAGTAGCAGTTATTCTGATATATCAAGCTTTCGGCTCCTTAGAATAGTGAAGTTTTCTCTTCACTCTCATATCACTAAAATGATTAAAAATAACATGGGAAGAACATTAAATAGTTGGATTTGTTTATTTATCATTTTTATTTCAAGAGAGGGTCTCACTATGTATCTCTGGCTGTCCTAGAACTCACTATATAGAGCAGGCTTGCCCTGAACTCAGAGATCTACCTGCCTCTGCCTCCTGAGTTCTGAGATTAAAGGTATGCATCACTATTTCTGGCTAATATTGTTGATAGAGTGAAGTATGGCTGTATATAGGAGTGTAGATTTTGGATTGATAGCTGATGACAGCTTGGCACACATCTTTAATACCAGCAGGTGGGAGGCAGATGCTGATGGATCTCTGTGAGGCCAGCCTTATCTACATAGATAGTTCTAGGCCAGCTAGGGTTTTATAGTGAGATCCTGCCTCAAAGGAATAAAGAGAAAGGGAGAGAGGAGAGGAGAGGAGGGGAGAAAAGGTGGAAAGTGACAAAGAAAGATAACTGAAATCTACTTCTGAACTCCACATATGTATTCACACCTGTACATATGTGCACGTACACATAAATAGGTGAAAGCTGGTGATGTAACTCAGTGATAAAGCATTTGCCTAGCATGTGCAAGGTCCTAGTTCAAGCTCTAGAAACACACATATGTACACACACACACACACACACACACACACACACACACACAAGAATAGCAATACTTTCATCTCCCATAAGGCAAGGCAAGTTTTTTTAAGCATCTCTGCTGGGCACTCAAAGCTCAGACAGGCTTTAGACAATCCAGCTGTCGGTGTCACTGTGCTCCCTTCTGGCTTCGTGCAGCACAACTATACTAGGCACAGGTCTTCAGGACATTGTACCTGTTTTCTATTGTGTGACCTTTCATTCAGAAAAAAAAAAAAGCCTCTGCAGCCCCGTGGGAACAATTCAGGGTGACAAATGCTTACTGACCACCATACCAGAGAAGTGGGCACTGAAATCAAATGGCTAGCAAAGGCATGAAAACTGCCCCCAGACAGCTCAGCTTTCCATGTTTGCCATAATCTCTTATAGTTTAGCCAGAAGTAGCAAAAGGTGTCAAAGCAGCAGCAGGATAATTTCAAGAAAGATACTTACTTGTTTATTTCCTTTTTTGTGACCTTTGGATCCTCTACCAGCCTGTTCTTTTCCATGTCTTTAGCAAGAGGGAGAAAAGTGACCATGAGAACAAATGAAGCCCAAATTCCATTTTCACTTGATTAACTGTTCATCCTGTCTTGTTAATTTAGATAACTCTCTTTAGTATTACCACTACCAATGTCTACTTCTACCATTTCTT
>NC_045030.1:144404494-144409530 GCF_008632895.1 Mastomys coucha | reverse complement strand
ATTAAAGGCGTGCGCCACCACCGCCCAGCTACTTCTACCATTTCTATGTTGTACTGAATTATTCTGTGTTCCTTGTTGTCCTTGCCACAAAAACTCTTTTTATCAAGCAGAGCATTTGTTATATATTTGATGAGCTAAAGTTAAAGCTTATTTCAAGTATGAAAGTTGATTAATACATCTTACCTTAACAGAAGGATTCAATAGCTGGGTATTTTCCTAAAGGTACACTAGCTCATACCAACCCATTCAAGTACATACCCCTTTCCTGGCCCACCGACAGAAACCACTTGCATGCCAAAGGATCCTCGACTTCTGGAAGATCTGCTGCCAGCCCACTGGCCCACCACCATGCCAGCAATTTCCAGTTTTCCTCCTTGGGGTGGGATTGGATGGAGACCTGGTAATTGAAGAATAACAGTGGTGGACAGCAAGTGTAAGATAGAGCAACAGGTGAAATGAAAGATACTACACAATCTACCTATTTTTCTTATCCCCACTTCTCTATGACCAGAGTGTGATAATAACAAAGGAAGCTAATCCAGGTAAGAGGATTGAAGATCTATCTTTAGATCCACTTTTTAATAACTGGAGTGGAAGTGAATGATTTTTTTCAACTATATAGTCTGCCACATAATAGGAATTTGTATAGAAAAAATTTTTCTAGCACAAAATATATTTTCCTTTTTTAAAGAACTCAAAATTTTCATCCATGAATATGTTTTGATTAAATCTACGTTTTCCTCTCCACTCTAAATCTTCACTCAGCCCTCTCATTATGTCACCCTCCCAGCCCCACCTTCTTCAATACACAATCAGAGATCAGTTAAGTCAGCTTAAAGGGATGGAATGGTTGGCTCCTTGGTCTATAAGATTTGACTATATAGGGAGCTGACTCTTATATTGCTCATAAAGCCCACCCTTGAGCTAAATATAACTGCTGCGTTTTGGTTCAACTTCCAACTTTACTATTTTTAAATAGAGGAGAAGCATACAATACACATGTTTAACAGCAAAGATATACTCACTCACCTGATGACAAGCTCTTACTAGCTCATGTTAAAAATATCCCTGTTGTTTCTCCTGTTTTAGAGGTGGGGATGCATGTAGCTAGAATGGCAGTCTAGAATGTTTAAAGTCATAGGATTGATCATCCCCAACCACCATACACATACAAACTGTTTCACCAGAAGCAGGTTGTTTAATATATCAAGATTTGAGCTGTCTGAATCATGCTTGTCTATTCCTTACTAAGCAGAAGCTTGGCTGTCACCATAATTTATACATGTATCCATGTACTTGTTTTCTCTACTAAGATGTAATCCTAGGGCTGGAGAGGTGGCTCAGCAGTTAAGAGCATCGACTGCTCTTCCAGAGATCCTGAGTTCAATTCCCAGCAACCACATGGTGACTCACAATCATCTGCAATGGGATCTGATGCCTTCTTTTGGTGTGTCAGAAGACAACTATAGTGTATTCATTAAAAAAAAAGATGTAATCCTTTATTTCTTTCCATGCTTTTAGAGCTGAAGGTAGGCAATGTATCAGGTCTACCCCCAGAGTGAATGTAGCTACATCAAGCTATTGTCATCTTCCAATACTGACATGTACTTCCAATTCTTTTCCTAAAAAAGCTTCCTGTAACTGCCTATAAGGAGTGAATGAACTAGCAGCAAGCATGCTCCAGTTCTCATGAATTATAACTATAAACATAAGGAAGTGACAAGTGATTCTTGGTTTTTCCATTAGTCCAGACGGCATGAGCTTGGATGATAAGACTCAAACAACTGAGAAAAAAACACCTCTATCGAGAATGGACTTGGATTTCACTGGACTTTCTTCCACAGGATACAACATTTATAGTTACATGTCAAACTATTATATTGTAGTGTGGAATTCAAAGTAAGATATACATGAAACTGTTGACTCTACAACTGGCAGTAAGCTGGAGTGTTGATTATGAGATATATTAGATGACACCTCATTCTTAGATACTGACCTGCAAACCCTCGACTCCTTGCTTGATGGGGAGGTGGAAATGAGCCCATGGCTCTGGAATAAAGAGAAACAGGGTAGAGAGAGGGCACCATGGGAGGCACGAATGTAGGTGAGGGAAGCAGAGCGGAAGGTGGCGGATGATTCATGTTGACGCCTTCAAGGATGCTCTGTCTCATCTTTTCCACTTTGCTTGCCAGGTCAGCCTTCAAATGAGGACAGGAATCAGTATTGATTTGAACATTCCCCATGTTGCACACACAGTGCTGAGCACTCTCATAATTCTCTTTCCCCATTGAGGGAATTGAGCCCAGGGTGAAATGCTTCTAGATTATAGCCTCAGAAAGTCTGTTTGGCATTGAAGTTCCCACTCTTCACAAGAAACCTACAATACCATAAGATTATTTCTGACCAGCAGCTTATGAGGAAAACAAATATAACAATAGGGACATCAGAAAAGGGTTGACTGCACACCAACAATAGGTTAGATTACTCTTTTGAGGGAGAGGTAACAAAATCAGGTAACAGAGGGAAAAAAACCTAGACACTTACAGAGCCTTTTAATCTCTCTCACACTTAGGACTGGAGACCCTTAGCTCTGATGAGGCTATGTGCATATACCTAGTTCCAGAAGTTGGTAAACTTCTGGAACTTTGTGGGCCACACTGTGTCTGCCACAACTACTCTTCTCTGCCATCCTAGCATGAATGAAGTCGTAGATATATAAATGAGTGAATGTGGCCATGTTGCAATACAATGCTATTTATAAAGAAGAGGGGACAGGATGGGAGTGATTTTCTGACCCTTCAGACCCTCAGCTCACTCCCCACTAAATAGATACACTACCAAGTAAGGTTGCCTTTCCTTCGCTGTTTTCCACCTTTCCCAAGGTTATACTGGAAAACCTACCCTATCATCTCCTTACCGCTTGCTTCTATTTCTAACTCCCCCTCATCTCCTCTGAAATATCACTTAGAAAAGTGACTTGCAGTATTTGTGAATAAGAAGAAATGAAATTCCAAGAGTTCCAGGAAGGGCATATAGTACAATGTATGTGGGAATTCCATGGAGGAGAAATACTCTCAGTAAGGAAAACGTTATAAGAACTTTAACTGGGGAAACAACATGACTCTCCAACATATGCTTTTGTAATAGACATATATTACGTTATAGGCATTGAGGACCATTTGGATTACATTTAGCTTAAGTCAGACACGCTGTCTCACTCCTGTTCCCTACTGAACAAATATTTTAGCTCTAGCCCCACTTCCATGCCTACAAATTTGTTCCCATACCAGATCAGGGTGTGTACTGGTACCTGGCCATCACAGAGTTCAACCAGTGATACTCGCTCTCGGCCTGCTTTAATGAGTTTGCTCTGGAACAGCTTGCCATCAAAGTAAATCCAGGGGCAGCAGTGCTCCCAAGGGACTGGCTGGCCACATGCATCATTAGCAAACAGAGCTGTGTCGACCCCACTCATGAACAGGGCAGCAAGCTGGATCCCTCGAGCATCCAGTTTCTCAATCTAAAACCATCACAGAGAAAAATATTAAGAAACTATAAGAAAAAAAAGAAATGAAAAACTTTATGTCTAAAACAACCTAAAATCTGTGGCCTCATATGTTTGGTTACCTTAAAATACCATATAAAATGATATTTAGGCAATGTTTATAAAGTATCTATGAAACATAATTGAAGTCATAATTAGATTTGGGTCCTATCCCAAGATACTTTATTGTGTATATGTAAATATTAAAAAGTCTGAAAAAAAATCTCAAATCTGAAATGTGTCTGGTCAATTCTATGCATTTCAGATAAGGGGTATCTAACCTAGATTGTCATTGGTAACACTTATTCCTGTCATGTTGACTCTTCCAGCTAAATTAGAACATGCTGGGCTGGCAGGAGGGTTCTGTGGGCAAAGGCACTTGACTTTGATCCCTAGGCCATCCACATGGTAGAAGGAGAGGACCTGTGGAGCGCTGCTGCCGCACCTTAAAGATGGCGCCTGCCATTCTTCTGCTTTGGAGTAAACAAGTCCTTATTTGGCAAGAGGGTTGCACCTGCCAGTGGTCTGATCTTTTGTCATGACTCTGTAGCCAATGATAGCGCAAGACGTGATATGGGCTCATGGGCAGTCCTACGAAGGGTATTTAAGCAGCAGTCACAGACCATTTGGGGGCACACCCTCAAATCTCATGTAACTAACAGCTCCTGAGTAAACTGTTGCCGGAAGGAACTGGTGTGCTAGTCTTTCTTCCCTGCTGGTCAGGGTGATCCGCGCGGCACAAGGACCAGCTCCTGCAACTTGTCCTCTGACCTGCACATGGACTTCATGGCACAATGCACCCCCCTGCACTGCACCCACAAATAAATAAATAATAAGTGTAAAATAGTATTTTTTTAAAAAATGGTCTTACTCTATAGCTTAGGCTCATCCCACAGTCATGGCAATCCTCCTGCCTCAGCTTTCTGAGTACTGGGATTACAGTCATAAGTTGCTATACATATTGCTTTTTAACAGTCACTTGAGTGCATAAGTAGCTTTTATGTCCACCTTTCCCTGAGATGATTTATCATCTCATCAATTTGATGACTTGCTCATCAATTTGAAAATTTCAAAAAGTGAAAACCAAAAGAATATTCAATACTGATGATAGTGCAATGAGATAAATGGGAAGTCTTTTTTAAAAAGATTTATTTATTTTATGTGTATGAGTACACTGTAGCTGTACAGATGGCCGTGAGCTAGCATATGATTGCTGGGAATTGAGCTCAGGACAGCCCTGCTTGCTCCGGCGTAATACACTGTAGCTGTCTTCAGACGCACCAGAAGAGGGCATCAGATCTCATTACCGGCAGTTGTGAACCACCATGTGGTTGCTGGGATCTGAACTCAGGACCTTTGGAAGAGCAGTTGGTGCTCTTACCCGCTGAGCCATCTCACCAGCCCCAATGGGAAGTCTTAAAAATGCTGAGGAATATCTATTGCAACTAAGTAATTTATATCAAGAACTCCAAAAATGTTTACATTTGTCAAC
>NC_045030.1:144402406-144403490 GCF_008632895.1 Mastomys coucha | reverse complement strand
GCCTCAAACTCAGAAATCTGCCTGCCTCTGCCTCCCAAGTGCTGGGATTAAAGGTGTGCACCACCACTCCCCCTGACTTCTTCCTCAGGTTTTAAGCATATGCCACCCTGCTTAACTTGTCCTCTCCCTCCTAAAAGCTATCTCCCTTTGACAATTCTAGTATCAAAGTACTAAACTATCTGTGCTGGTGGTTTTCCCCCCATCAACTTGACACATACTAGAATCATATGAGAAGAAGGAACGTCAATTAAGAATTGCCTTCATCAGAGTGGTCTGTGGGTGAGCCTTAGGGCATTTTCTTGATAAATGATTGATATGTGAGCAAGCTATAAATGAGGGACAAGCCAGAAAGCAGCACTCTTCCAAGGCCTCTGCTTCAGTTCCTGCACCTAGGTTTCTGCCTTGAGTTCCTGCACTGGCTCCCTTCAGTGATAAACGATAAAGTGTGAACTGAAATAAAAACTTTCCTGCCCCAAGTTGGCATTGATCAGTGTTTAGTCACAGCACATAAATTCTGCAAACTATTATAATACCTTCCCTATTCAGCTTCAAGAGCCTGCCTACTACATCTGGTTTGATTTTATAAGCCTTACTGGATTTGATCAACCCTAGGGCTGGGGTACTAGAGAGATTAAACAGGAGAAAGCAAGCTCACTGTGAAGGCAATGTGATCAACTCTTTAGGCTGCTGCTACCATGACTTCATGCACCCTCAAATTGAGCTAGAATAAATAAATAATTTTGTCATAGCAATGAAAAAAGTAATAAATACAGGCCTCAAAGTTACATATCTACTAAAACCAGGGGAGTAGTGTCTTGCATTAATGGCTAGTATTTATAGGGTAGGATAGATTTAAAATATACAAATATACAAGAGACTGTTCTGTTTTATGCACATTACTTTATTATCTTTACAGTATCATGAGTTGTGGGGAGCCGCAGCTGCCACCCTATACATATATATTGAGCACCTGGTCTCCGGCCAGAGCAGAGAGCATTGAGATAAACAAGCCTTAGTGGAAAAGCTGTGTGCCTCTAGTTTATGATGCAAGCTGGCATGATTTTCCCGCAGCCTATTGTGCTTT
>NC_045030.1:144389811-144402117 GCF_008632895.1 Mastomys coucha | reverse complement strand
TAAAAGAAGCTAGCTAGAGAAGAAGTAAAAATGAAGGTTCCTGATTAAACTGCATGGAGAAGAGCTCGCTCGTTGTTGCCTCCTTATTTCCGCTGGACGGAAAAAGGCACCCGACAATGAGTAATGACATAGAAGATAAAAAAGCCAAGTAACCTGGACAGTAGCATGTAAATAGGAGGCAATGATGCCAATATTGAGGCACAAGGCAATCTATGTTTACAGTCCACTACTATCTTCTATCTTTCAGTTCATGGTGTATCAATTTTCTTCTTTATGCTTTAATATTTTTCTCCCAGTTTTTACTACTGTAGAGGGATTTTAATCTATCAATATGGCTAGTCTGGCTGGAATACAGACCTGCCCTCTGGTGGTTTGAATATGGTTGGTCCAGGGAGTGGAACTATGAGGAGGTGTGGCCTTGTTGGAGGAAGTGTGTCACTGTGGAGGTGGGCTCTAAGACCCTCGTCCTAGCTGCCTGGAAGCCAGTCTGCTCCTGTTTGTTTTCAGAACAAGATGTAGAACTCTCCACTCCTCCTGCACCATGCCTACGTGGAAGCTGCCAGGGTTCTGCCTTCATAATAATGGACAGAAACTCTGAACCTGTAAGCTAGCCCCAATTAAATGTTGTCTTTTATAAAGAGTTGTCTTGGTCATGATGTCTGTTCACAGCAGAAAATCCAAACTAAGATACACTCTTAGCATACACATTTAATCCAAAACAATGAAGGTAAAGTTAGTTTGTAGAAGGAAGCACCTAGGGGCTAGAAAGATGGCTCAGCAGTTAAGAGCACTGACTGTTCTTCCAAAGGTCCTGAGTTCAAATCCAGCAACCACATGGTGGCTCATAACCATCCATAATGAGAACTGACACCCTATTCTGGAGTGTCTGAAGACAGCTACAGTGTAATCACATATAATAAATCTTTAAAATAAGAGAAGGAAGCACCCATCTTTGAAAGTCATGTATAATTGAGTGGCAGAAAAATTGATGAATCAGAGAAAGATTTGACAGACTAGAATACACCGAACTCTCACAAAAACAGAGGAGAAAGCAATGCAGTGAGAGGGAAGGAGAGAAGGCAGTTCTCCTGGGACAGCTATATAGAGATAGGCTGCAGAGTGAACAAGCTAGACACAGGTAAAGACAGAAGGAGCCAGAAGATTAGAACAGATTGCTAGTGTTAGTTTTGTGGCTAAACAGAGCCATTTAGGAGAAGCCCAGAAAAGCCAGATTAAATCAGGACTTTTGAGTCAGAACAGTGGAGCTGAACCATCCAGAACTCGGAAAGAGCTAGTAAGGGTGAGCCTATTCAGCAAGTCTCAAGAGGCTGAAAACATTCTAGGTCTGGATTAGATTGTAGAGAGGCTGGAAGCTTCCAGTAGGCCTAGGCTAGCAGATCAGAGGCAGTAAACCTCAGAGATGACAGTTACATCAGGTGAATGAAAGATACCCTTTAGTAAGTGTTTGTGTTGGGAACAGAAGCAGTGATGAGACGGCTCAGCAGGTAAAGGCCCTTGTACACAAGACCCATCACTCAAATTTGATCACTGGATCTTCCAAGGTGGCAGGAGAGAAGTGACTGCTGAGAGGTATCATCTGACTTCCACATGTATACTGTAACTCACACACACCTACAATCACACACTAAATAAATAAATACAAATTAATAGAAGATATTTACTCAGAGACAAGTAGGGATAACCAAGGTTCCTGCAACATATCTTATAAGTGCCAATCTTACCATGGTTTACATGCCTTGTAAAAATATCTAACTTTTCTGAGTATTTCGATTCATCATTATGGGGATGGGGGGACATAGCAGGCATTCCTTGGTTTTATTAACAGAAGGATCTATTTGGCTAAGGTAAACAAAACACTTACCTATAGAATTATTCTTTCCCTAGCTCCAAAAGAAAAGGACTTAAAGTAGACTTATAAGCTTATGAAAGAAAGAATGTGAGCATGGTAGGATACACCTATAATCTCAGCACTTGGGAAGTAGAAGCTAAAGGATCAGGAGTTTGAGGTCCTCTTTCCTTACACAGTGAGCTTAGACCAAGCCTGAGACCTTGCCTCAAAAAAACAAAACAACAAAACACACAAATCAAATCAAATTAAAACCAAAAAAGCAAGGAAAATAATTTAAATGAAGGTATAACAATTCACCTTGAGTTCTTGAAGCTGATCTGGTTCATAAAGCTGGGTAGACACTGCCTGTGCAAGGAAGGTGTCAAGTTCATGGCGATGCAGGATTCGGCCACCAGGCCATTGAACCATGTATCTAGAAACAAAAACATGATTATTTGATCACAGTTCCCATCATTCATGTCCCAGACACTAAGAACCTAAAGTGGTGCCAAGCATTATAGCACACACCTGTAATCCTATTATTTAGGAGTAAAAGAGGAGGATAGAGAGTTCCAGGCTAGCCCGGGCATCATAGCAAGACACTACCAGAAATAAGAATGATGGCTGGAGATGTAGCTCAGAATAAGAGAACTTTCCTAGAATGCACACAAAAAGCATGCATACAAAAAAACTCCATAAACTTGTCAGGAATCCAACTCTGAGTTAATTTATAGTGATTCCAAATCTGAGTGGCAGAGGAGATAGACATGAACAACATTGACAGTGTAGTGTGGTATGCCAAGAAAAAAAAATGCAGAGTTCTACAAGAACACAGAAGAGTCCAATGGGCAAGGAAGTCACCTGAAAACTTATCAGGAACAGAGTTTCAAGGGGATTGTATAATTTAATGAGACACAAGGTAGAAATAAAGCATCCTATTTTATTCTAGGGAAGAATAATATGGAGGCATGCTATGGCAAGGTGCACCTGGCTTGATATTGCTGAATGATAAGTGGGTAAAATTATAAACTCAGCCACTATATCATAGTCTCCAAATAAGATTATATAAATCTTTGTTCCCGAATTGTAGGAAGACATTTAAGGACTGTCAGCAGGAGAGTGATACTGACATACATATCAGTTGAGGTGACTGAATCTGTGGCCAAAAATGGACTAAATGAAGGCACTGACAGTGAGGATGAAGTTATTTGGGGATAAGATTAAGAGCTGTCAGCATATAAACCCACAAGGCTTGGTCATAGGAATTTCTTTTCCCAGACTGCTAGGGATGGAATCCAGGACTACATGCATGTTAGGCAAATGCTTTGTCACTCCCAACCCTTAGCCACAGGTTTTACAGGACAGTGAAGGGAAGGGAAGAACTCAAGACCCCAAGAACTTTGGCTTGTGAAGATGGCTGGATGACATGGTACCATTTTTAAAGATAAAAAATCTAATTAAGTACCTATTCATGAGTATTTGAATTGACTGTCCATGAACTGAATGTGTCTTACTATTATAGATACTGTGAATGAAGAGACAAATGGAAAAAAACTACAAAATTATCAGTATAAAATATGTACTTAGCTCCTTAAAGGTGCCTAAGACAATGAACATGTACAACTTCTAGTCTAGAGTTGTTCTAGACTTTGGGAACTTGGCATTTAAAGCAAGGGGTGGCTGCAACAACACATGGGATGAATTCCTGGAGACTTTAGCCTAATTACTACAGCTATAATCTGTCTTAGAATCTAGAAAGCTCTCTGAACTACTGTCCTTCATTGGGGAGAGAACAGTATAAACATCCCTACCACCAATACTTTTTCTTCAAGCTCAAATTCCTTTGAAATTTACAATGATTCTAGAATGGCAGGAATGTTTATCCTGTGTAAACAAATCCTGTGACTTGTTTAGCAATTATATTCTAAATATCTAGGATACGTATATAGGAACTCTGTAACTGACAAAACTTCCATCTTTTCTGCTCATTGTTCACTTGGAAAATTCATTCATATTTTATAACCTATTTTATATTTTCTGATACTATGTTATTTAGCACATAAGTCATAGATTGTATCTTTCCCAAAGTGTGCTTTTTACCAATACTTTTTTGCCTTGAAGACTATTTTTTATAATTTCTTGATTTAGCTTTACTTAAGCTTCTATTTCAAAGCCTTTTATCTTAGTTTCTTGGCAAATGTGAAAAAAAACACATAAAAAATGTTACCATCAAGCTATGACATGAAAAGTATAAATAAAAGACATTTAAAATTATAGACTGTGTGAGTAACAGAGTAAAGTTTGAATGTTTTACTAATTATCTACAATGAAAATTTATTCAAGTGTCTACGTGAATTACCAGTAGGTCTAGGACCCTGTGTGTTCTTGATTATCTTTGTTTATTATTTCTCCTTTATCATGAACCTTGGTATAGAGTATTGGTAAATATTTATTGGAAGAGTATCAATCAAGTCATGCTAAAACAAATGAAAAAACACCAACACTTAACCAAAACAGAGCTCCCAAAGCAGAATTATTTGAATTATATACATCTTGAATATTATAAAAGAAAAAATGACCAAAAGGAGTCAACTGTGAGAGAGAGGCAAGCTCACAGATAATCTAATACAATTCATAGGGCATGATCATGCAGGTTGTTTTGAGTGCTCATTAAATGTATCTAGAGAATCAAAGACAGCTCTATGGAGGATGAATTAACTTACTTTATTAGGGATTTGAGGGTTTTGCTTGGTTTGACTTATACTCCAGTTTTAATCTGAATTCTTAGTATAAAGTATAGCACAGTAGGTGCTCAATAAATATTTGCTGAATAAGTCACTGTCAGCATATGCTAAGCTCCATTCCTGAATCAGTCTGCTATTTAACGAGTGTTAAATAAATTATGAGATGCAGTGTAGGGCCTAATAAGTCAATTGGATGCAAGGATAGAAATAATAATTATTATTAAATCTACCAATATTTAGGGTTGTTAACCATGCACGATTTTCTAAACTATATTATTCTCTGTCAAAACTAAATCATGGAGGCTGGAGAGTTGGATCAGTGATAAAGATGGCTTGTTGTTCTTGTGGAGGACTTAGGTTTGGTTCCCAGCACTCACATGGTGTCTAACAACTGTCTGCAATTTCAGTTCCAGAGGATGCAATGCCCTCGTTTCGCCTCCATAGGTATTGCATGCACATGGTGAACAGATATATGTGCAGGCAAAACACCCATATACATAAAATAAAATAAAAATATATTAATATAAAAATAATAAAACCTATATCATGAAAACTTTTTGTTTTCAGTGGTAAGATAGCATTTTTACTATTATATAATTATACATATTACATGCAACTGTTGTACATTCTATTATAATTTTAGTAAGCTATAATTAACTTATATATAGTAAATGTCTGTGATATTGTAGACACATTGATAGAACCTTTATTTTTATAGAATATAGTGGCAAAGATTACATACTTTGGAGGCTGACTTCCTTGGCATTGAGATTCTAATACTATGTTACTCTAGGCAACTGCCTTAACCTCTGGAAGATTTAGTTTTCTCATATTGAGAATTGGGCTAGTACTGCCTACATGTGCAAAGGTTCGTTTTATTTGGTGAAACTCTTATTAGATACTACATTTTTATACATATAAACACTTGTTACTAGCCTATTAATTTTGTGTTTATTTGTGTCAAGCCAATAACATAATGACTTAAATTTAACATGATTCAATAATTGGAAGTCTTTCCTTTTATACCATTTTTAATTTTGTGTAACATTAACAAATTTGTTCTGATTCCAAACTTTCATATTCATTCTGAGCCAGAAAAATGTAAAAGGCTAGGACCAAGTAGTAGAGTACTTGGGAAGGAGAAGGTTTGATTCCTAACATTGTAAAACAGAAAAGTATAAAGAGGTATGGCCATCCTTAGTTCTATGGACCAAAATACCACAAAAAACTTAAGTGGCATTTCAAGGGATAAGACTTTTAATGTTGATAAAGTTCGTATTTTCTCTTCCAAATCATTTTTTTATTGCAAGTCTAAGAACTCTTTACCTAGCAACAGATCCCAGATGTGCCCTGCTCTCCTTTCTTTCTGTAGTTGGATAATTTTGAGTTCATGAGGCTTTAAGTTACAGTCCATTTTTTTTCTGACTACAGAGTTATCTAATTGCTTCAGCACTAATTGTTGAAAAAACTTCAGTCTAGTGAACTGCTTCTTTGTCAACACCAATTGAATATATCAGTGTGAACACATATTCTTGAGTTCTTTGTTCCATGAAATAATCCTTAGCAAATAGCTCTGTGTCTTAGACACATATAATAAGCCTTCACTTTGTATTTTCTTCCTTTTTTTCAAGATTGATTTAGTTATTAAGGGTCAGTATCTTTTTTCCAAGATAGGGTTGGACTATGTATTCAGGCTAGCCTTGAAGTGGCACAGGGATCCTTCTACTTTTGTTGAGTAGCTAGGAGTAAGGATCTGTGCCAACACGTCCATTCAACTTTACCTTTTGATATAAATCTTAGAATAAGTTCATTGAATCTAATAAACAATGCATGAAAGCTATGGATTGAGGGGATGACATCTTTATAATAGTAAGACTTCCATTCCATGAAGTTTCCATCTACTTAATATCTCTTTGACTTTTTTCATGAACATTTAGCATAATAATTATTTGAAGTGCTGGGGGTGGAACTCAGGTCCTCATATGCATGCACTCTACAATTGACCAGCCCTAAGCATAAAGATTTAATGGTTGATTTATAATCTGGCCTGTTAGCAGTAGTTTGACTTAATTGCTACATAATTTTTCATTGATGGACATACCTCAGTACGTTTATCCACTTACCAGTTGATAGATAATTAGGTTCTTTGAGCTTTTTGGCTATTATGATTAATACTTCCATTAATATTCAAGTCTTTCTGTGGGCATATCTTTTCAGTGCTCTTGGAGCGATAGCTAGGAGTGAAATGAATGAGTCATCTGATACATACATATTTAATCTTTTAAGAAAATAATAAATTTGGGGCTGAAGAGATGGCTCTGTGGGTAAGATGTTTGCAGCTCTTCCAGAGTACCCAAGTTCAGTTCCTAACCCCCACATTAGATAGGTGAGAACTACCTGTAACTCCAGCTCCAGGAAATGATGCCCTCTTCTGGCTTCCACAAGCATCTGCACATACATGGCACATACTCATAAATATACAGACAGACAGACAGATATGCATACACATACATATACACACACACAAAAAACAAAATTTTGAAAAAAATCTTAAGGAAAAAGAAAATGGCAAACTAGATGGGGATGTACCTCACTGTTAAAGCATTTCTTACTGTAGGCTAAGCCGTGTTTTTTGTTTGTTTGTTTAAAAAACAGCAATGAATTTAAAATAAGAAAATGACAAAGTAGTCTCAAAAGTAGCTATACTTCCTGTACTTTTTTAACATTTAAAATTTTTGCTAAGGTCTTTTCAATTATAATTATTCTGGCTGAGTGAAGTAGTATCTGCTATTATCAATTTTCTTCAACAAACTTCTGGAAATCTTAGAGTAATAAGACAAAAAGAAAAGAACTATAAATAGGGAAAGAAAAACCAAGCTGTCTATGTTTTCAGGGGTATGATCTCATATTTAAAAGATCCAAGAGAATCCATCAGATTTGATAAACAATCTAAGGAAAATGATGGGATACAAAAATAAAAAAACAAAAAACAATAGCCTACACACTGATGAAAAACAAACTTGCTGAGAAAAAAAATCATAAAAATAAATTAATTTAACCTCAAAAACAAAACAGAACAAAACCACACCACATCATAAATCTAACTGATCAGTGGTTCTCAACCTTCCTAATGCTGCGACCCTTTAATATGGTTCCTCATGTTGTGGTGACCCCCAACTATAACATTATTTCATTGGTACTTTGTAACTGTAATTTTGCTACAATTTGAATCTCAATGTAAATATCTGAAATGCAGTGTATCTGATATGTGACTTCTGTGGAAGGGTCATTTGATCCCCAGAGAGTAGTGACCCACATGGAATAGAGGAAATAAAAAAAACAGTGGAATAGAGGAAAGGATTCTACAATAATAATTATAACACCTTAAAGAAAAATGACAAACTACGAAAGGGTCCTTCTATGTTCATGCATAAGATTAGTTAATATTGTTAAACCTGTATACTAATGAAATTCACCTATAGATTCAATATAACCCCTCATTAAAATACCAATACCTTTTTTTTTTTTACAAGACTAGAAAAATAATCCTCAAAATCATATGGAAGCAGAAAAGACCCAAAATGGGGCGGGGGGAAGCATATCCAAAGTTATAACACCCAATTTCAAATTATACTACAGATCTATAGAAACAACAAAAATCATGGTATTGGCACAAAACAGGCATGTGTAGTAATGGAACGGAAATAGACGACCATGCATGCGTATACCCAAATTGTCAGGAATATGATTCTTAGCAAAGGTAACAAAAACATTCATCAGAAGCCAGAATCATTTTAACAAATGGTAGGTGATCTCATGTAGAAGACTGAAACTGTGTCACTTTCTTATTCCATGTAAACCTCTAACCAAACCCGAACACTTAACATAAAACTGAAACTTCCAAACTACAAGTTGAAAACAGGAGAAACACTTCAAGATGTTGGCACAGGTAACAATTTTCTGAATAGGATGCCAATAGCTCAGTGAAAGAGGAAACACAGACAATAGGATTGCATCAAATTTAAAACATCTATATAACAAAGAAGAGGATATAATGTGCATGTTCACATTCACAGCAACAATGTTCACAAATCAAGCTGTAGAGTTAGTTTAGGTACCCATCAGTGGATGAGTAAATAAAATGTACTATTTATGCAGCACAGTATGATTCAGCCTCAAAGAATGAAATTATATCACTTGTAGGGAAATTAATGAAACTGGGGGCTATAAAATTATTTGTAGAGTTTAATTAGTTATTTGAGTCCTTGTTGTATATTTGCTCAGATTTTCCATTTCTTCTAGAGTTAATTTTAGTAATAATTTGTGACTTTCTACTAATTGCCAATTTTATCTATCACATGATTTGTTGGCATACTATTCCTCATATTTAAGTTTTCCAAAGCCAGTAAGTAGTGTCTCTTTATCATTCTTAATTTCAGCTTTTTTCCTAAGTCAAGGAAGGGAGATCACAAGAGACAGTATTAGGGGTATGATCCAAATACATTATGTTTGAAAATGACAATGAGGCAGGCCTCTTATGTATAATTAATACATCCAGTTAAAAAAACTTAACAATCCTCCCTCAGCTTCCCAAACAGCTGGGACTAGCAATGTGTAAACCTCCAATTTTGGCATTTTTTTTTTAGTTTAATATACAAAATTAGGTTACTGGTTTGAGGATTCTCTTCTTTTATATGAAAAGTACTTACAAGTATATATTTATCAGCATTATTTTAGATGTGTCTCATAAATTACCATGATGCCATTTTGTTCTTATTCATCTCTAATTTCCTTTGTGGTTTCTCCTATGACTCATTATGTAAGACCCTGAAGTTCAATTTTTATATACTTGTGCCCTTTTTTCAGTTTTCCTTTCATGAATTACCCCTAATTTGCAGTTGCCGCAGACCATATTTTGAATAACTCTAGCCTTTTTTTTTACATTCATCATGTCATGTTCTGCAACCTAACATATTGTCTGTTATGCACAATGTTCCATGTACGCATAAAAATGTATACTATGGTAGTACTAGATAGTGTATTCTATAGATAACTGGTGGCCTAGTTTATTGTATAGTTCAGGACTTTTATGTTTGTATTTCTGCAGTTGTTCTTCAACTACTTTTTGAAAACATACTGCACTCTGTATTTAATTATCTTGTGTGTGAACTGGGGACTGTACTCAGAGCTATGTGCATGTTAAGCATGTACACCACAGTGTAGATACAGACCCCATCTCAATTGTTATTCTTAAAATTGTCCATTTATATTTTTCCTTTCTTCTTTGTTTCTGTTTGTTTGCTTGTTATGAAATAGAATGTTTCTCTGTACAGCGCTGGCTATCCTGGAACTTTCTCTATAGACCAGGCTGGCCTTGAACTCACAGAGTTGCACCTGGCTCTGCCTCCAGAGTGCTGGGATTAAAGGCATGCACTACAACTGCACAGCTCTAACAATGTATTAAATCATTCACTAGGTCAGAGCCTTCATGATCTATTTGTCTCTGGCCATGTCCTCATATATACTTAGAGGTATGCCTTATTAATCTCGTAGGTGTTTCTCAACTTTATCAAGTTGATTGATCTGGATTAACTATCACAATAAGGTAGGTTATCATGCCTTCATTTAATTTTGCATGCTTGGCTTTATTCAGCTGAGTTTTTTTTCTTTTTTCTTTTAGTGCTGCGTTGCAGCATTTTCTCTGTACAATCACATTGGGGCAGTGACAGGCCTGTGATTGGGCAGGAATAGGTGGAACTAGAAGTTGAGGAGGGAAAAGGGCAGAGAGCAGGAAGGTAGCAAAGAATCATCATCATGGAGGCCGGGGAAGGGGACCATTCAGACCCCGTGTGGTTATAACAGCCGCAGGTAGCTAAGGGTTTTACAAGGTTAAAATAATTGGGTTAAAACATTGTCTTTATCATTTGGCTCTGAAATTATTGTATTGGCATCTTGTAAATTGTGATCTTACCTATATATAAACCTGCCTGGATAATTAAGCCTTAAGAGTGATGATTTTATCAGGTACTAGGCACTAGATACTGATTGTGGGGGGTGTAGATCTTTGTATATAAACGAGATGATCTTGCTAGCTGGCAAAAAATAGCAAGAGCCTGCTGGCGGGCCAAGAGAGCTTACTGGGTGGATTGCCTTTTTAATATTTTCCGCAACAGTGCTGGAGTTTAAACTTAGGTCTTTGCGTATCTGAAGCAAGTATACCACTAAAGAACTATATCCCCAACTCTTCATTTAGTTCTTTGAAAATATTTATACTGCTTTTAAGCGTTTAGTCTTCTTTGGAAGCCTGAATTATTTACCATTTGTCACATTTGGAGATCTGTAGATTGATCAGGAGTGGTCAATATTATTAGTCAATTTTTCTCTTGGTTAGTTAGTAAAGTTTATTTTCTATGCATAATGCAGCACTTGATGTCTTTGTTGAAAATTTTCTCCTTTGTTTTAACCCTAACTTCACTGTTGCTCGAAATAAGCAAAAGCCACTAGATGGTTAAAGAATATGATTATGTCCCCTAAGCCAACTAGATGTTTACCTTTTACCATTGAATACATCTCAGAAGTAAGACTTCTGTCAGAGTATTAGGAGGTTTCACACTTCAGTCCCACACTCAGCAAAGGACGAGTAGCTTGCAGGTCATGTCTAAGAAGACATGCCTTGAAAAGTCACGCAGAATAAAAAGATAATTTGATTTTAGTTAAAAATTTAGCTTCTTGATAGTTATTCTCAGGCCATGTTTAGTCAGAGGTGCAGTTTCTGGCTTTTGTGCCATAGAGGCATATACCCTTCATTGATAGGGCTGAATGTATGGGTCTTTAGTGAGTGGCTTGATGTTTGCCCTATGTCCTGTCTCACTCTAGCACATATTCAGGAAGACAAGAAAGAAGCTGATTCTTTCTATGGTTCTTGCTATAAAATGTCTGGATCTTCTGCTACGTTCCTATGTCAGTTAGCTACCAGCCTCCTGATTGGTTATTATTAAGCTCCCTTCTGCTTTCCACATAATAGCAGGCACAGAGTTTTCCATATCTCATTCTAAATTATACCAGCCTCTACCCTGTCCTTTCTTAGTTAGGGTTACTATTGCTGCGATAAACCATCATGACCAAAAACCATGTTGGGAAGGAAAGGGTTTATTTGGCTTACACTTCCACATCACTGTTCATCACTGAAGGAGCTCAACCTAGGAACTCAAACAGGGCAGGAACCTGGTGGCAGCAACTGATGCAGAGGCCATGGAGTGGTGCTGCTTATTGGCTTGCTCCCCATGGCTTGCTCAGCCTGCTTTCTTATGCAATCCAGGAGAACCTGGATATCCCTCAACTGAAAAATGGATAAAGATAATGTGGTCCATTTACATGATGGAATACTACTCAGCTATTAAAAAGGGCATCATGAATTTTGTAGGCAAATGGATGGAACTAGAATATATCATCCTAAGGGAGGTAACCCAGAACCCCAAAGGACATGCATGGTATGCACTCACTTATAAGTTGATATTAGTTATAAAGTGTACCAAGTTACAATCCATATGCCTGAAAAAGCCAAATACCAAGGAGTGCCCAAATGAGGGTGGTTGAATTTTTCTCAGAAGGGGAAATGAAATAAATATTGTAGATGGACGGGGAAAGGGAACTGGGTTGGAAAGGGGAGGGGAGTAGGGCAGGGGGAGAATCAAGTATAGGGGGAGTAGGGGA
>NC_045030.1:144377598-144389506 GCF_008632895.1 Mastomys coucha | reverse complement strand
AGAGAGAGAGAGAGAAGTTATGGGTAGCTCCCTTTCTCAGAGGAGAAGGGAAGGGAAAAATGGGAGAGGAGCTGTGTGGGAGACTAGGCAGAGAAGGAGGGTTGATATTGGGATATAAAGTGAATAGCAAGGAGCGAATAATCAACCAATAATTGGCCCAACTTGAGATCCATCCCATGAGCAAGAAGCAATCCTTGATACTATTAATAATACTCTGTTATGCCTGCAGACAGGAGCCTAGCATAACTGTCCTCTGAGAGGCCCCATCCAACAGCTAACATAAACAGAGGCAGAGATCCACAACCAAACATTAGATGGAGCTCTGGGAGTCTTGTGGAAGAGTTTGGGTAAGGATTGGGGGAACTGAAGAGGATAGGGATTCCATAGGAAGATTGACAGTCAACTAACCTGGACCTCGAAGGCTCCCAGAGACTGAATCACCAACCAAAGAGCGAGCATGGGCCAGACCTAGCCTTCCCCTGACACAGATGTGCAGCTTGGTCTTCATGCAGTTTCTCCAACAACTGGAGTAGAGGCTTATCCTGAATTTGTTGCCTGGCTGTGGATCCCATTTCCCTAACTAAGCTGGCTTGTCTGATCTCATTGAGAGAGGATGTGCCTAGTTCTGCAGTGACTGATGTGCTGGTGTGTGTGTGTGTGTGTGTGTGTGTGTGTGTGTGTGTGTGTGTGTGTGAGAGAGAGAGAGAGAGAGAGAGAGAGAGAGAGAGAGAGAGAGAGAAGTTATGGGTAGCTCCTTTTCTCAGAGGAGAAGGGAAGGGGAAAATGGGAGAGGAGCTGTGTGGGGGACTAGGCAGAGAAGGGGGGTTGATATTGGGATATAAAGTGAATAAGTTAATTAATTTTAAAAAACCAAAATACCTTACAGCCAAAACTTATGAAGTATTTTTCTCAATTGAGGTTACCTCCTTTCAGGTAACTCAGCTTGTATCGAGTTGACATAAAACTAGCCAGCACATACACACTTTATGGCTTGCTTGTCCCAGCAAAGATATTCTGACTGCTTTACTAGATGTAGGCATTTTTCCCCAGTATGATATATAATACTTCTGCTCTACAGATGGGTACTGAAGATGGGGATACAGTCCTGTTGGTAGCCCTGATCTTTGTAGCTTACCCCTCCCGCTGTGAAGACTCCTTCCAATGTTTGGGCTGCAAGGAGGCAATTAGAGCCTCCATTAGAGAAGTGGTTTTCAAGCTGTAGGTCATGACTGCTTTGAGGGTCAAATGACCCATTCACAGGGCTCACACATCAGATATCTTGCATAGCAGATACTTACATTACCATTCAAAACAATACCAAACCTACAGTTACAGAGTAGCAACAAAAATAATTTTATGGTTGGGGGTCACCACAACACAAGGAACTGTATTAAAGGGTCGCAGCATTAAGAACGTTGAGAATAACTGGATTAGAGTCTCTGCCCTTTATGAGTGGGGTTGGGGTCAATAATCCTCTTGGCCACACTTACCTGGACTCAGGGGTGGGATTGATGACAAATGGCAGCCTTCCCTTTCCAGGGTAAAATAACAGCCCAAGAATAGGAGCTGGGAGAAGGAATCCCTGTCTTCTTGGCTATTCCTGCTTGAAATAGACCCACTTTAATACAGGTGAGGGGAAGGGCGTGATCTTGACTCAAAATTATAGACTCAAAATTGATACCCTGAGCAGATTTAGACTGTCTTTCTTTTTGAAAACTACATGTCTACTTCCATTAGAAAACTATTGTCTATATAAAATTCTGTTCCACTTCTGGTGTCTTTAATACCACTATTCAAATTTACGTATTTTAATTTTACTTAAGCAAAACAAGACTCTTTTATCTTGTTTGACAACTAATAATTTACATTATTAACAGCATTTAAGTGGGTTTAGCTATGCTTTTCACTGTGTCTCAAAGCAATAGCTTAACTTTCCTGCATGTTATTTCCCTCTACTTTTATGCATTTGAATAACTATGTAATAAGTCTCTTTCCCAACATTTAGCAACATAAATGTCTATGAATGTAATTTAGAGTATACCAGTAACTAGATTTATTGTCTCTATTTCATCCTCAACTATCCATGTTATATGGCATTTCAAAAATAACGTCAGATATTTTAGTCCAATGGACACTTACCAGCCTCCAATTTAAAATTCAGATGTATTAAAAACAAAATGAAAATGCTAGCGGAAACAGTAAGCAACACTGGGCCCAGTTACAGAGAGTTCCTTGCACTGGTCCATGCTTCAGTCAACACAGCTTCCACTGGGCAAAGCTACAACCTGAAAGGCAGCGGTAGCAGGCAAAGCATTTCTAAAGTACGTTTGTAGGTTTCACCAATAGGACCAAGGTCATTTATGCCAGGTCATTGTGTCACATTAGTGAAGCCACAGTCTAAAGCTTTCACAGTATTCCACATGTCTATAAGTTTGCTTGGTTTCTTCTATTGTCCTTCTTCTATCCCCGCAAACCCCTAGCAGAAAGTGTTCACTTCAGTTGTGCTATTCCCAAGCATACTAACACAGCTTGACTGTTGGAATAAACGGCTATTGGGGCCTTTTATGGTGTTAATCAGTTTTCTAATCAGGTGAAAAGCCACTAAGCCATTGCTTTTACAAGTCCCTCCAAGAGAAGAAATTCCCAAGCTAGCCACTAAAACTTTCCTTTAGTAGATTTTATTTTACAAAAAAGTTTAAAATGTTCTGAATTTATAGAGTGTATGCATGCATGTGGTGGTGGGGGGCATATGTGTGTTCCACAGCGCATGTGTAGAAGTCAGAGAATGTCAGCTTATGGGAGTCAGCTCTTTCTTTCTACCATATGGGTCTGGAGTTAAAAGGGGTTATCAGGCTCTCGGGCAGATGCCTTTCTGTGCTGAGCCTTCTAGCTGGCCCTAGTAGATTTTATGTTTTCCTATCTGTGATATGTCATTAGGAAATACAGATTTAATTATCTTGTATTTTGCACATATGTCTGGGTACCACACACGTGCTTACAGCCTATGGAGGTTAGAAGAGGGTGTTAGATTCCCTGGAACTGGAGTTATATATGGCTATAAGCCAACATGTGCACTCTGAGCAACTGTTTAGATTTGGGTAAAATTTTGATAGAATAGAGATGCACACCTCTCTATATCCATCCAACCCGGCTACATTCTACCTCAAAAGTCAGGGTTTTTCAGTATGCCTCCCTCTTCAGTGATGACTATTATATATACAAAAGTATACCTTTGAGTTAGATCAGTCTTTCCTAAAAGGCTATTTTTCTAGCACTGCTAAAAACTTTATGAACATATATTTTACTATATTTCCATGGGAGGCATCTTTTAACTATAATTAGATGAAGTAATTGAGAAAGATTGGTTCCTGGTATTCAACTAGGCTAGAGTTCAATGTTTACATGCTGAGTTCACTTGATACTGGGAAGCAATGTCATGTTTAAGCTTATCCTTCACCTAAAGTTAATTTTTAAAAAATTTCAATCACTTTTTATATTAATTGTTGCAAGTACATCTATGATTTTGAAAAGTGTGTGTGTGTGTGTGTGTGTGTGTGCTCATTCACGTGCATGCCTCTGCATGTGTGCCCAGAGAACAACTTGCTGGGGTTAATTCTCACCTTCCACCAGGTGCGTTCCTTGGGTCACATCGGGTTATAGAGGGGATAAAGCACTTTTATCCACTGAGCCATCTCACTGGCCCAAAACTGTACTAAAAATCTTTTCTTTTCTTTTCTTTCTTTCTTTCTTTTTTTTTCTTTCTTTCTTTCTTTCTTTTTTTTTTTTGGTTTCTCGAGACAGGGTTTTTCTCTGTAGTTATTTTCTTTAAAAACAGGAAGTGATAGTCAGAAAAATGAAGATTTGAACTCTAAATACTGTGTCTTCCTATATCACTACTGTAAGGCGCTGCTCTATAAGCTTGTTTCCTCATTTATGCTATCTGGCACTATTATTATAAGGGTTAGAAATATCAACCACAAGGCACATGGTAAAAAACAGAGTAGTACCTGCTCATGATGATTCAATAAACATTGAAGTACTGATTGATAATAAACAATTTTACCTTCAGATACTGTCTCTTAATCTTTACTGTCTTTTGAATCTTTAAGAAATGTAATCTTTTTTCTTTGAGTTTGTGGCAGTGTGCTAGCATTTGTCATTGCCATTAGTAGGCCTGTCAAAGTATCTGTCTTGCTTACTGTGATAATTAACCTCAATTGTCAACTTTATGAGATCTACAATCACCATACAGATGGGATTGTCTTAATTAGGTTAACTGAGGTAGGAATTTACCACCCACTGTGGGTGTCATCACTCCCTGAGTTGTAATCCTGCAGTGTATAAAAAGGAGAAAGCTAGCTAAGCGCCAGCCTTATGTTGCTTTTTCTAGTCCATGTGCACAGCATGACTAACTGCTTCTAGATTCTGCTGCTTTAAATTCCCTGCCATGATGGACTGCATGCTTGAACTGAAATTCAAAATGAGCTCTTTCATCCTTAACTTGCTTTTACCAGAGTATTTGAACATAAACAAATTAGAAAAGAAATTACATGTAGTACGTGGTAAATATTATTACCAAAGAATACTTGGTAAATATTAATACTATTTGGTGCATCGTGATCTATGATACACTAGGAAATCAGATGACTAAATTATTGGAAATGTGTAAATTCGATCAATAGGAGGAGAGGACCTCAGCCCTGTGAAGGTTCTGTGCCCCAGTGTACGGGAATGCCAGGGCCAATAAGTGGGAGAGGGTGGGGTGGCAGGCATGGGGAGGGGGGAGGCAACAGGGGTTTGTTCTTGTTGTTTTTGTTTGTTTCTTTGTTTGTTTTTTTGGAGGGGAAACTGGGAAAGGAGAAATCTACATGTAAATAAAGAAAATATCTAAAAAAAATTAAAATGAAAATCCATTAATAAAAAAAAAGAATAAACAGGTTGAACAGGATCCTGAGAGTTTCTCTTGAGGACATTCACGGGCCTTATTAAAATAATACAGTATTTGTCTTAGATACTATAGCTCCTGGACACATTCTACACAAACAAGACAACCAAGTGAATAGGAAAGTATGCTATTACTAAAGAATTGAGAACAAAGATTAAAATGGGGGTAGTTCCAAAGACAAAGGCACTTTGACATCAAACCTCACAAACCTGAGTTCCATCCCCAGGACCCATGTGATGAAAGGAGAGACTCAACTTCCACAAGTTGTCCTGACCTCTGTATGTGAGTTATGACAAATGCATACCCCATACACATACATATACATATATAATAAAATAAATGTAATTAAAGTAAACATAATCCCCAATTTCAGAGTTAATATAGGACAAGTTTTTAAATGATATATTTTTATTTTATGTGCATTAGTGTTTTACCTGCATGTATGTCTGTGTGAGGGTGTCAGGTTTCCTGGAAATGGAATTACAGACAGTTGTGAACTGTTATGTTGATGCTGGGAATTGAACCCAGGACCTCTGGAAACGCAGCCAGTGCTCTTAACTGCGCAGCCATCTCTCATTTGTGGCCCAGGAATATGTTAGTGATGAGATAGATAAAAATCTATATCTATTATTCATTTGGGGGAAAATCTCATGGGTCATCAATCTGATTGTCAAGATAGTTAGATAACCAATACATTATATTGAGCATGTATTATGTAGGAGGGACCTTGCATGCATTATTTAAATGCTCAAATAGCTCTGTGAAGAATTATGCCACTTACAGTGAACAAAACAAATGTTCAGAAAAGCTAAAGTGAGTTACCAAGATAAAAAGGGCCAAAGCAAAAATCTAAAATGAGGATGAGTGTGGTAGTCTATAACTGTCATCCCAATACTCAGGATTATCCTCAACCCGAGATGAAGGCTAACCTGGTTACATAGTAAAATTCTGTACCAAAAACCAATGCAAGGCCAGCAGGATTGCTCAGCCTGTAAAGGTGCTTGCTGTGCAACCCTGGCAACGTTAGTTCAATACTAGAATACATACAAAGGTGGAAGAAGAGAACCAACTCTGTAAAGTTGTTCTCTGAATTCTACATGCACATTGTAGCATGTGCATCTCCTCACCCACATCATGTACACACATGTATGATGATAATAAAAACACAACTCAAACTAAGATCTTCCCAGTTTCAAACTTCAGTTTTCTATAACATACAGAACTAGAATCTGAACTACCCACTATAAAAAAAAAATACTCTCAGTGCATCAGCAAACAAACAATCAGAAAGCATAAAAGGGAAATACCATCCCTAATTACAGTAACATATCAAGCACTTAGGAATTAAATTATAGATAGGTATCTGTAGAAAAAATTAATCTATGAAGGCATGAAGAAAGAGACCTAATCAATGGGAGAGGTAAACTATGGTCTTTGGATACAAAGACATAACATTATAAAGATGCCAATGCCCCTAAATTAATCAACTCAATGTCAAATTAAACTGCAATGATATTGTTGTAGAAATTAAACTAATTGCATATTATATATTTTAAGAGTTCATGAAATGTTAAAATGGTATAATTTTGAAACAACATGCAGAATAATTTGCCCTGTCTAATATTAAAGAAAAATTTGAGCCCTTAATAATTAGCTAATGGAACAAAACAGAATCAATGAATGGAGTGTGTGTGTGTTTGTGCTGCATGTGCACATGTGTACAGAGGAAGGTGGTTATGATAGGTCAACAAATCAGAGGGAAAGAAATTATTTAATATATGCAAGTGGGGATCTAGCTCAGTATATGGGGAAAAGAAAGTTAAGACCCTTTCCTTCTGCATATCCAAGATAAATATATACTATATTAAAAATCTTACCTGAAAAGTGTTACAGAAAAATATCTTTATGATCCAGGGACATGGAGAATTTATTAAATAATTTATCAAACCAAGTTACTGGATTTGACAAACCAAAATATGTGCTTCTCAGTAAGGAGAAATGTTTATTGATATCTACAGTTCTCTTATGATACATAGAAACTAGAGAGAGATAGGTGAATAGTTTATGGATAAATTTTCTACATTAATAGTAGACTACAGGTAGTGTTCATATTGATGTATATCATATTATTCTAACTTTTCTTCATGTAGAAGATTATAATAATGAAAGATTTTGAAAAATAGTAATTCTGTCAGATAAAAGGGCATTGCACATAAAATTTAAACAAACTGTCACAGACCAGAAATACACATGCACAAGAATACAAATATACAAAAATTTCCATAAACTATTAATCTGTCTATCTCTAGTTATGCATCTCACAAAGAACTTGTGCAATCGGTAAGTAAAAGAGACATAGTCTAATAGAGAGTTTTCAGAATAAATAGATTAACAAGAAATCTCAAGAGGGTGCTGGAGAGATGGCTCAGCAGTTAAGAGCACTTATTCTTGCAGGAGACTCAGGTTCAATTCCCAGCATCCATTATCAGGTGGCTCACAACCATCTATAATTCCAATTCCAGGGGATACTCTGATACTCTCTGGCTTCCATGAGCACCTTCCCACACATGGTGAATATACAAACATTCAGGCAGACATACATATACATAAAAAAAAATGCTAGAACTTTAAATTTTAAAAGTTTGTTGTTTGAGACAGCATCTCTCTATGTAACTGTGACTATCCTGGAGTCTATATAGACTAGGCTAGCTTCAAACTTAGAGATCCACCTGTTTCTACCTTCCTAGTACTGGGACTAAAAGTGTGTGCCACCACAACTGGCATATTAAAAAGTTAGTATAAGGGGTTGAAGTGATGGCTCAGCAGTTAAGAGAGCATTGGCTGCTCTTCTAGAGAACCCAGTTTCAACTCCCAGCACTGATATGGTGTCTCAGAACCATCTGCTTTCTTGTGGCCTTTGAAGGCACCAGGCATGCTCATGGTACACAGAATATATGCAGTCAAAATACTCGTAGACATCAAATTAATTAATTAATTAAAAAACTTGAAAGTTAAAAAAACCTCAAGTTGCTAATAAGCACAAAAACAGAAAAACAGGACTGTTCCAGGTTAGAGCAACTTCTTTGCACATAATCTTCAGCACTGAAAGTGGGGACAAAAAAAGCAAGGCCATCATCCTCAGTAGTTAAAGAAAAGCCTATGTCAAGATAGTGTATAAAATCTACTGGACTTTGACTGTATGGCAATTATACTGGAAATATGAAGAAATAGCAAAATCTAAGTGTTATTCTAGGTATATAAATTAGTAAGGTTATAATCTATTATAATTTGGCAATATTTATTAAAACATTTTATAGGTATATTTTATAGCAGTGGTTCTCAACTTATGTGTTGTATGTGACCCCTTTGGCAAATATCTGTCTCCAAAAATGTTTACATTATTATTCATAGCACACTGTGATTCACAGCAGTAGCAGTTATGAAATAGCAATAAAAATAATTTTATGGGTGGGTGTCATTGCAACCTGAGGAACTTCAACCTGAGAAACTCTATTAAAGGGTTGTAGAGTTAGGAATGTTGAGAACCACTGTTTTATTGGAACCAGAAGTTCTATTCCTGGGTATTTACTACAGATACATTGACAAAGCAATACTAAATAAACATTTCAAATATTTATTTCAAATATTTTCATTTGAAAATATTTTCTGGAAACTGTACAGATATCTCAGTAGTTTGATTTATAGCGCCCACATGGAGGCTCACAAGCATCTCTAATGCCAGTTTTGGAGAATCTGACAGCCTCTTCTGACCTTTGTGAACACTGCATGCACGTGGTACACAGACATACATGCAACCAAATACCTATATACACAAAATCAATAAGCATAGTTTTAAAAAAAAAAAAAAGCATTTTTGAACCCACTGAGTGAAATCCCAAAGAACTGCGAAGAAGTATCCATCAATTAATCAGTAAAATACTGTGATAATAGTATAATAGTTGAAATATAACCCAACAATCAAGAACATATATGAATGTGGGTAGATTAAAAAGAGCTGAATGGATGTAAGCATCTATGCCTACAGTCCAATCCACTAGGGATGCTGAGTAGAGAGGATGGTTTGAGCACAGAATTTCAGACAAGCTTAGTAACATAGCAAGAGTCCATTTGTCCTGGTTAGCTTTATGTCTACTTGATACAAGCTAGAGTTATCTGAAAGGAAGGAGCCTCAGTCAAGGAAATGCCTCCATAAGATCCAGCTGTGGGGCATTTTCTCAATTAGTGGTCAATGGGGAATGCCCAACCCATTTGAGTGGTGTCATCCCTGGGCTGGTAGTCCTGGGTTGTATAAGAAAGCAGACTGAGAAAGCCATGGGGAGCTAGCCAGTAAGCAGCCCCTCCATGGCCTCTCCATCAGCTCCTGCCTCCAGGTTCCTGCCTTGTTTGAGTTACTGTCCTGACTCCCTTTGATGATGAACACTGATATGGAAGTGTAAGATGAATAAACCATTTCCTCCTCCACTTGCTTTGGTCATGGTGTTTCATCACAGCAACAGTGCATCAATGCATGTCCTAATGAAGACATGGGATCATAAACTGGGACTATCCATATAACAATCATTCCTAAGACAACATTATGATAAATAAGATCAAATAAATTAAAATTCAAAGAAAGAAAGAAAGAAAGAAAGAAAGAAAGAAAGAAAGAAGAAAAGGTAAGCAACAGAAAGATATGTAAAGTAACCTAAGGTCAGAAAGAGAGACACCACATGCTGTCTCTAATATCCTATCCTAGCTGGTAATTTTTGTATACATGTATTTAGGTGGAAGTGAATGTGTGTACAGTCAAGATACCAGAAATGGGCCCATGAAGGGAGAAAAAGAGGCTTTAAGAGGAAGAGGATAGCAGAACACATGTGAAATGAAAATGGAAAAGTGGATATGGGAGGGGGTAACTAGGAAGGAGGAGCAGAGAGATGCAGGAGAGGAGAGGTGAGGGAGAGAATCAACCAAAACAAAGGATGCATAAAAAGAGGAGGAATCTCGATAATAGGTGAGCTAATCAAATAATAATAATAATAAAACAATGAATGAGGACTGCTGGCAACAAAATGTAAAGTAAGATCAAACAAATCAGGGCCAGAGAGACGTTTAAGTGTTTAGCAGGACCTAGGGTTTGATTCTCAGCACCCACATGGGGGCTCACAAATATCTGTCACTCAGGGTCCAGGGGATACAAAGCCTCTTTGGCCTCTTGGGGAACTGCATGCACATGGTGCACAAACATACTTGCAGGCAATCACTCATCCACATAAAAATAAATGGCTAAAAAATTTTTAAATAAAAAATTGAATTCATGTATGTCCAAATGATGACATGGGATGACAAACTGGGACTATCCATATAACAATCATTCCTAATGTTTCTGAAGGCTAAGGCTAAGTCAAGCATAAACCAAAAATCTTTTCACCTTGAAATGCTACAAGAAAACACCTAAGGAAGATGTCAAAAAGTAAAGCAGGAGAGTCTGTTGTACAGCTTACCGGAGTACACAGCACATGAGCAGCAGGTGGGTGGGGACATTAGCTGGATTGAGCATACTGGGCGTGTCTGACTTCATACAGGCCAGGAAAGCCCGCATCCTCCTGTTCTTGTCCTCAACTGCTTTGCCTAACCAGAGCTTCTTGAGGTTTGGGCAAGTCCATTCCCGAAAAGTGAGTGCAGATACCAGCTCGGGGGTCTGAGGTGACTTCCCTTTATATGCAGACCACTCTTTAAGGATCACAGAAGGAACTGAAACACAGAAAATCAGGAGAAATGGGCACCAGAAAAGCTGAACATTACTGTAACTGCCTACAACTGACAATCTATTGTACTTCAATATCTTTTGATTTTGGTCACTGTAATTGTTATTGTTACCACTAGTAAATCCCAGGAGCTGCAAGCATTTAGTAGGCCGTTCATACCTAATTATCACATTGCTTCTCAGAAAGATCCACAAAAGGGAACAGTCATGACAAAATTTTTGTAGAACACAGTGCTTACTTTGCAAAAGAAAAAGTCAAGATCCCATCCCACATAGTTTTGAAAATACCTTGAAACTTATTAAGTAGCTATACCATACTAGACAAAGAAAGACATCCAAGGAAGAATTATGTGAATACTTGGTTTTATAATAGATTGTAGGATATTTCCAAAGATTTTCGAGTTCTTAAACAAAACATTCCAAATCTTTGCAATTTTGGAAGTCTGGCACATGTTGGGGGCCAGCTGAGGTAACAGAGACTGTCTCCAAAACCCAAAACCCCAAGTCCTTCTAATTCAACATCAATTAGATTTACAAAGGTAGAAACCGAGTAGACAATCGCAGCATCCAGCACACCTCGGATTCCTAATTTTTGGTCTGTTATGTGAGATGTGTGGTCTCCACTCAATCCTCCAGTTGAGGTATTTCCTCTCATTTTCCATTTTTTTTTTTGGAGAGATTTTTATCATGAATATATGTTAAATTATGCCCAATGCTTCTTCCTATATCTATTGATAAAACCATATGATTCTTTTCTTTACCTTATTTAGAGGTTAATTTTAAATAAAAAATTTAAATATTGTATTAACCTTGCCACAACAGAATAAACCCGACTTAGCAAAACAAACAAAAAACACTACTTGCTTTGGTTTTGTTTGAAAATTTAAATCTCAGTGTATGTATATATATTGTGTTGTTAAATTCTACTAATATTTTTGTTTCTTTTTTTCTTTTTCTTTTTTCTTTTCTTTTCTTTTTTAACTTTTACTGCATTATGATGAGAAAAGTTACATGATTTCAATTTGTCTGAATTTGTTAACATTTAAAAACATATTTGAAGTAAATAGAATTAAATCACATTCTTGTTTCCCTTTTGCACCCCAACTCCTCCCAGAGACCCCCTCTTTGATACCTACAATATCTTTTTTTGTCATATTCCTTAAAATTTATAAAATATTTTAACAATAAAAATGAGT
>NC_045030.1:144370568-144373148 GCF_008632895.1 Mastomys coucha | reverse complement strand
GTAGGATTCTTGCGTTTCACCATCTTTTGCTTTTTGGTGTTAGATGTTCTTAGTGTCTGTGTCTAGAGCTTGTCCTGTCCCCGCTGTCCTGCAAGTCCCCTGCGACTCGTGGGGCCTGTTCCTCCAAGCTGGCTGCTCTGGTCTCAGAACTTCACCCGAGAGAAATTGGCGGATCCCGCCCGGGTCTCTGGCTTAAGGCGCTCTCTGGAGGTAGGCCCTCCACTTGCAGGGAAGGGGCAGAGAAGGACGCTGTTCCTCCTCTGTCACTAAGAAGCTGAGAGGATCCTGTCCCTGCCGCCCTGCGGTCCCCTGGGAGTCGTGGGGCCTGTGCCTACCGGCCGGCTGCTACAGTCTCAGAAACTCACCGGAGAGAAAATGGCCTACTTCTCTTTTTTTATTAGATGTTTTCTTATTTACAATATCTCCTCAAGTAGAGCAGTTTTTATGTAAAAAAGGATTTGTTAGTAGGTTGGTCCTCTGCAGGCTTCCAGGCAGAGAGTGTAAGTCCGCAGTGGTTGATACTTCCAGCTTCCCTGTCAACTTTTGTAATATCCAGTATGTGATGTATGAGACTCAAAGCAAACCCAGAGCAGTCACTGCTCTAGCATGCCTAGGGTCCCAAGGTCATCAAACAGTCTCTACTTTCTGGAGTATCTTGTTATAGAATATTAGTTGTATTTAGCAAGAAGTGTAAGGAAATCATATCAAATCTAACTTACCTTCACAGAAGTAGAAACCCATGTGATTCTTTTGGATATACTAATTTGACTAAGTCATTCTATAGTTTAAAACAATCTAATAATTTCCTCTACCAACAGCATCATATTCTAAAACAAAAACTTCACTGAGGGAGAGAGACTACGAGATAAAGTCCTACATTCTCAAAGTCCACCATTGTTCTTGAAAGCAGTACACATTCTGAATGTTTCGTGATTTCAGAATCGGGGATTATATCTGTATATTTCCTATACAAAATCTGCAGTCTCGTAAATGATACATTTTCTTAAAGGTTGCTTTACAGCCCAAAGTATGGTATGCTAGCACAGACTTTTGAGTGTGTGTGTGTGTGTGTGTGTGTGTGTGTGTTTGCTTATGTGCACATACACACATGTCCTGTGCCAAGTGTAGAAAGAGCTGTCATGATTAGAACAGCTGGAATAGTACTTACCTTCCATAGGTAGCCGTCGCCGTATGGCCAGACGTTCCATTTTCCGCTGTGTCTCTGCTAGGCTAAAAAGAACTCCATATACATATTGGCGAGCTGACCGGAACAGGAGAGCAGCTGGAGGCAGCTCCATGTTACATTCATCCTCAATACATACAGGGATTTTAATCTCACCCTAATAAGAAAATGGTCCAGGGAAAAGAAAAAAATGAATTCTTCAAGGTTTAGAATAATGAACTGTAGCTTCTGGAGTCAAGTGAATTTACTGTTTGTATCCAGAGAGATTTTTAGATTAGAAGGACGAACCCCTGCTGGCTACAGCCAGCTTTCATTTGTAAAGTTCATATCTGATGGACTATAGTAGACTATCAGGGAGAATCTACCTTAGACATTTTTTTTTTTAAGTTTTTCGAGACAGGGTTTCTCTGTAAGGCCCTGGATGTCCATACACTCTGTAGACCAGGCTGGCCTCGAACTCAGAAATCTGCCTGCCTCTGCCTCCCAAGTGCTAGGATTAAAGGCATGCGCCACCACCGCCCGGCTTTTTTTTTTTTTTTTTTTTTAACATAGGGTCTCACTATATAACTCTGGATGGACCAGGACTCATTCTGTACACCAAGCTGGCCTGGAACTCAGAGCTCCACCTGCCTTTGCTTCCAGATTGCTGTGATTAAAAGCTTGTGCTACCATACCTGGTTTAGACATTTGGTTGGTAATTTGTGTGTTAAGACCAGAGGAAGGGAGTTGGTATACAAAAGTAGCAGAAGAGATAAGGAACAGGGGGAAAAGACCACTCCTTAGATGGTGCCTCCGGAACCAGTCTATCAACTTAGGACATTCCTTCAAATTTTACAATTTATACTTCTCTCTTAGTGTCTTTATTCACTGCTTAGTCCCAATTCCTACTATTTTCTCCTTTTCTAAGGCCCTTAATACAATGAGCATCACAAGCATACATGCTTTCCCTGTACCTTTTGAGATACACTGATTAGTGGGCTGGAGATATAGCTTGTCTGGAATGTGCAAGACCCTATGCTCAGTCTCTAGGACTAATTCCCCTGAAGAAAAATAACAATTATCAGACTTTTATCTGGTAGACTTTGTAACTTACTCTCAGTAACTATGAGATACTGCAGAGAACAGGAAGGTAGATAAGGATATGTTCTCTCACCTTAGTAAGGACATGGTAAATATATGGATACATAAGACCCCTTCGGTGTCGGTGTTCAGCAACCCTCAAGACTTCTGGAGCTACTGGAGGTAAGGGTGGAATGGTGATATCCATATGGTTCCTTGTAGACATAGATAACAGAGATGGGATGTGAGGTTCACTTTCAGCTACGCTGGTTTCCGAAACTCCAGCATCAGCAGGCTGTACCCAAGCCCCTCTGTCACCACTGGGTTCTTCCCATCCA
>NC_045030.1:144351054-144370558 GCF_008632895.1 Mastomys coucha | reverse complement strand
AGATATTTCCACTCAAGTCCTGATCACAAGGACTTGTAAAATTCTCTGATGGTCAAAACGCTGGGTTAGGACTGGACTTGACACCTTTTCCTCTCAGTGATCATCACTGTCCACTGTCCTCCTTCACCTGACACAGACCAAAGAATAAAATGTTATGGAAGACACACTCTGGATTCTTTATACTTTTAAGATGTCATGTTTCCTCTCCCCATACATAGCCTAAGAAAATAATTAATATTTTAATCTCAAAGTAGCTCTATCTCTTTAGAGTAATACTCTAAATACAATCAAGCCATATGAGACCTATATTTGTTACTAAGGAACTGTTTGAATATTTCAACTATATAAATTCTGTCATTCTTTTAACTTTCAGTCTATGTTCCTCACAAACTGAAAAATGACAGGATTGTTATGTAGCATATCCATATTAGGATTTCCTAAGCAACGGCCTTTCCTATATGGCCTGGCTATCTGAAAGTGAGCACCTGCAGAAGAATCAAGGGCAAAGAGTAACAAAAGGAAGCCAAGAACACCCACTTCTCCGCATTTCTTCTGAATGCATTTCTTATGATTGCTTACACAGACACTTACTCAGAAGCAGCTCCATTTGCCTCATCACCATCAGAGGAAGAGGAATGGGAAGAATCTGGTCCCAAAGGAGGTGAAGTTTTGGAAGTCAAGCAGTTAGGAAACTGGGATGTATTAGAGTCATAAGAAACAGCCCAATTGGCAAAGGAATTGTCCTGTAGCATGGCATCCTCAGAGAAAGCATGGGATTCCCCCACACCATGGGAGAAAAGAATAGACGAGTTGGGTCCCATTGGAAATGGTGGTGGGTATTTCATTTTCTGGGGCACCTGGCGAGAAAACTAAAGAATAAAACAGACAGAAAAGCTATTTAACATTTTACCAGGATACAAGATGTTTTCCTCAGAAGCTGTGATATAGTAGATGATACCAATAGTAGGAACTGTTGAGGCATGAAGTACCTACTGAAAATATTAAGAAATAATTCTGACTGTGATATCTGAATAGGATTTACCTGATTCAGGAAAATTAACGAAACTAGATCCCTTAGAAATATTTTGTGACACATGCACACACATGAACACACAAACACACACATACACACGTACATTTAGTGTCCTAGTGTTTACTAACTTGGATGCTCTCTTTCAACAGTCTTCCAGCTTCAAGGTACAAAACAATAAGACCTGCAAAATCTAATTAAGACTAAATCATCCTAACTCCTCAATTCAGATTATAAAAATCAGGAATGAGTCTGAGTCTAACACAAGCCAGTGATCCTAATCCCCTTAATGAATATATCATCAACTGAATATATCATCAACAAATGCTTACCATTGGCTTTCCAGGAGGAATAGGGCCCATCTGATTCCGTGGAAGGGGAGGATTTCCAAGTCGATTATTTCGAAAGCCTGAAGCCAAGAAAAGTGCTATGCTTCAGCAATACTAATCATTTTTACCATATTTATTACATTGTGTTAAACCATCACTGCATTAAAAAACCTGTTATAAAGTTTATGATCTGAGGATGTGGAACAGTGGTAGGTCAGTTGCCCTGCATGCACAGAGCCACTGGTTAGATCCCTGGCATTGGAAAAAGTTATAATTCACTGATCAGCTATCACGGACTATTCCACAAATCTGGCTTTTTGTACTTTGTGGGATTTCCTTACACTGTCTTTGACACCCTCAAGATATCTAAACTGGGCGCATGAGACTGAGATTATGTACGGGTATATTCACAAGCTGTTCCTTGTGATAATATTGAATATATATTCAATATTAATTCCTTCAAACTGAGTTCCCAGTTCACTTTAATAAACCTGTCAAATTTACAATGGCAACAATTAATCAAAGTATTTTTATCAAGAAATAAGCGACATGAAGTTTCTGTGGTAAGATAGCATCTATGTGATGTAATACTGGTAAAATGAATAAGTGGCATACTAGGGATCCTATACAAGGTATTTAATCTGGTAATAACTCTGCATACAAACGTGAAGCGAAGATATCACACAGCTAGCAAGGAACAGAAGAATTTAAAATTGAGCTTGCTGCCAAAGACAGGGCTATTTATACATGCACCAGGTCACAATGAGGGTTAGTATTAGAAGCCCAAGCTAAAGAAATAGCACTATCCCCCCCCCCACCACCTATAAATGGGAAAAGGCAGGACACAGGCAGAAACAAGAGGTTCCATTCTGGCCCTAAGGAATAAACTCAATTTAACAGCAGCTGGAAGCCTTACCTAGAAAGGAAGGGCCCACTGGCAGTGAAGAGAGTTTGGTTGTGACTGAATAGTACTCAACTGCTTTCTTGAATCGTTCTATTTTATCTTCTGTCCTAGACTGGATGTTGGAACATCAGATTTTCAGAAAAAGAAACAACAACACAAGAGTGTCTTTTTCATACAATATATACATTGAAAGTCAAAATGATAGCAGAAACAAAATATTTAAAGAAACCCAGGAAAGCAAAAGATTAGGTAGGAAAAAAAAAACATTAATCCCAGTACTCAAGAGGAAGAGGCAGGTAGATCTCTGTGAGTTTGAGGTCAGTTTAATTTACATAGTCAGTTACAGGCTATCCAGGGCTACACAGTGAAATGCTGTCTCAAAAACAAAATATAAACAAATGCCATGCCCTCCTCCCAATCCACTGCACCTCCAAACCTATAAACCTAGTTCCATACTGTGGCCTTCAACAATCTTCATATGTAAATCCCCTAACATGTCACTTATTTCTTCTCTTTCCCATTCCTTCCTCCCTTTCCTCTCATCTGCAAATCACAAGCCTAATTCTAGACCATGGCCATGAATTCTCTTTGCTTCTGAGAGACTTTGCCTGGATAAGTCCCTTCCTCCTTTTCCCATCACCCCTTTCCCAAAAACTCCAATTCTCTTCCACCTGGTGTAACCACCTCCACACCCAAAGACCTAGCTCTAGATCTGTGGCCTTAGAACCTGCTTTCATCAAGACTCATCTTTGACTGGCTCTTTCCTCTCCCATCCTTCTTTCTGTTGGATGCCATCTGTGCACCCACAGGCCTAATTCCAGACCCATGGTTTGGGAGCTGTACAGTTTCTATTGCTAAAATAAAACATTATGACCAAAACTACATGGGGAGGAGAGGGTTTGGTTCATCTTACAACTCTCAAGTCACACTCCATCACTGATGGAAATCAGAGGAGGAACTGATGGCAGGAGGAACCTGAAGGCAGCAGCTGATGTAGAGGCCACGGAGGAGTGCAGCTTACTGGCTTGTTTCTCTTGCATCACTCAGCCTGCTTTCTTATAGAACCCAGGACCACCAGCCAAGGGGATAGAACTGTCCACAGTAATCTGGAACCTCTCAAATCAATCATCAATCAAAGAAAGTGCCATAGGCTTGCCTACAGGCCAAACTGGTGGGGACATTTTCTTAACTGAATGATTCCAGCTTGTGCCAATTTGACATAAAACTAATCATGACAATCAACCCTTTGTCAACTTGACACATAAATGTATCATTGTTAAACCATAACCTTTTCTTTCTTGTTCATCCCCAAGATCTCATATTAATATTAATATCACAACATAAAACATACTTAACTTTAAAAGTCTCTTAAAACATCCAAGGCCTCTTTCAACATTCAAGCCCTTTCCAAAATACTCAAAGCCTCTCTAAATATCTGAAGTCTCTTAACTATGGGCTCCTTTTTAATTTTTTAAACATATACTTTTCTTTAAATTTTTATTTTTTTTTACAAACACATGTGCATGAGCACAACACAGCATGCATATGGAGGACAACCTTTGAGAGAACAACTCTTGTTCCACTGTGGGTTCTGGGGATCATGTGCAGGTCATCGGACTTTCACAGCAAGCAGTATTACCAACTAAGCCATTTGGCTAGCCCTTGTCAATCTTTTCAAAGAACCAAATTTTTGTCTGATAATTCTATATATTTTTTAATAGGTGTATCACTTTTATTTTATATGTTTGGGTGTTTTACCTGTATATATGTCATGTATACTGCCAATGAAGGCCAGAAGGAGGTGTTGGATCCTGTGAAACTGGAGTAACAGAGAGTTTTTACTTGCCATGTGAGTACTGGGAACTGAACCCAGGTATTTGACAATATAAATAAATAAATAAACAAATAAATAACCCAAACAAACAAACAAAACAAATAAAACCACCAAGTGTTGTTATTCACTGAGCCATCTCTCCAGCCCCTGTATTGTTCTTTTAGTGTCTATTTTATTAATGTCTACCTTCATTTTTATTATTTATTGCTATCTGAGGAATTTGGGTTTGGCTTCTTTTTCTAGAGTCTCGGGGTACACCATTAGGTCCTTCTTTTCAAGACAACTGATTTTTTTAAATAATATATTTAGTGTGTGTATATGCACACATGTGAAGTCAGAGGAAAACTTGTAGTCAGTTCTCTCCTTCATCTCATGAGTTGCAGTGATTGAACGAAGTTTACTAAATTGACAGCAAGTGTCTTTACACACTGAGCCATATCGACAGGTTTCTGATTTTTGTTTCTTGTTGTTTTTGGAAATATGGTTTCTATGTGTGGCCCTGGATGTCCTGGAACTAGCTTGGTAATCCAGGCTGACCTCGAACTCAGAGATCTGCCTGCCTTTGCCTCCCAAGTGTTGGGAATAAAGACCAGTGCTACCACCACCTGGCTGTTGTCTGATTTTTAAAATGTGAGCCATGTACAACTTTACATTTTACTCTTAGGACTGAATGGATAGAATCCCAGGCATGCTGTGCTATTTTTATTTGATTCTAAAAATTTAAGTTTTTTTCTCTCATTTATCTTATGACACAAACGTATATTTTTTTAGCCAAGTATTGTAGATTTTCTGAGGTTAGATTTTCTGTTGATCTCTAGTTCTATTCCACTATTGTCTGATGGTTTTCATTGCTATGAAGAGGTAACATGACCAAGACAAACATTTAATTGGAGCTGGCTACAATTTCAGAGGTTTAATCATTATCAACATGGTGGGAAGTACAGCAGCATGCAGGCAGACATTGTGCATGAGAGAGTTCTGCATCTTGATCCAAAGACATCCAGGAGACTGCATTTTTCTTCACACTGAATATAGCTTGAGCATTTAAGATCTCAAAGCCCTGCCTTGACAGTGAAAAAATTCCTCTAAGAAGGCCATACTTCCTCCAATAAGGCCATACCTCCTAATAGTGCTACTCCATGTAGAGCAAGCATTCAAACACAGGAATCTATGGGGAGCCAAACTTATTCAAACCACCACATTACCCTCCCTGGCCCCCATAGACTTGTGTCTTTGAATGCACTTAGTCCAACTTCAAAAGTCCTCATAGTCTATCACAGACTCAATGTTTAAAAGTCTAAAGTTCAAAGTTTCTTCTGAGATTCACGCAATCTCTTAAGTGTAATCTCCTACAACCAAAAAGTAGATTACACACTTCCAACATACCATGGCACAGGATATAGATTACCATTCCAAAACATAGGGAAGGGAGCACAGTAAGGAAATAATAGAGCAAAGCAGACCAAAAACTAGTTGGGCAAACTCCAGATACTGTATCTTCATGTCTGATGCCAAAAAGCTTTTCAGATCTCCAACACCTTATATCTTTATCAACTGCAACACACTTCTTTTCTCTTTGGCTGGTTCCACTTCCTATCAGCATCTTTTCTCAGAAAGTATCCCACAGCTCTGGCATCTCTAACATCTTGTCTCCAAGGCAATCTAGGCTTCAGCTTCACAGCTTTATGCAATGGCCTCTCTGGGCCTCCATGCAGGGACACCCCTGCATGGCCTCAGCAACTTTACTTAGTCTGAGGGAGATTTCTTGACTATGTCATGCAGAGGTTCTCCTTTATTTGTAAATATTTGGGGTTCTGCACACTTCTTGTGTTTGGGTGTATATTTCCTTCTGTATGTTTGTGAAATTCCTTGCTATAATTTAATAGAATATGTTGTGTAAGCCATTTGATTTTATCTCAGCCTCCTCTTCTCTGCAACAGATTCCTTTTTGGTTTCTTGAGTATATTCCAGCTATACTGGAAGTTTTGGTTATATTTGTTGATTTTTTTCTTTATATAAGTGTGCATATATCATTGTCCTGACTTTGTCTTTCATCCCTAAGATTTGTTTATCTTCTTTGTCTTATCTGTTGTTACTTTATATGTTGTTTTTAATATAAGTGATTGATTGCTTCTTTCTATTTCCAAAATTTCTGTTTGGTTCTTTTTCTGCATCTTAATTTCCTTGGTGATTTTTTTCCCCATGATTTAAATTCTTCATCTCAGTTGCTGACTCTTATCCACTTTGGTTCTTGGTTTTGTAAATTTTTTTGTGTGTGTCTTGAGTTAAATATTTTGATTCAAGTCCTGTGTTTGGTTGCTGATCCTTCCAAAATGTAGGACTGTAAAAACCTTTTCTGGGATTTCAGCTAGCTTATCTTTTTTCCATGTTTTTGAGGATACTTGTGGAGATGTTGTAGTAAAGTACTGTCTCATGATTCTGAAGTTTCTTTATTGTATCTTACATATCTGTTGGAGTGGGTATACTCTCCAGTTTGTGGTCTTTTCTTTTGCAGTTTTTACTTGTCTCTGTGTGTGGTACATGCATGTGATTGTGCAGGTGTGCACACTCGTGCACACAAATGTGAAGTCCATAGGAGTATATCTAGTATCTTTCTTTATCACTGTCTTATTGCCTTGAGACAGTATCTTCCACTAAATCAGTAGCTGGCAGTTTGGGGTGGGCTGAATGGCCAATGAGTTCCCAGGATGTGTCTGTCTTGCTCCTCTCCCCACCCAGTGCTGCGGTTTTAAGAACATGCAGCCATTCTTAGCTTTATTATGTGGATGGTAGGGATTGGAACTATGATTCCCATTCTTATGCAGCAAGTATTTTACTTGATGCCATCTTCTTGGCCCTTATTTGTTTTATTTTATATCAGTCTTCCTGGTGGGTTCATGAAAATCCACTGCAGTAAAAATCAGGCTAGTTTGGCAGTATATTCACTTAGCTGCAGGAAAACCTACTATCCTCCTGACTTACTTTCCTAATAAAGTTTAGAAATAAGAATACTCGGGCCCTAGTTGTGGGACAGGTAGTATATTTAAATAGCATAGTAGGGAACTAGTGAGGTAGAGTGTAAGAGAAGAAAGAGTTGCAAGGAGAAGATTATGTGGGTTAGAGGTAGAAAAAAAGCAGTAGAACAAGTATACAAGTTACTTACAATATACAACTTACCCTAGTATACATGTTAAGGGTCTAAAAGGGTGCGTGTATGTATGTATGTATGTATGTATGTATGTGTGTGTGTATATATATATACACATACACATACATACATATGTATATATATGTATATTAGAAATAAAACATTAAAAAATAAAGTGTATAAAAACAGAAGCAATAAAATGACATAGAAGGTATTAAACTCTTAGTCAAAGCTTCCTTCTGGTTTGGAGAAAACCTGTCCTCTGTGTTTCCCTTAGATCTATCGGGTAGTCAACTTCCTGTGAACAACACAACCCCTCCTGCTCCATCTGTCAAGATGATAGCTATCAAGTTGAGAGACTCTCAGCTTTCCACTCTCAGCACATTTCCATTGCTCTCTGCAGAGGCTGCTCAGCTTGGTGTCTTTTGCTCCAATTCTGATACACAGCAGTTGTCATACTTTGTCTTCCTTTTCCCAGAGGTTGCTAATGGTTGCTGGGGACAACTTTGGAGTGGCTCTTGTTAGCCTTGGTGTCTTTCCTGCCTGTCTCTCATCCATTCAGCTTGTGCAGGGCTCTGGTCTCTTTTCCTACATCTGCATGGCTCTGTCAGTGCCAAGGCATGCACTGTATTCTGTCTCCCGCATAGGATCCATTTCTTTGTATCTTCCAGGGTATCTTCTAGGCGTGTCTCTGTTAAAGGTACGTACTACCATTCCTGGAAGGCTAAGACAATTTTCTTTGTCATTGAAGTACTTCTTTTTTTTTTTTTTTAAATATTCCATATATAATTAATTTCTTATACTTCTAACCATACAACTGAAATCTTACAACTAAATAATTTTGATACAGAAAGTTATATTAAGAAATCCTTCCTCAAAGGTTGTTTTTTTTATTGGATATTTTCTTTATTTATATTTCAAATGTTATCCCCTTTCTCATTTCCCTTCCCTCCTGGAAACACCCTATCATATCTTCCCTCCTCTTGCTCCACCCACCCACCTACTCCCACCTCCCCACACCCAATTCCCCTACACTGTGGCATCTATTGAGGCTTCATAGGACCAAGGACTTCTCCTTCCATTGGCGCATGACAAGGCCATCCTCTGCTACATATGCAGCTGGAGCCATGTGTACTCTTTGGTTGGTGGTTTAGTCCCTAGGAGTTCTGGGGGGTCTGGTTGGTTGATATTGTTGTTCTTCCCATGAGGTTGCAAATCTCTTAAACTCCTTTAGCCTTTTCCTCTGCTTTTTTATCTGTTTGGTTGTAGGTAATCTTGCACTTCCTTCATGGATTTCTTCTTTTATATTGGTTATTTTATTTGCTTACATTTCAAATGTTTTCCCTCTTCCTGGTTTTCCTTCCACAACCTCCTATACCATTCCCCTCCCCCTGCTTCTACAAGGGTGCCCCCCCAATCCAACCACCCACCCACTCCCACCTCACTGCACAAGCATTCCCATATACTGGGTCATCAAATGTCTACAGAACCAAGGGCCTCTCCTCCCATTGATGCCAGATAAGGTAATCCTTTGCTACATATGCAGCTGGAGCCATGGATCCCTCCATGTATACTCTTTGGTTGGTGGTTTAGTCCCTGGGAGCTTTGGGGGGTCTGGTTGGTTGATATTGTTGTTCTTCCTATGGGGTTGCAAACCCCTTCAGCTCCTTCAGTCCTTCCTCTAACTCCTCCATTGGGGTCCCATGCTTAATCCAATGGTTGGCTGAAAGCATCCCATCTGTATTGGTCAGGTACTGGCAGAGCCTCTCAGGAGACCGCTATATCAGGCTCCTGTCAGCAAGCACTTCTTGGCATCAGCAATAGTGTCTGGGTTTGATGTCTGTAGATGGAATAGATCCCTAGGTGGGGCAGTCTCTGGATGGCCTTTCCTTCAGTCTAGATTTCTGAAGCTCTTCTCTATTTCTCTCTTTGAGATAAAGGCTATGTTTTTTTTTTTTTCTTACTTTAGCTTTCTCCTTGACTGGCTCACTCTGATGCAGCCATCTTGTTTAGAAGTCCAAAGCATAGTCATTAAAAAAGAACTGTGTCTCTTCCCCTTCTCTTGATTTATATTATTGGCATAGAATTTCATTCCATTGCCCATCGTAGTTTGGAATTTACTATGTCGCCTAAGCTGGCTTCAGACTCATGGCCCTCCTTTCTCAGCCTCTAGATTGCTGGAATTCTAGGTAGGTACTACCATGGTCCACTAAGTATATCCAGTCTGTTTTAATCCATTTCCATTTCTACAGTTGGTACTATATGTGTAACTTTCTACCCTGATGTTGACTCTACTAATCTATTGATGTCTGAATGGTTCCATATTATTGTAAATATATCATACTCATAATCACTTATAATCTGACATTTAGGGTTTTTTTTTCAAATTTGGCTATTATAAGTTATACAATGAACAGATACAATGTCCATTTGATTTTTGGCTAGATTATAGATTATACCCTTAGAAAACACCATAAAATGAAATTCTTATTTCAAAAGTCATGAACATTAAAACCCAAATCACTTAAACATATAAAACTATGATGTGACATAATTACATATTTATCAGAAAGGCTAAAATTAAATACAATTAATATTAAACAATGGCAAGGATATGGAATAACTGAAATTCTATCACACTAGTAGTAGGACTGTGGATTGGTACAGTTTGGAATATAATATAGCAGTCTCTTACAAAATCAAATATACATTTACCATATGGTATTGTAATCCTACCCAAGAGAAATGAGTATGTATATCTTCTAAAATATATAAACTGTTGATAACAGTTTTATTCATAATTTTCTCAAACTGGAAACTCAAAAGTATATCTATAGAAAATGAGTAACTTGAGGCACCATCAAAAATGGAATATGATAAGATGTTAAAAGGAAAGAAATCATCTTTACCCATCATGGAAATGCAAATCAAACTACTTTCAGACCCCATCTTACTCCTGTCAGAATGGCTAAGATCAATAACACAAGTGACAACTCATGCTCGAGAGGCTATGAAATAAGGGGAACATTCCCTTATTGCTGTTGGAACTGCAAACTTGTACAGATACTTTGGAAATCAGTGTGGCAGTTCCTTGGGAAGTTTAGACCTCAACATCCAGTTCTAATACTCTGGGACATATCCCCAAAACTGTATCTTACTACAGAAGATACTACACTTGCTTATCCATGTTCATTGTTGCTCTACTCATAATAGTCAGAAATTGGAAACAGCCCAGATGTCCATAAACAAAAGAATAGATAGAGAAAATGTGGTACATTATTTAGCTGTTAAGAAAAGTGAAATTATGAAATTTGCAGGTAAATGGATGGAACTAAAAAAAGATAAAAATCTCCCTGAGTGAGGTAATGGCTTCCCACCCCTAACCAAGAAGCAAGTATCTCAGACTATATCCCCATTTTGTTTTATCTTATATGTGGATGTTAGCTTCTAAGCTTTCAATACATGAGCCACAATCTGAATAACTACAGAGGTTAGGTTCATAGTAAAGATCATGAGGAAGGAACGAACCTCACAAGAAAAGGAAAATAAAATATACTTGTTGCAGGAAATATTAAAAATTGAACCTGCCAACTCTTAGTGGGGCCAGGCCACGCTCCCTTGCTCCTGCTGCCACCAATAACTCTCTAGAATCTACTCCAGGTGATCTCACTTGCTCAGTCTCTTGGCCTGACAACTCGACAGCCCTGCGAGGCCACGTGGCTCCCACTGGGCCATCTCTCGGACGCTTCCAACCCCAGTTTCTCTTGCTTTCACAAAACGCCCCACGCACCCCTGGTTAGCCATCTCAACACCTAATTACCAGGTAGAATCATGACTCTTAAAAATGCTTAATTAGCCAATCAAATTTATGTGTCAATAATAACACAATTTACAAGATGCCAATACAATAATTTCAGAGCCAAATGATAATGATAACGCTTTAACCCAATTATTCTAACCTTTTGATAACACTATGTCAGCCTCCATTCTGGGTCTCTCTCCTCCTCAGACCACTCTCCCTGTCTCCTCAACTCCTCACTCTGCCTCCCTTCTCCTGTCCAATCACAAGCCTCCCACTGCCCTAATGTGATTGAACAGGGAAAATCCTGCAACATATATTGTTATGGAGAGAAAAAAGGAAAACTAAAATAAGGGGATTAAATAGGGAGGAACATGGGAGAGAAGGGTAAAAGAGGGAACATGGTGAGGGGCAACTAATACTAAAGGAATTTTTGAAAAACCATATAAGGAAGCCTACTACTATAGAAGCTTCCTACACATACATGAGAAAGGAATCTAAATATAGTCACCAAATAGTAGAGGAGCTGATGTCTCAATTAGACATGCTGTCATGAAAAATTTCCAGTGCCAATAATGGGTTAAATCATATTGACTTGTTTACCAAAGGGATTCCCAAACATCCCAGGCTATTGCCAAGGCAACTGGGTTGCTTTCCACAACCTGATAGTAAGGCCCTATTGGTGAAGATAGCACTTACATATGTAATAGAACACAGAGAAGTCAATTCTAACCTAACTAGAAGCTTCACACATACTGACTAGTGTTCATGGTATTGGGAGGTTACTACTGGAAGAGAAAGGTAATCAATATTACCCAGCAATAAACCCTGTGACCTACCACAGTGCCTGCCAGAGACAATGCTACAACAATAACATTAAACTATGGGAATAACTAGCCACTTGCTAAAAAAATTGGATTCGAGGCCCACTTCATGAGATGGAACCAATATTTGATATTGCTAAAGTGGCCAAGAACCTGATATTAGACATATCATGGCCTAGGGGAAACCTATTACTAATATTCTGCTAGAGAAATGAGACAATAAAATAACTCTTAATGATACACTGCTATATCTATATATCAGTCCATGCTCAGCCATCATCAGAGAAACTTCTTGTTACAGTATATGAGAACTAACATAGAGACCCAAAACTGGACAATGTACAGACAGTGAGAGACTTTGCAATATTCAATGCTATATGAGATGTCTCCATCCCCAAGGACCCAGGAAGATATGCAGAAATACTGTAAGAGCAGGAGGTGCTAAATGCCTCCAAGAAAACAGTGTCTTCCAGACACAACAGGACTGATGTATACATGAACTTACAGAAACTGAGGAAGCATACACAGGTTCAAGCCAAACAGGGTAGGGTCTCAGCACCGAGAGGGAGAAGTGACCATGGACTCCTACTCCTAACCAAGAGGCAAGTATCTCAGACTACATTCCCATCATCAATATAAGAGAATATATTATTCATCATACAGCTAATTCTAAAAGGTAAACAGTAGTAGGCAGATGGATGAAGTCTAGAGCCTAAAGTATATTGATCCAGTACTGATATGAGCATTTCTTGTTCTGATATTTCCCAGTAAGAACACAATACAAAATATAACCCAAAACCATTCACTTGCAGGGAGAAGGAAAATTCCAAGAGAAACACCAGTCTAGTTCTGGCTGGAGGAATGACAAAAGACTTTCAAAAACTAAGAGAGTATTCAAAAATCTTATTTTTCTAGTCTTTTTTGTTTTCCTGTTCCTTTTAAGGCTAGCCTGAATCAAACAGTTGGCAGTAGAAACAATGGGGAAACAGCAGGAAACTAAGATGGCATGATAAACTCCTTCCTCTTTGATTGGAGGAGCAATGCTTTACTTGATGTAATTTTCTCTTCTATCCTGTTATAGTCACAAAAAAATGGATAATTAATGTCCTGACTTTATAGCAGGAGGACTGAGAAGGGAGGGGCTCAAAAAACAAAACACTAAGTTGTTTCTAAACAGCTGAGTTTACTACTGAACTGCAAGCACACACAGGTAGCAACAACAACAAACCCAGTAGACCACAGGCTCTATGAATTAAATTATAAACAACACCAAAATCAGACAATACAATAACTACAATCAAAATACACCTTTAGTAATAACATTAGATATTAGCAGCCTTAGTTCTCCAATCAAAACACACAGAGTAAAACAATGGGCAAAAGTACTCCAATCAAACAGGACCCGGAAGCAAGTAGGTACGGCTATCCAAATATCTGACAAAATAGACTCCAAACTAAAACTAATCAGAAGAAATAAAGAGGGAGACTTCATTCTAATCAAGGGAATACTCACCAAGAAGACACTAATATCTTAAATAAACTGGTATATCAATATATGTACCAAACTGGTATAATCAATTTCATAAAATGATATACTAATAGAAAAAGGTCACAATAGGTGATTTCAATATATCAGCTGGGTGGTGGTAGCACATGCCTTTAGTCTCACCACTCAGGAAGCAGGTGGATCTCTGTGAGTTCAAGGCCAGCCTGGATGACAGAGCTAGTTCTAGGGCAGCCAGGACTACAAAAACAAATCCTGTTTAAAAACAAAGCAAAACAAACAAACAAAAAAATCATAGCCTACTTTCTCCAACAGACAGATCATCGAGATAAAAATAAAAGAAACATAAGAATGAATTGCTGGGCTGAAAAGATAGCTCAGAGGTTAAGAGCATTAACCACTCCTCCAGAGGTCTTGAATTCAATTCCTAGTAAACACATGGTGGCTCATAACCATCTATAATGAGATCTGGTACCCTGTTCTGGCCTGCAGGCATACATGCAGGCAGAATGCTGTATATATAATAAATACATAAATCTTTTTTAAAAAAGAATTAATTGACATCATACACTAAATGGTGTAGTGGTTTGAATAGGGTTGGTCCTCATAGACTCATATGTTTGAATGCTTGGCCCACAGGAGTGATATTATTAGGAGGTATGACCTGCCTGGTATAGGGGTGGCCTTGTTGGAAGAAGTGTGTTACTCTAGGGGTAGGCTTCTCAGGATGAAGTTGCTTTTGGAGCAAGATATAGAACTTTTAGCTCCTCCAGCACCATGCCTAGATATTGCCATGCTTGAAGCCACAATGATAATGGACTGAACATCAGAACCTATAAGACAGCTCCAACTAAATGTCGTCCTTTATAAGAGAGCCCTGGTCATTGTGTCTCTTCACAGCAATGGAAACCCTAACTAAGACAGAAGTTGTACCAGGGACTGGGGAATTGGAGTGAAAAGCCTGAACATGTTTTTGTTTAGAGGAATGAGGATTTTTGAACTCTGGATTTGGAAAGCAATGGAATGCTTTAAGTGGAGCTTAGTGGGCCATCCTAGTAGGAATATGGAAGACACTGGTGTTGAGAGTGATTTGTTTGAACTGTGGGAGCCTCGCTCAAGAGATTTCAGAGGAAAAGAATGCTAATATGGGCCCTAGGGCTGTTTATGTGATATTTTGGAGAAGAATGTGGATGCTTTTTGCATATGTCTGAGACTGCCTGAGGCTAAGGCTAAAGTGAAAAGAATCAGATTAATTACATCAACACAGGAAGTTTCAGAAAAGCCCAGCAGAGACTTTGTTTTCTGGTTTACTCTCATGAAGAGCATTTTGATCAAGTGTAGCAAGCTTAGAAAGGAAAAATACAAAATGTATGGTTCAAGTATTAAAGAGGCACCAAGAAGTACAATGGAGCCAAATCCCTTGTTTGAGGAGACATGAGGGAGTGGTGATTTCAGGGAAACATCCCACCCAGCTATTAGTTAGTTATGTGTTTGAAGTTGAACAATGGATAGTTATTTTACATGACATGGTTATTGCTTTCATTTGGACACAAGGAGATAAGATTGTGTGTCAAATTGACATTGGAATGACACATGCTTTTGATCTGGATTTTTAGGCATAGTCACCATAAAAAGCTTAGGTCCAGGCATGGTGGCACACACCTTTAATCCCAGTAAACAGAGACAAGCAGATCTCTGAGTTCAAGACCAGCCTGATACAGAGCAAGTTCTCAGTTTTAAAAAAATTAAAACACTTAAGTCCAGGTGTGGTAATACATGCCTTTAATGCCAGCATGCACAAGATAGCCATTCAAATTTCTAAGCTCAAGGTCAATCTACAGAGCAAATTTCAGCACAGCTGAGCTTAGGCAGTAAAGGAGCTGGAAAATAGAAATCTGGTGATAATAAAATAGAACATGAACAAAAGAACTCGGCAGCATTGGACATGTGGCTCTGACTTAAGAGTTAAGAATAGAAGGGACTATTGGGACAATCAATGCTGGTTATCTGGAGCTAAGAATTTAGCATTGATTTAGAAGAGACCAGCATCACTGAGGTGAAATCTTCTGGGAAGTGTTTTTTGAGTGCACATAAAAGTTGTGTTCCAGAGATAGTCAAAGTTGAACCTTGTGCTGCAACTGGACTTGGTGATGTATACGAATCACTCAAGTGGTATTGGTTGTGTAGGCATGAATGGGTCATGGAAAACATCTGAGGCTTGGCACAGTGAGAGGCCAAGGAAGGCCATTGGTAAAGTGCAGCCTCAGTTGCAGTTGATAGCCCAGGACTGAAAGGGTCATGCAAAGAAGTTGAGGCTTAGCACCATGAAGAGAGGTTATTGATGAAGCCTAGTTACAGTGGAAGACTCCAGCAAATTAGAGATGCCAGTATCATAGGATGACCACCAAGAACAGCAGCAGCATTGGAGTAGAGTCAATCAGGGTGGTATAGAGCCCAGAGCTAGAGATGTGACTCAAGGTCTCTGGGAGAGCCTAAAAGATCATGGGTAGAACCCAGACATTGGAACAAGAAGCTGTGAAGTTGAAGTTGCTTTGGAGACCCCAAGATGTTAAGTAAAGATACCAGAGCCATGGGATACCTGCCAAAGAAAGCTGCTAACAGGAAGTGGAACCAACCAGTCCAAGAGAAAGAAGTTGCAGTCTACAAAGAAGAAAGTTGGACATCAGACATGGGGATGTAGAGTTTGGAGTTTGCCCAGATGGCTTTTAGTCTTGCTTTGGCCCAGGATTTCCTCAGTATGTTTTGGAATGGTAATATATATTCTGTGATGATAGAGGTATGTGATCTGCTTTTTGATTTTGACTTTATAGGGGATTATAGTTAAGCTATTGAATGAATCTCAGAAGAGACTTTGAACTTTTAAACATTGTTGAGACTGATAGACTATGGATATTTTAGAAGATGGGTGGACCAAATACAATATACTATGGTTAGGTATGGCTCCTATGGACTCATGTGTTTGAGCAAGTCTATGGGGGCCAGGGAGTGGAATGGAATGGTTTAAATAGGTTTGGCCCCCATAAACTCATGTGTTGTTGTTTTATATTAAATAACTCTTATAGTACTCATTTTTATTGTTATAATATTTTATAAATTTTAAGGAATATGATAAAAAAGATATTATAGGTATTGAAGAGGAGATCTCAGGGAGGAGTTGGGATACAAAAGGGAAACAAGAATGTGATTTAATTCTATTTACTTAAAATATGTTTTTAAATGTTAACAAATTCAGACAAATTGAAATCATGTAACTTTTTTCATCATAATGTAATAATAGTTAATAAGTAAAAAAAAAGAATATAGAAGTGAAATTGAAAAAAAATAAAAGGAGGAAAAAGAAATAAAGGAAACCAATGAGTCCAAGATATAGTTGTTTGAGAAAATGAAAAGATTGACAGACTTAGCTCAAATAACAAAAAGAAACAGAGGACCCAAATTAACAGAATCAGCAATGAACAAGGAAGCATTATGATAATATTAATATTTTTTTTTCAAGACAGGCTTTCTCTGTGTTGTCCTGGCTGTCCTGGCACTTACTCTGTAGACCAGGCTGGCCTCGAACTCAGAAATCCACCTGCCTCTGCCTCCCAAGCGCTAGGATTAAAGGCATGTGCTGCCACCACCTGTTAAGTTGAAAAACCTAAAAGCAATGGACACATTTATAGTTTCAGCCAAACCACCAACCAGCCAAAGCACTGAACAGACCCACAGCAAATTAAAAAATTGAAATAGTAAAAAGAAGCCTTCCAACTAAGTCCAGGGCCAGATGCACTTAAAACAGAAATCCACCAGACTACAGATTATCTATAGATAATCTTTCTTAAACTATTCTAAAAAATGAAAGAAGGAAGAAAGAGAAGAAGGCACCCCTAAGTCCTTCTATGAAGCCAATATCATTCCAATACCAAACCAGATAAAGACATAACGAAGAAGAAAACAAAACAACAGGTCAATATCTCTGATGAACACAGATTCAAAAATGTTCAATAAAATAACTTGCAAAAAAAAAGCAAACAACTATATACCATGACTAAGTTGGCTTTATCCCAGAGATGCAGGGATGGATCAACATATGCAAATCAACAGATGTAATATACAATCACATAAACTTACTTAAAGACAAAACCACATAATCATCTCAATAGATGCAGAAAAAGCATTTGGGGAAAAAAGTGCCTTCATGATAAATGTCCTAGAAAAACTAGGATTAGAGGAAACATACCTCAGCACAATAAAAACTGTATATGAGAAATTCACAACAAACATAATCCTAAATGGTGAAAAACTTGAAATAATCCTACTGAAATCAGGAAGAAGATAGGACTATCCATACTTCTTTTCAATATACTGATCAAAGCACAAGCTAGAATAATAAGGTAAGAGAAGGAAATTAAAAAATACAAATGGGAAAAGAAAAAGTCAAACTATCCTTATTTGTCAAAGACATGATATTACACAGAAGAGATCCCAAAAATTCTATCAGAAAACTTCTAAAAACACTAAATAATTTCAGCAACATGGGAGGATATAGAATCAACTTACAAAATAAAATCTTTCTATATACCAACAAGAATGATTGATGAAAAGAGATCATGGACATACTCTCATTCATAACAGCCTCGCAGATATCTACATACAAACCTAAACAAGAAGATAAAGGAGTCCTACAATGAAAACAAAACATCTGAAGAAAGAGATAAAGACACTACTAGAAATAGAATGACATCCCATGCTCATGGGTTAATGATAGACTACTATGAAAATGACCATTATAGGAGGCAGAGGCAGGCAGTATCTGTGAATTCGAGGCCAGTCTGGTCTATAAAGTGAGTCTAGAACAGCCAGGGCTTGTTCCACAGAGAAACTCAGTCTCAAAAGGCTAAACCAACCAACCAAACAAACAAACAACCAAACAAAAGTTATGTATAGATTTGATGCAATCCTAATCAAAATCCCCATCTTATTCTTTACAGAAATAGGAAAAAAACTATGCTAAAATTTGTATGGAATCACAAGAAAATCCAGTCAAAATAATACTGAGCTAAAAGAACATTGCCAGTGAACTTACTATTCCATATCTCAAGATATATTACAGAGCCAAAGTTAAAAAAAAAAAAAGAAAAAAAAGAAAAAAAGCAATATGGTACTGGCACATATAGACCACTGCAACAAAATCCAAGACCCAAACATGAGTACACATAAATTCAGCAAAAATATACAATTGAGAAAAAGTATCTTCCAAAAATGGTGCTAGGAAATTGGAAGTTCACACATAGAAGAATGAAATTTGACCCATATCTTTCACCTTACAAAAAATGATCTCCAAGTGAATCAAAGACCTAAATGTGAAACCTAAAAACACTGAAACTGCTAGAATGAAACACAGACAGTATCCTACATAATATAGGTATAGGAATGGACTTCTGCTGAGTTCTGTATGGCTGCGCAAGGGACAGCATGACATAATTCCTGCCCCTGGAGCAGAGACTGCAGGGTGTGGGCCTCCATGAATGTTAAGTGTTGCTAGATGTGAGGCTTGTTTGTATATTTTAGTTTATGTTCCTCCTTTAGGGGAATGTCCTGTCTGTCAAGGTTAGTTGAGGTTTTGTGTTTTACTGTCTACTATAATACTAAGTACGAGCCCCCAATACCTGGAGTCTGCCCATGGCCCCTGGAACCCTTCCCCCAAGTTAATTCTGATTGGTGAATAAAGATACTGATAGCCAATAGCTAGGCAGAAGAGATATAGTTGGGGTTGAGGTTTTATGTGCTTGGAGAGAGAAGACCAAGAGAAGGGAAGGAGCAGAAGGAAGCAGCCTTGGAATAAAAGAGGATGAGGATGAGGAGGAGAAAATAGAAGTTGCCATGGAAGAAGAATGTGTAAGAGCAAGGAGAGCTTCCATGGGCTAAGGGCCAAGAGAACACAGTCCTGAGGGCTGCCCAACTGGGTTAAGAGCAGCCCAGATGGAACACAGAAAATAGCAAGTGATAACTTGATGTTATCAAAAGTAGATTCTAACAGCATGGAGGGTAGTCAGCTACCCAGCTATTGTGCTACTAAGACATATTAAAATTAAAGGCTGTGTGTATGTCTTTTTTTTTTTTTTTTTT
>NC_045030.1:144349092-144351008 GCF_008632895.1 Mastomys coucha | reverse complement strand
TTCTCTGTGTAGCCCTGGCTGTCCTGGAACTCTCTTTGTAGACCAGGCTGGCCTCGAACTCAGAAATCGGCCTGCCTCTGCCTCCAAGTGCTGGGATTAAAGGCGTGCGCCACCACCGCCGGCCTGTGTGTATGTCTTTTATCCAGAAATATAAATAGTCTAAGGCAGAGAAGAAGAAGCTCTGGCCAGGATTTTTAATTATTTTTTACTACAAAGGTTAGTGATTACATGATAATCAGAAGACAGCATGAGTCTGGGAGGCTAGGTATGTCTAATGTCCTTAGCAAAATGGTAACTGTTGTTACCTTCAGGATAGCCCTTAAGGCTGTGGAAAAAAAACCCTGATAACCTGAATTCAAAAATATATAATTTCTTGCCAGGTGGTGGTGGTGCACGCCTTTAATTCCAGTACTTGGGAGGCAGAGGCATGCAGATTTCTGAGTTCAAGGCCAGCCTGATCTACAGAGTGAGTCCAGGGCAGCCAGGACTACACAGAGAAACCCTGTCTCAAAAAACCAACTATGCAAAATATAAGGATGCAATATGAATTATATGAGGGGCTTCATGGACCTAAAAGAATAGAGGCAGCTGCACCATGAGCCAGTTTGTCAGAAAGATATTAAGGAAGGAGATAAAGAGATTTGGGGAATGGTGATTGTAGGGTAAGATCCTTCTCAGCTAAACTTATTGTTTGTGCTTACAAAGGCAAACAGACGTCTGAGTTCAAGGTTGCCTGGGCCAGATTGAGTTTAGGCCCAGGCATGGTGGGAATGGTGATCTCAGAGCTGGATCCCACCCATCTAGCTTATTGTCTGTGCTTAAAAAAAAATGGCAGACAGATCTCTGAATTAATTTGCAATGTTTAAAAAGGTGTACTTGCTGTCTTCTAATAATCAAGGGGCTAAGATCATAAAATGCTAATATGTGGGATAATCAAAAGGGAACCTGGAGTGAATTAATATATAAATAAAAGACTGGTCTTTGGTCTGTAAGAGAGAGATACCCAGAGAGAACTACTTGGAGAACGAACACACCTCTTTTAGAATTTTTTTCTAGCACCTTTTCTGACGTTGGTCAGAAAATCCAAGAATTTTTTTCTGGCAGCTTTTCTGACTTTGGTTGAAAACAACCCATGAGCTATATAGAGAGCTTTTAGAATTTTTTTTCTGGCAGCAGAGGGCTGTCTCAAGCAGAGAGAATTGTCTGGAGCAGAGAGCTACCTTGAACAGAAATCTATCTTGGGCAAAAATCTATCTTGAACAAACTACAAAATCAACCAATACCTATACAGAGCAGTCTAGGGAGCCATCTTGAGCAGAATACAAAGCCTATGATTGACTTTGAGTTGTTTCTTTCGAGGCTCTCAAACACCCCTTCCTTAGAACCCCTCTCCAAGTGAAGGCTGGTTCTTGGCAGACTTCCTGACTAGGACACCATTTGCCCAAGAATTAATGCCAACAACTCACACATAGGACTTCATAAACTAAAATGATTCTGCATGGCCACTTCCCCCTAAAAATAACAATCACATGAGAAGGGAGACCACAGAAGGGGAAAGAATATTTGTCAGCTATCTATATCTGACAGGGGATTAATAAACAGAATAATAGCTAAAAATAAATCTACCATATGAACATATACTACTTAGCCATGTTTAGTGATGCTCTATTCATATTAGCTAGGAAATTGAAACAACTTAATGTTTCTAATGTCCTTCAACTGACAAATAGGCAATGAAAATGTAAGACACTATACAACTTTATATGTAAATGGATGGAACTAGAAAAAAAATCATATTGAGTGATATAACCCAGACCCAGAAAGAGGAGGGAGGAGGGAAAAATAACAATAACAGCAACAGCATCTGAAAAACTCATAAGGAATCATGCCATTAATGGTCTATTTGAAAATACATA
>NC_045030.1:144343287-144349082 GCF_008632895.1 Mastomys coucha | reverse complement strand
ATATATATATATATATATATATATATATATATATATATGTAAGTCTCTATATATGTGTGTATAAAAAACATATAGAAAATTTCATATCTGGGATGAAAATGTTCCCTCCAGAGCTATAGACTAACAAATCCCCCAATATCAGACATGAGAAATCCTCTTTTGGGTTGTTTGTCAGGGTTTTTCAAGAGACTCCCAAAACATTAGAAGCTTTTGCTATTGCACTTAATTGTACACCATAGGTAAAATGTAAGTCCCTATTCCTAAAGACACCATGCATTTCTAGCATGGTCCAGAGGACCCAGGCTAGAACTGACCTAAAAACCTCCTCCATGAGAACTAGATTACATGGTACCAGAAGACAGTATGCAGGCTTCCTAAGGAGGGAAGCAACCAACAGTTCTACCTAGCTCTGACACTTATGAACCGAAACAGTAACTCTAGGGGAGCAATGGTGGCATACATACTCTGAACAGTAACCAAAAGCTTTCCAATTGGACTTGAGGGAAATCATGCTTCACTCAGAACTAGTAAAGCTATGGATCTTGACCACTTTATTGAACCAGTGTAATTCCTAACTACATTCTAAATATTTATCCTTATACCCACAGATAAGTGTAGCCCTCACCCTTCATCAATGAAACTTCACTTTGTAATAGACTGAGACCATTTCAGAAAACCATAATCAATTAAAAATGCAGAGGTGTGGAGCCCAGTCCCACCAGATATATCTATAACATGACTCCTTCACCTAATGTTTAAGAAAATTATGGAAGAAGGAGTGGAAGACTGTATTAGCTAGAGGATAAAGGAGTTTTCTGTGAGATTGTATCTTCTAGAAATGACATAGAAATTACATCCATGAAATCTTACTAACATCGTTAACTAAACAAATGTGACCTGAGCAAGGACTACACCAATAGACATGCTAAGCTAACATGGAAGAGAGAAACTCAGAAGTCTCAACCTTAGACAGAGAATTAGAGGTAATTGAGGGATTCTGAGAGCAGGGAAGACCAATACCAATTGATCAGCCCTGAATAAAATAAATTATAATTTAAAAAGAAAGAAAAGAAACAGCCATAGGAATCTTGAATAATACCAAAAAATCTAAAATGGTGGGGTTTTGTTTTGCTTTGTTTTCCCCCATGAGTTAGTAAGGAAGGAGGTAGGCTGTGGAGCTAACACAGTTGGTAAAATACTTGCTGGGCATGCATATGGACCTGAATTTTGTAGCTAGCACCCATGGCAGAAAGCAAGACATTGTGGTGCATGCTTGTAGTCCCAGCACTGGGGAGGGGGAGAAATAAGGATTCCTGGGGCTCACTGGCCAGCCTTCCTAGCCTAATTGGCAAACTACAGATCCAAGTAATTCACTTTGTCAAAAAAAAAAAAAAAAGGTGAACAACTCTTGAAGATTGATGCCCACAGTTGACCTCTGGCATCCATATGTACACAAACACACATATTTGGTACCCTTGAGGTCAAGGAAGTAAAGAACAAAAGTATGAAGCAAAAAAATCTATTTGTAAAAACAATAAAAATCCTTTCCAATTTTAGTAAAAGACAAAGTTAGAGATTCAAGAAGCTGAGCAAAATCTAAACATAATAAATTCAAAGAAATCCACACTAGAAACATTACTGGAAAATTCTATGAAACAAATAAAGAACTAACTTTACACTAAATCTATACAGTCCTTTTTTTAAACTACATTAACTACGTTCATGTGTCCATGTCACTTTACACATTTGGAGATCAGAGGACAGTCTTCAGAAATGAGTTCTTTCCTATAATATGGGTCTCAGGGAACAAACTCAAGTTACGGGATTGGCAGCAACTACCTTTGCTTGCTGGGTTACCTCATTGGTCTCTATAGAGGAAGGAACACTTGCTGAATTAGTTACTTTTCTCAATACTATAACAAATACCTGACAAAAGCAACTTGACAAGAAATAAGGGAGGATTTATTTCATCTCAGAGTTTGAGAATGTAGTTCTTCATGGCAGGATGGCGTAGTAGCAGGAACATGAGGGGGTTGTCACATTGCATCTACATTCAGGGAACAAAGAGAGATTAATTATAGTATGAGTTTACCTCATCCTTTTCATTCATTCTAAGGCCCCAGTCCATAGAAATGGTGCACTCTTATTCAGGGTGAGTGCTCTAGTCATGTTGGGGCAAGTGAAATAGCTGGGATCATGGCCCTTGCTCCACCATACCTGATGCCCTGAGTTTGAATCCACATGATATAAGAAAAGAATCAACTCTTGGGAATTGTCTATAACCTCTACATGAATGCCATGCTGCACCACACATGCATACAAATAAATAAATGTTATTTAAGAAAACTTAGTTGGGCAGTGGAGGCACACAACTTTAAATTAATCCCAACATTCAGGAGGCAGAGGTAGTTGCATCTTTGAGTTCATAGCCAGCCTGGTCTATAAAAAGTTTCAGGGCAACCAGAGTTTCATGGTTAGACAATGTCTCAACAATCAACTGGTCAAACAAACACCAAAAATCCAGTTAAACTGTCAATGAAGATTAACTACCAGACTTGCCAGCTCATTTTTGAGCATTTATTATCTTATAAAAAAAAAGTCCAACATAGCACAAAGAACTACAACTGTTGTCCATGAAATAAAATACAAGCATACTCTGTGAAATACCAATAATTCAATTGCAGACACACAAAATATTTCAGAGAGGTTTGATATAAAAATATATTAATCCTAAAAATGATGACTTAAAAGAAGGAAAAAATATGATTCTATTGTAGATGTGTAAAATACATTTGTATGACTGTCTAGAGAGATAACTTGGTAAACAAAATGTGTTTCCTATCCAAGTATAAGTTCAATTCCTTAGCATCCACATAGAGGTGGGTATGGAGGTATAAATTTGCAATTCCAGTGCTGAGGAAGCATATAGGTAGATTCCTGGAACTCACTGGCTAGCCAGTGAAATGAGTAGGCTCTAGGTTAAGTGACGGCCCCTGTCTCACAAAATAAGATAGAGGGCTGTAGAAATGGCTCAGTGGTTAACAGCTAACTGCTATAGGCTGGAGATAATGGCTTAGGGGTTAACAGAAATGACTGTTCTTCCAGAGAACCTGAGTTCAGTTCCCAACACCCACCTACACTGAGCCTCTTACAATTGCCTCTAATTTCCATATCCAGGAGATCCAATGGCTTCAAGGGTAACTGCACTTGTGTGTGTGTGTGTGCCCACATGCACACAGACACATAATTAAAACAATTTTTTTCAAAACTAGCACATATTGCTCCCCCAGAGGGCCCAGTTCCAGGGGATCCAGGGCATCTGCCCTTTTAGGACACCTACTCATGTGTGCACACTCATATCCATGTATAATTAAAATAAAATAAATCTTAAAAAGAAATAAAAGAGAGTGACTGAGGAACACACTTAACATTGACCTCTAGCCTCCATATACATGTACACTGGTGCAAATGCAGGCATGCACACACACACAGAGAATACACTATGCAGTCATAATAGTGAATCATCTTACCAAACTAAGACTTGAAGAACACATGTGTGTCCTAGTAATGTATGTCTACAAAACCAACTGGTCTTATTGTATTTAATAATGACTGAATAATTTCTCTAAAGAACTGGAATAAGAAAAAGAATTCTAGTCTTGGCATTCCTAGAAATCCTAAACAGTACAATAACTCAGGTTTGGGAGGGAGGTCCACAAATTGGAAAAGAATCTCCATTGAATAAAGCATCTCCATTCAGAAACATGGCCACCTACACCAAAAATGCCAGAAAGTCTACCCAAAACACTTAGAACGAATAAGTAAGCCCAGAAAGGTCTAAGTCAAGACCCAGCACATAAAAACCAACCTTATTCCTATGAGTAATTATAAATAAAAATGAACAAAATAGTAGTCTTTACAATAAGTGAAATAATACATAGTACATGAAATAGTAAGTATAAACAGTAAAAAGCATGTACAGAGCCTGAGAGTATAACTCTGTGTATTGTGGTACACTTGTCTAACATGCACAAAGCCATGAGGTCAATATCTAGTACCATTAAAAAAAAAGGAAAAGCATAAAGATAAAACTAAATTAAAAAAATATGCAGGGGTTATATGTTAAAACTATAAAACATTGAAGAGATGTTTTTAAATTAAAGAAGGCATAAATAAGGTTGATTTACTATATTGCTGAAATCAAATATTTACAAGTGAGCTCAGCTGTACAGACCTGTAATCCTAGCTACTTGGGAAACTCAGACAGAAAGATCACAAGTTCAAGGCCTGACTGTGCTACAAACTTAGTTAAAGGTAATATAGTGGGATCTTATCTAAAAAGAAAACAGTAAAAGTAAAAAACAACAAAAAGTGAAAAAAAAGGATAGGGATATGACATGATAGATGTCTGGCACTACATGTATGTGGCCCTAGGTTTAATAAGTAGTATTTAGGGAAAAGATTTCTTCTGCATATTTAACATAATTCCAACTGAAATCCAAGCAATAATTCTCTCTCTCTCTCTCTCTCTCTCTCTCTCTCTCTCTCTCTCTCTCTCTCTCTCTCTCTCTTTCTCTGTCTTTCTTTTTTCCTTCATTCCTTCCTTTCTGTTTTTTAATAGATATAAACAAGACTATTCTAAAATTTATATGGAAATGCAAAATAAAAAGCTTACGAAGACAAATCAAAGAATGAATTTTAGGGACTGGAGAGACGGCTCAGTGGTTAAAAGCACTGAATGATCTTCCAGAGGTCCTAAGTTCAATTCCCAGCACCCACATGGTGGCTCACAACCATCTATAACGGGATTCGATGCCCTCTTTTGGTGTATCTGAAGATAGATACATAAAATACAAAAAAAAAAAAAAAAAAAAAAAAAAAAAAAAAAAAAAAAAAAAAGAATGAAAGCTGGTCAGTGGTGGCACACACCTCTAATCCCAGCACTTGGAAGGCAGAGGCAGGCAGATTTCTGAGTTTGAGGCCAGCCTGGTCTACAGCGTGAGTTCCAGGACAGCCAGAGCTACAACAGAGAAACCCTGTCTCAAAAAACAAAAAACAAAAACAAAAACAAATAAAGAATGAAATTTGGAGAATTCCAGATTTAATTATTCAGCTTCAAGACTTAATATTGATATATTAACAATTAAGTTGATGTACTTCTGATAAAATAATATACATATATATTAATCAAAAAGTACAGAAATACACTGATGTAAATATAGTCAACTGATTTTTTTATATAAAAACACAAAGGCAATTCAATGGAGAAAACATAGTCCTTTCTACCAACTATATTCAGACACTTGTATAACCACATGCAAAACCAAAAGACAAATGACCTCATATTTTATACACAAATTAACTAAAGATATAAATGTGAAATATACAATTATTTAACTTATTAAAAAAGAAAGGCTGAAGAGTTAGTTCAATCAGTAAGTTTCTTGCCTTGTAAGCATGAGGACCCCAGTTTGATCCCTAGAACCTACATAAAAATGTTGGATAAATGGATGCTAAGTTCAAGAAAAAAAAGTTCACTGTGTATGATGGAGCATGCCTGCAATCTTAGCACTCAGAAGGCAGAGACAGGGATATCAGTGCAAGTTTAAGGACAGTGTGGTCTATATAGCCAGTTTGAGGACAGCCAGAGCTATGTAGTGAGTCTCAAAAAACAAACAAAAGTTCACTATGAGCCATTTATAATACAAATGAAAACTGATTAGCACTGTGGGTATAGCTGAGAGGGAGAGGACTTGCCTGGCAGGACAAGGTACTTTATAAATAAATCAGGACTA
>NC_045030.1:144336583-144343125 GCF_008632895.1 Mastomys coucha | reverse complement strand
TCATACAAAAACTTGTATGCAAGTGTTTACAACAGCTCTATTTATAGCAACCTAAATTTATAACCAATCTAAATATTCTTTAAGACATGTGTGGATGAATGAGCTGTTCATACATCCATAAAATTGAATTACACACACACACACACAAAAACACACACACAAACACACACACACACACACACACACATACCATAAAACATCCAATAACTTGAAAATTCTCTTTTTTTCTTTAAGCTTCTTCCTTTCATATGTGTGTGTAGAGGGTGGTCAGTGTGTATATATGCCATATACTTGGAAGAGTGTGTCATATCCTCTGGAGTTAGAGGTATATAAGCAGTTATGAGCTCCCCAAATGGATGCTGTCAATGATTCCAGTCCTCTGCACAAACAGTACATGCTCTTAACCACTGAACTGTCTCTCTAGCCCAACTTGAAAGAATCATAAAAGTATTATGTTGAATGGCAAAAGATATTCTCAAACTATTATACTTTATGATTCCACCCATGTGATATTATCTAGAAGACATAACTATAGTTACAGAGAATGCACAGGTATTAGGAATGAGTTTCAGTGGTATTACAAAGGGACAGCCTGGGAATCAGGGGGAATGGGATACTGTAACTTTTCTGAATTCTGATTTTAATGATGATTATATAAATCAATAACTCAAAATTTCATTTCACAGAACTGTACACAACAAAAAAATCAAACTGACTAACATTAATTAAAAACAGTGTAAATTTAAAAAGGTATTGCACATATAAATCAAATTGCTAAAAATTAAACTAACTTATATTTGTAAATTTTACTTTATAATATAAAATCTTAGTTGGGAGCCTTTTTTCCAATATTAACAATTATTTTTATTCTTATTTTATGGGAACTCATTTGAAATAGTCTTTTTTTTATTATCCACTTTATTTTCCAGCAAGACAGCCTTTATATTAAAATATGCATTAAGAACAATGAAATGGCTCAGTGGGCAAAGGGATTTGCCACCAATCCCCAGAACCTACATGGTACAAGAAAAGGACCAACTCCCCAGAGCTATCCCCTAGTCACCACCACATGTGTACTGTGGCTTACACACAATAATAAACAAAAATAGTTTAAAAATATGTAAACATCAGGATTAGCTGAGGATATAGTTTAGTTGTATTCTACAGCATGGGTCTGATCCGTAGCATATAATGCTGAAAGAAGCCACATAGTGGCAATACCTAGAATATTTTGTTTCTAGGGAATGAGATTTTAGGCAGCTTATTTATTTTCTAATTTTTCAGAATATGTTTGTAATACATTAATCATCAGTAGAAAGAAAACAAGAACAAAGGTCTCTATTCAGATCTTAGAACATTTTTAAAGGAAATTTTAGAATTTCAGCCAGTAAGTAGGGGAAATCAAGTAGGAAGGGGGAAACTGAGGACCACAGAAAAGAACAGAGTACTTAGTACTGTGGTAAGCAAATGTAAGAAAGCTGGCAAAGGCCAGCAAGATGGGTCAGCAAGTAAAGACACTTGCCACTAAGCCTGACAACATGAGTTTGATTCCCATAAGCCACATAGTGGAAGGAGAGAACCAACTCCAACAGGTTGTCCTTAATTTTTTTTTAAATCAAAACTAAAGAAAGCTGGTGATTCTTGGGAAGGGGAAGGCGAACTCACCTGAGATTGTTTGAAAACATCCTTGCCAACCACATCCAGGTTTGAGGGGTCTTTGATGGAACTAACATACTCAGAAACAGCCTTGATTACGACGTCACAAGGAGGAAGAACCAGCTGATGAGCTCGAACCTAGGAAAGGAACAATCAGTAAGGGATAACACGTCAAAGTTGACTCACTAAAAGAAATTCCAAAAATGAATGATACCTTGGCATGATCTACCAGAGTCTCCAGAAAATAAAAAGAGAAAAGAACTAGATAACAATTATTGGAAGAGGTGGTTGACACCCAAACACTTCCAGCTTAAATAACAAAATAGGGAACTTTACAAAGCAGGAAAGTCCAGCTTATGTCCAAAGGGAATGGCTAGGTTTGGGAGGCTACCTGCTCTCAGCGAGAGGGAGCACCAATAGTAGCTAGGCACAATCCAGAGAAGCTTAGACAACCTGCAGTTGTCTCCATAGCAGATATTTTAATGTATTTCATTACAGTTATTTATTTGTTTGTGTGTGCTTGTTTGTGTGTGCCACAATACACATGTAGAGGTCTGAGGACAAGGTATAGGAGTCAGTTCTTTCCTCCCACCATGTGGGTACCAGGGATTAAACTCAGGTTGTAGGTCTGGTTGTAAGAATCTCTACCCATCAAGCCATCTTGACCACTCCTTAACAGATATTTTAAACAGCAGAAAAACAGGGCATGCCACACAGCAACAGGAATGATGGAAGGAGATGCTGGAAAAACTGTTCTCAGTGCTGGGTGGATGGTACTCAGAATTCAGTGGAGCAGTAGTGAGATGTCATGCTGTGTAGATAGGTAGGTTGTGCAAGACACACTCTTGAGGCATACTCTTGGGGAAACTCAGAGAGAGTGGCAGGGACTATATACTGAAGACTAGCCAGGAGAATGCTGCTAGACTAGAGTAAAGAAACTTTAAATGGAAACCACAGTATTAAGTGAGCAGAAAACTTCCTGGGAGCCAGAATTTGCAGAGAAACTTCACATCAGTTCAAAGTAGTACTCTAGACAACTGGAAGGACTGTACAGGGGTGAGGCCAGCATTTATAATCAGCCCTATTATGGAACACCCAGATGTGTACGTGACATCTGAGAATCCATCTTTGAAGCCCTGCAACTGAACTGGAACACCGTGTGTAAGTTGGCTTCCCGAAGAAAGACCTGGAAACAAAAACACAGCTACCTAGGACATGGTTGGTATCTGCCATCTGTCATCTCAAGAAAATTCTGAAAGCAAGCCAGCCTTCTAGGACCCTGGAAATGAATGCCCAGACACTCTAAACCAACCAGCAATCAAGCTGGTTAGTGTTTCTTCACTTTATCCCCAAACCTAGCAAGAACTCTCCCCTTCACATTTATTCCTCCTTTACTCAATACCAAGTGTCAATTTAGCAAGCAGATTGAGTCCTGCTCTGTTCTTCCCACATCTGTTCTATTCCTTTCTCCTTACAACTCCCTAATAGCATAGGCTTGCCTGGTGTGCAGGGGGTCTCTGTGTCTTCTGAGAAGTGAGACTGTTCTTTGTTACCTGATCTCATGTCTTTTACCCTTCCCCTTTCAGTCTACTGTTAGTGAAAACTGTCTCATGTCCTCCACTTTTGGTTGCTGCCATTCTCCTTCCTATCCATGGTCTCTCTCCTTTCTATCAATCCAATACCACTCGATATACTTTGCTTTCTCCTCAGATCCACAACAGGTAATATATTGGCACAAACATACTAACAGTGCCTCTTCTCAAAACGATCAATGTTTAAGTGGTGATGGTATTGTATTTCAATGCTACTGCACAGTATCCCTAATGGGCCTGAGCCTGGCTAGTGACTACTGCTGTGACAGCACTGTACTCTTGGAGGAATACTGGTGATCAAGTCTGGTGCTCCGAGCACAATTATAAGAGAGGAAAATTATACCTCAACCCATCAAAAAAAAAAATCTCCTCTTGAGCACTACAAACATTTACACATAAAAACATAAGAAACAGGAAAATGCATTATTGCATGTATTTTCTCAGTAATGACCCCTATGAGACTGACTTAAAATTCCAAAGAATTCAAGAGAATTATAAATATGTTCAAAGAAATCAAGGAGGATACAAGATCCCATCTGAATTCTGAAAGGGGAAAACCAACTGAATGGAAGAAGGAAGTCAGTGCAAAGAACTAAAATGGAATTCAATACTGCTATAGAAAGACTGAAGAAACCCCAGACTGAATTACTGAAAATTAAAAATTCAGTAAGTCAAATTAAAAGCTCAGTGACAAGCCCCACCAATAGAATGAATCCTGGGGAAGACACAACATCAGGGCTTAAGGACAAAGGAGAAGAATAGCAACACTCAATCGATAACAAAGATAAGATAATTTAAAAGAACAGAACATGCAAGATGGACAAGACAGTATGAAAAAACCAACAAATTGATAAGCCCTGTGACACTGAAAGCCCCCTACTGAGGGCTGGAGAGATGGCTTAGCAGTTAGGAATATTTGCTTCTCATGCAGAATACCTGAGTTCCATTCTAAGCATCAGAGTTGCGGCTCACAACTGCTTTTAACTCTAGTTCCAGATGATCCAATGTACTCTTCTGGACTCTTCGGGCACCAGGTACACACATGGTATACACATATACATGTAAGCATACACACATATACATAAAAAATAATAAAATAAATCTTAATAAAATAAAACAACTACCCATTCTCATGCAAGCAGCTCTAACTGAGCACAATGGGACACAAAAAAGATAATTACTAGATGTGTCTGAAAAAAGATGTGTCCCATCAGGGGACAGAGTAGGGATGAGGAAGGGTAATAGGGGGTGAAAATGACTAGATTCATTACTTAATGAATGAAAAACAGTTAAAAATTTAGAGACTATTGCAAGAAATCACACAACACTCCATTGATAAGTAGAAATTCATGTTGTCATGCATCAGTCAATAATAAAATCAATAATGAGGGACTAGAGAGATGGCTTAGTGGTTAAAAGCACTTGCTGCTCTTCTAGAAGACTAAAATCCAGTTCCTAGCACCTGTGTCAGGTTAGCTCACAACCATCTGTAACTCCAGTTCCAAGGGATTAAATGCTTCTGGGCTCTGTGGAAACCTGAATTCACATGCATCTGAACTCATGTAAATATGCCCATATGAACAAACACATACATGCACTATACATAAAGATCACAAAAAACCTCCAAAAATAAATAAAAGTTTTATATTTATTTATTTTCTGTACATGAATGCTTTGCCAACACATATAGAAGTCACTATAGGGCATTAGATTCCCTGGATCTAGAGTTATAGATGCTTGTGGACCATCATGTGAGTACTAGGACCAAAACTGGCTCCTCTTCAAGAACAACAATTACTCTTAATCACTGAACCATCTCTCTAGCTCCAAAACAAATACATTTAATATGAAAAAAATAATAATTCTGGGGTCTCAGGAGGTGGCTCAGTGGATAAGAGCTATTACTGCACAACATGAAGACTTGAGTTTGAATCTTGAGACCCACATAAAAAGCTGAGTATGGTCACACGTTTGTTATCCCAGTGCAGGGGGTGAGTGTAGATAAGAGCATTGCTAGGGCTTAATGACTGCAAAGCTATTTCAATGATAGACCCTATCTTAAGAGAATAAAGTGTTAAGTTATATGGCATGACATTTGATATTCTTACCTGGTCTCTGGGCTCGCACCCACATACATGTGCACATATACCAAATATGGATACACTATATACATATTCACATAAAAATAATTCTGCAATATATGGAAGATCTTTAAATCCTGACTTAAACCGCAAAAAGACCTCTTTGAAACAACCAGGAAAGTTGCAAAATGTATTAGATACTAAAATGATAACAGCCAGCAAGATGGCTTGGTGGATAAAGGCATTTATGGCCAATCCTAATGGCCTGCTCTAGATCCTCAGAACCCACATAGTAGAGGGAAAGAATGAACTCCTGCACATTGTCTTCTGATCTCTACATAATCATCAAGGCATGTACACACATACACACACATACACATACATACACACATATAATAAACAAATAACAAACATAAACAAATAAATGTAAAAAAAATTCTCCACATAAAAGACAGCACCAAGAAATTAGCATTACTCTCATTAGGAGTAATAATGTCCATGTGCATATGTAAAAAATATGCAAACATTTTAGAGATGTACACAAAGAATGTGTAAGTGAAATAAGTTGTCTTACAATTTGTGTAAAACCACATTTCCAGTAACAAGAAAATCCACCAAGCATGGCAAAAATCTTGGTATTTGATCAAAATGGTTAAACAATGGTAAATAATTGTAATAAACTATTGTTTTGACCATGTTGGTGATATTCAAAATATTTAAAGTGAAATTTTTAATGTTATACAGAAATGTAGGGTTTTGTTGCCCCCTTTACAATTCTTTAAGTATAAGTAGCTTCACAGTAATTATTGAGTCAAATATTATAAATTATAAAAAAGCTTGTGATAAAAGAACACACATGGTATGCACTCTCTGATAAGTGGTTATTAGCCCAGAAGTTTAGAATACTCAAAGTACAATTCACAAACCACAATAAACTCAAGAAGAAGGAAGACCTAAATGTGGATACTTCATTCCTTCTTAAAAGGGGGAACAAAATACCCAAGGAAGGAGTTGCAGAGATTAACTATGGAGCAGAGACTGAAGGAAGGGCAAGCCAGCCTAAATATAGCTATCTCCTGAGAGGCTCTGACAGTGCCTGACTAATACAGATGTAGAGGCTCACAGCCATCCATTGAAATGAGTATAGGGTCCCCAATGAAGGAGTTAGAGAAAGGACCAATGGAGCTGAGGGGTTTGCAGCCCCTTAGGACGA
>NC_045030.1:144324855-144336419 GCF_008632895.1 Mastomys coucha | reverse complement strand
GAGGGGAAACTGGGAAAAGAGAAATCATATGACATGTAAATAAAGAAAATACCTAATTAAAAATAAAAACAAAAACAAGCTTGTGATAAAATCTGTTTTGTTGGTGGCTGGAAAGATAGCTAATTGGTGAAGAGGACGTATTTCTTTTCAAGAGGACCTCAGTTCAAGTCCAAGTACCCACATATCAAGTGCTCACAACCATTTGTAACTCCAGCTCCAGGGGAATCCACACCTATGGCCTCTGTGGGCAAAATGCACCTATATGTACATACTCCTTACATACATATGTATAACTAAAATTGAATATAAAAAAGCAAGATTCATAACCACATAGAGTCATAGGGGTCATTTAGAGAGAAAAAAATATCTTGCCAACCTACTATAGCATTCATTCCTCAAAAAAAATTATTGATGGAGCTAGAGAGATGAATCAGAGGCTAAGAGCACTTGTTAATCTTCCAGAGGACTCAGTTTCAATTTCTAGCCCCACCCCCTCAAGTAGCTTACAGCAGCCCCCTAACTCTATGGAATCCAGCACTGTCGTCTGGCCTCCGCGGGTACCAAGTATTCAGGTAGTGTACAGACAAAGCATGCATACATATAAAATTACATAGAAATAAAATAAATGTAAAGAACAGTTACTATGTCTGGTGTAGTAGAACACACCTTTAATACTTGGAGGCAGAGACAGAGGCAGATGAATCCCTATGAGTTTTAAGCCAGCCTTGTCTACCTACATAGTGAGTGTCAGGTTAACCAGGGCTATATACAGAACCCTGTATCAAATAGTTACTGCCAGGCATTGGTCAGACTCTGTCCTAAGGTTGTAGGGGCAGAAGTGAATACTAGAGACAAGAACTCTGCCTTTATGGCAGTAGAAATACTAAGTAAGTTGGAATAAGGTGATGTGTGTGCCTGTGTGCCTATGTTCCTGTGTGCATGTGTTTGTGTGCTTGTGTATATGTGTGCCTGTGTGCCTATGTGCATGCAGGCTCATATGATTTTTAAATAGTAGGAGCTAAAAAGGCCTCATTGAGAAAATGACATTTGACAAACTTTTAGGAGTGAGGAAATAGTTTTATAAGCAAAAGGTAGTCCAAGTGGAGAGAATGTTAAGTATGAAGCATAAAAGGGGCTAGGAAATGCTGGGGTTGGCAGGCTATGAGAAGGACTGGGTGACATCAAGTGTCATTATAAGATTTTAAGTAGAAAAGTAACATGCTCTGAGTTCTCTTCTTAAAATTAGTATATATTATCTATATGAAAGAGTAGGTTTCATATATTTTTATGTATAAATATAAAATGTGATCATATTTACTTCTTCATTACCCTCTCAGTTTCCCCATCTCAATCATCTCCTTATTGGTCCCGAATACTCTAGTCCCCCTACCCTATCAGGCTTTTTTTTTTCACACAGACAGAATAAGACAAAATAACACTAAAGAACAAATTTTATAGCTGGGCATATAGTTTAGAGGTAGAGTGATTGCCTAACACATCTAAAACTCTGGGTTCAATCCTTAGTACTGTCAATTTTTTAAAAAACAAATTTGTATACATTGTGTGTGTGTGTGTGTGTGTGTGTGTTTCTGTCAAATACATATTGGGTGTGTCTGTGTATGTTTGGGGAGGAGGCCAGGTGCACAAGAACAGGCAGACCAGGGGTTACCCACAGAAGTGGTTCATCTTGCTCCTTTAAGACAGTCACTCATTGGTACATTGGGCTCCTGATCTAGAGCAGGCTGATTGGTCAACAAGCCTCAGAAGTCTGCCTCTCTCCCACTTCCTGGCATTGGGATTACAAGCATAAGCCATCTTGCCTGGCTTTTTATATGGGGCTAGGGCTTCAGGTCCTCATGGTTACCCAGCAAGCAGTTTACCAACTGAGCTATCTCATCAGACCCGAGAACAAATTTTATTCTGCACTTTCTCAAAACACTAAAATTGCACATGGCATAGTAATTTTGTATACCATGTAAATGACATCATTACCCCTAAATGGTGATCTTAGTTTTACCTTCAAAGTTCCTATAAACTAATTGCTTATGGGCCCAAATATAACTAAATGTTAGAACAAAGGCAAATTAACTCTGCCTGACTAGTCACGATGGACCAGACATCAGTCTTCTCTTCCCTAAGGAGCTACTCTCTCTCTCTCTCTCTCTCTCTCTCTCTGTCTCTCTCTCTCTCTCTCTCTCTCTCTCTCTTTCTCTCTGTCCCTCCCTCCCTCCCTCTCTCTCTGTCTCTCTGTCTCTGTCTCTCTCTCTCTGTCTCTCTGTCTCTCTGTCTCTCTGTCTCTCTCTCTCTCTCTCTCTCTCTCTCTCTGATCTGTATCTTTTTACTCACTCCATCAATGCAAATATTACTATCCACTGGAGATATTTTCACATGTAATCTCCAAGATGATATGTAATCATCCAGCTAGGTATCACATTATATAACAACTTGACAGGTAATATTAGCCATTATCCTAGGTAAGAATGTAATAATCTTATATGGGCCATAACATGGTTACAGTAAGGATCATAAAATGGGTGATTATCTAAGATGATTCCAACAAGTCCTAAATGGGATCAATGGTTCCTCTTAGGAGAGATACAGAGAAAGATTTTACATTCCTAGAAAAGAAGATGTTATAAAAATGAAAGATACTTAGGTATGCTCATAGCTATTGATATAGCTCATATGCTATCTCTTATTACCCTTCTATCAAAGGTCACTGGGTTTACTGGTAACTTTGTCAAAGGCAATTTCAGCAAATCAGATCATATAGGCAGGAGGATAGTAAACAGCTTAAGTACAGTCTGTCTATCTGACTCTCTTTATTTTTCTCTCTTCCTGTCTGTCTCCCTCTCTCACTTGCTAGCTCACTTGCTTGCTTTCACTCTCACTCTATTTCTCTCTCTTGTGTATGATATGCTGGGAGTGGGGGGAATCAATATTGTTCATCATCCACTTTGAATTTTGAGACAAGGGGTCTGACCAGGACCTGGGGCTCACCAGTTAAACTAGGCTGGCTGGCCTGAGAGCCTCAGAAATCTGCCTGGGATTACAAGGCTAGGATTATAAGCATGTGCCATCATCTTTGGTTTTTTGTTTTGCCTTCTTTTTCATGTCTGGAGATCAAAGTCTCAATCTTATGTTTATGAAGGAGGTCCTTTATCAATGGCACCATCTTCCACACCTAGCTCCTAGACGATTCTTTACTATAAGAATTAAAATAGTGAGCAGCCAAGAGTGAGTTTGGGGCTACACAGATGTTTAATTGGCAAATGTTTGCTGTACAAACACAAAACCTGGGTTCACATCCCTCATACTTATTTATATAAAAAGCCAGACGTGGCAGCATACACCTTTTATTCCAGTGCTAAGAATACATGCACATGTATACACACACACACACACACACACACACACACACACACACAGACATATATGCACAATTTTTATTTTATTTGTAAACCTGAATCATGCACAGCCATGTATAGTAACATGTGCTTATAACTTAGAACTCAAGAGGAAGAAGAGGGATTGATTTTGAGTTCTAGGCTACTTGGCATCAGGCACTATCTCCAATTTAAAAAAAAAAAAAAGATTGGAGCTAGAGCAATAACTCATGGAGAAATGGCTCAGGGTTTAAGAGAGCACCAGCTGCTCTTCTAGAGGACCTAGGTCCAATCTCCAGCACCCACATGGAAGCTCAAAACCACACATAACTCCAGTCCCAAGGGATCCAATGCTGTCTTCTGGCTCCTGCAGGCACTATGCATGTATGCAGTACACAGACATATAGGCAGATGAGACACCCATGCATATAAGATAAATAAATTTCAATTGAAAAATATACAAATAAAAACTTTTTAAAGGATCATGCTTATACATCAAATAGGAAACGACCAATGAAGAGAAAGAGAGAGAGAATGGAATGATGCCAGAGAAAGGAAACTGCTGAACTGATACCCTTAAGCTGGCAAGAGTGAACAGGACCTTTATAAATGGAAGAGCTTCTCTTAGAAGGGATATGGGCAAGTCATGGTCATCAGATACTGGCTTAACCCAGAAACACAGATTAAAGTGGGGCAGGTAAAGAGGAAATATAAGTCCCCAGAAATTCTCTCCCTGTCGCTTCCATTTGCTCAGTGACATAAGAAGTGAGATCATGCAAAGTGGGTGAGCAATAAGGAGAACGTATTAGAGGCTAAAGGAAATAGAAGGTATAACATAATTTTCTAGACATGGGAAAACAGGAGACTAATATCATCACCAGTTGACAAGTGCCAACTGGTATCAGTTCTACAGGCTTCATATTTTTTAATATTTGCTAAACAATTAACGAAAATGATCACATCACTCATTTAACGTACATGTCTGATCTTTAGTGAGATTGGGCATGTAGTCAGATGATTAGCAACTGTATTTCTACTTTTGTCAATTTTCTGATTCTGTTCTTTATGAATTTTTTTGTTACTGAGGTATTAGTATTTTTCTTTGCCAGTTTGTATGCTTTCTTAAGTTATGGGTTATTATCAGAACTAATTTATTAGTATTTTTCTTTGCCAGTTTGTATGCTTTCTTAAGTTATGGGTTATTATCAGAACTAATTTTTATCTGCATGTAAAATATAGTTTTACTTTATTTTAAGGGGAAAGTATGAGCATAGTCCCACACTACCATGAATTATACAGTCAAGTTTCCCACATTTTGGAATATCATGGGAGTCAGCATATCCCAAGTGCAACAGAAGAGCCTTGCCCTGTGAAAACCACCTTCTTGATTGTGGTATCTCCACTACCAGGTAAGTATTGTGTATGAAATATTTAAAAATCTAATAAAAGAGGGTACCAATGAGCATGCCAAACTGCATGGAGAAAATCCCATGAGGACTTGATCCTACACAAAGAACTACAGGCAAGTACTTCTGAAAGCTGGGAATGGGACAGATGGCCCTCTCCAGGGAAAATATACCAACTGGTTGTCCAGTCCCAAACCATCAGCCCTGGAAACATATATGCAAGTGACATTTATGGAGTCATCATATACAAATACATGTATGCATGCAATAACAATTGATTTTTAAAGGAGGGACCATAAACTTGAAGGAGAGCAGGAAGGATATATAAGAGGGTTCAGAGGGAGGAAAGGAAAGGACAAAGTGCTGTAATTAAAATGTGACCTAGGAAACAAACAAAAAAGTCTTCTATTCTACTTGATCAAAGTTCAATCAAAACGATGTCTCCTAATTATACAGGGACAAAATAAAGCACATTACCTTAAGTGATGCAAGAGGATGTTCTGGTCCCAAAAGGCTCCAGTGAAAAGCAGCCAAGTCTTCATCTGGTAGAATGTGGTTACCTATAAAACACATTTCATTTATTTACTATACAAATGTGTGCATAGATCTTTTAGGTCATAAAGAAGATCCTCCTGGGAGAGGAAGTAGCTGAATGAAACATGGGCCTGTGTTCTTTTTATTTTGTTTTTGAGACAGGATCTTGCTAAGTAGCCTCTGGCTAGCCTGAAACTCATTCTGTAGACACAAACTCACAGACATCCATCTGCCTCTGATTCCCAAGTGCTGGGGTAAAAGGCATGCACCATAATACCCAGTAGGCCTATATTCTTAGTGTAATAATTAACTATAGTAACTTTTTACATGCTGATTTCCTACTCTGTGCCTTGTGTGTTTCAAGTATCTCCTTTTCAATGATCAAGCCTAGAACAAAAAGTTAGGACTGTCTGACTCCCAAACACATGGTAGTAGCCATTACCATAAGTAATTGATAACTATAACATAGTTAAACTGCCTTTATTTTATAATGGTAAATTACTGGAAAGTGCAAGGCACTTTACATATCTCACATCACTTCACCTCATGAATAACACTATGGGATAGTAACATTTCCATTTCTGAGATGACAAAATTGAATTCAGGGAAGCATGACTTCAGTGATTTGCACAAAATCTAATTCTAAAATTTGGGCTGATTCAATTAGATTACCCAAAATAATGTTCTTTGGGCTTTTAGGGCAGAGGTCACAAGGGTAGCCTATTTATGTTCCTGCTGTCAACAACTGGAAAATCAATTCAAAATATCATCAATTCTACAATTTACTTTGAAATGCATTTTTAACAGAAAGCCCGAAAGTAGTGTGTAATGATGCATGCCTGCAAGCCCAGAATTAGGAAGGTTAACGCAAGAGGATCTTATGAATGAAGCCAGTCTAAGCAATACAGTTATGCCCTGCTCAAAAACAAGGGAAAAAAGAAAAGAAAAAAAGGTAGGTGTGTGGATGGAAGAATGGATAGGTACATGTGAGAGCAAGTGCTAGCTCGAGTTTTCCCTGAAGATGCAATTTTGAAGAATGATATTCAGAAAGTTTCCTAATAAACAACAACAACAACAAAAAAAAACCAAACAGAAAAAAACATAGTCCATTTTTATCTTCCTGGTCTAAATCCAGATTTTTAGAAAGTAATGTGAGCAGCCCAAGTAGAGAAGCAATGCTATCTAGGACTAGTGAAACATAAGAGACTGCGTCTAAGTTCCAGAATATAACAAAAGCAATGTGTTATAAGAATTAAAATAGGGCTGGAGAGATGGCTCAGCCGTTAAAGGCTAGGCTCACAACTAAAAATATAAGAATTAAGATAATGTTCTGGAACAGTTCATAAGATACTCTTATGTTCCTAACTTACATTTTTATGTTCCTATTCTCATCACAAATTAATATGTTTATAACATACTGAGGTTTTCAGTGGGCATCAAGTGCCTACTATTTTTCTGCAGCCTTTTATGGTGTGAGAACATTTTTTTTGTTTGTTTTTGTTTTTGAGACAGAGTTTTTCTCACATAGCTCAGCCTGGCCCTGATTAAGTGGCCAAAGGTAGTCTTAAACTCCTGATCCTTCTGTTTCTACCTCCTGAGTGCTAGAATTACAGGTATGTTATACCATACTCACATATGCAGTTATAGAATTGAACACAGGCCACATGCATTACAAATATATATACTACCCACTGAGCTGCATCCCAAACCAGCATGAGGACTCTAAAAAGGCAAACCCAGCATTGCCAGGCTAGATCCCTCTAGTCTGCCTATCTTATCAATACAAGAAAAACCTTCACCAACCACAGAATCTCTGTTTTTGACTACCTACCAAGCAGAGCAGCAAATATGGGAAAATTCATTCGCTTCAAACCCAGCTGCTTGGCCACTTCCTGCATGAGGAACTGGTTGGTTGTAAGGTTCTTGCCATTCCAGCTCAGCTTCAGTGCATGGGAACTGTAGTAAGATGGAATATTGTAGAGCGCATACTCAGAGTCGTGAGCAAGAAGGCCATGAAAGCCATTCTCCCTGAAAAAAGCCACCACTTCCAAATGGTGGTCTTCAAGGCTCTGAAAGACCTAGGAAAGAAAAAAAGAGAATCTGTCATGACACAGAAATTGATCTAACTATATGTACATATCTAATAAAATTGGAAATCAGGAAGATTAGCACCTAATTTATAAAGATAAAATTTAAGGTTATCTGTTGCCAAAGAGAACAAAACAAGCCAACCATATATCAGCTTAGAACATGATTATGCCTATACACGTGGTTACTAACTGCCCAACCTTAAAGTCATGAAATCAATACACTATACATTACTTAAGTGTTTCTTTGAAACCATAGCAGAGATTTCCATAAGAAAAACACTAAAAATCACTTATTGCTCAGTAGCTATGAGCTGTGCACATTCTACTTTTATAATCTTACCAGAACAATCATGGCAAGGTATATATAAATGAAGGTACTCAGAGGTGAAAATAGAAATCTTAGTTCATCTTTCAATTTTTAAAACATTTATTTATTTATTTATTTTATGTGTATGTTCATGGAGGTGCCCATGGAAGTCAGAGGTCACTGGATGCCCCGGAACTGGAGTTATAAACAGTTGTTAACTGCTTGAAGTAGGTAAAAGAAACTGAACCCAGGTCCAACATACCATCACCTCCCTTTCACAGTTCTTGGTGTTCTTCCCCCCATCTTTTAGGAAGAAGAGGATACTTCCAAAAGGGAAGTTTCTAACAGGGTTTCCCAGAGGGAACCCACAGAGGTTATTTCTAATTGACGAGGGTCAAAAACTTTACCCCATTTTTAAAAAGAGAGAAGCTATGTTATAAAAGGTTGGCTAACCTCAAAGTCCTATGAGTGACACAAGATATAACTTAAGCTGAACTACTTCCAGAATATGCACCATCACTGCACCAAGCACCCTCCTAACAGCACTATATTTTTATTGAAACAGAGACAGACTATTAAGTACCCTTGCTACTATGTGCAAAGCAATGTCTTTCTACTTTATATGCATTAATTCATTTAGACTTAAAAATATTAAGAGGCTATTTATCTCCAAAAGAAAGAACAAAGCCTAGACTTTGGTTCTGCAGTCTATAGATTTTGATGTTTTTTAATTCAATTGACCTATATGCTTGTTTTTGTAGTTGCTGCTGATGTTTTGACACAGGATCTTGCTATATAGTCCTGGCTGTCCTGGAACTCACTATGTGGATCAGGTTAGCCGTAACCTCTAGAGATCTGCCTGCCTCTGCCTCCTGAGTCCTCATATTAAAGGCATGCATCATCTATGATCTATATTCCACTTAAGTTCCAAAGTAACAATAATTTTCTAAAGTCTAATGGGAGCTTCAATACATTATACTTTTGGTAGGCTATAGAAAGAATTTAATCACTGTTGATATTCATATCACAGATAAGGTCACATAAGGGCAAAAGCACTAATAAGCAGAAATCAGAGCAGAGTTAGTAAAAAGTATTATAGCATATTTATACCTAGAGACACAATTAACTCCAGATGTGCCAGAGTAAGAGAATTGTTGTATGCTGTCCTCTTATGATAGTTCTTCCAGCATACCTATCATACAAGTTGCTAGTTCATCCATCAATCTTGTGCCAGGTGAGGACAAAATATGATTTAACTTCTTTTATCATTACAACCTGATTAGGAAGGCATTATAAATTCAATCATATAGATGAGGAAATTCAGACTAGGAAGATAGATGTATCATGCTCAGAGCCAAAGACCTAGAAAACAGCAACCTGGGTCAGACTGTCACTAACATCTATGCTCTATGACACAACTTTCAGCCTGGCTGAAGCTGATTATACCATAGTCCAAGGGATTTCAACCTCAGAAAGCCAAGGACTTGTGATTATTGGGGGGCAGGAGGAAGGACAGGGAGGAAAGATATGTTGCTGTATTGCCAAGGCTGGTCTCAAAGTCATTGGCTCAAGTGATCTTCCTGTCTCTGTTTCCTGAGCAACTAGGGCTGTAGTTTCATGTCACCTTACCAGGTGAATAACTAAAGATTTTCTGCATGTATATGGTAGTATGGATTGAATGCAGAGCTTTGTGAATGACAGACCTTTTAAAATTTTTGAGACAGGGTCTCATTAGTTGTCCAAGTAGGCATCAAAGTTGGATTTTTTTCTGTACAATCAGATATAGCAGTACTAATGATCTTTAATCTGGTGAATTTTCAAACAGAATATAAATGACAATTACTTAAGAGAATTAAAAACAAAGCCAGAAACATTCAGCCCAGTGGTGATGGTAGTGGTGGTAATGGTAGTGGCAACAGCAGCAGCAGCAGTGGCATACACCTGTAGTGCCAGCACTCAGAAGGGAGGCAGAGGCAGGCCAGCCTGGGCTACAAAGTAAGTTCCAAGATAGCCAGCACTACACAGAGAAACCCTGTCTCGAAACAAACAAACGAACAAACAAACCTCTCTTAATATCCTTCAACTCTGTTGTACTATAACAATTCCTATGATCCAAACACTTGTATTTTCAATATACTTTCCACCTTAAGAACTACTAAATTAATCCACTTATTCACTTTACTTCATAGGCACCTAAGATCTAGAGAGGATACATGCTGAGAAATGACTACCTAACTAACTTGCAATAGAACCAGGATTACAACAAAAGACTCAAAGTTCCAAGCACAGGACATTTTCGCTACACATTCTGGAGTAGAATAAAGGAAAACACCAGAATAAAAAAAATCTCAGTCTTTCTCACAATGCCCCAAGACTCCATGCCAACCTGGTTCCAAGATGACCCTTGCACCCCTGAGCTTAAACACTTAGTTTCTCTGCCTAAAATACCTTAGTGCCTTTTGTAATGTTCCAGATATTGCTATAGGCCTGTTTCTTAGTAGACAAATTCCTCGGTGATTCTCCCATCTTCATTCTTCCTACATTTTCTATTATTTACTTCCATTAATGTATTTATTTGGGGTGGACACCCTTCAGCATGTGTGTGGAGGTTCGATGACAACTTGCAGGAGTTGCTTTTCTCTTTCGACTCACTGAGTCTAAGAGATTACAGAGATCATCAGGTTTAGTGGCAAGCACCTTTCTTTATTCATCCCCACCCCCACATACACACACAGCTTCTTCAGTCTTACAAGATCAAGACAGATCAGATAGGCACAGAATCAATTTGAAAACACCATCATCTCCAATTTTCAAAAACCACGGGTTCTATTATTTTGTATTCTTATTTTATGTACATGAGTGTTTTGCTTGCCATGTCTATCTGTCCACCAATTGTGTTTATGACCGTTGGAAGCCAAAAGAGGGCAATAGATGCCCTGGAACAGATGGTTGTTGGCCACCATATGAGTTATGGGACTCAAAGCAGGGTTTTCTGAAAGAGCAGACAATGTTCACTACTGAGCTATTTCTACAGCCCATTACAGGTTCTATCTTACTTCTTTTTATTTCTAAGGTCTAACCACATGAAACAAGTGGCATAGAATATTTAAGAAAGGCCTACCAAGGTTATAAAACAAAGAAAGCAGTAGTGACCACCAAGCACTATTAGCTCAGCATCTGACTTCTAAAGCAGATGCATGCCTAGATTACTTCTCAGGTAGCAAAGCAATGCTAATTATTAACTAAGTATGTACTATGCTCTAAGCCCTGTTTCAAACCTATCTATCTCCTAAATACTAAACTTTGAATAACATCATGAGACATTATTACAGCAACTTTTTATTTCAAAACAAGTATATTTTACAATGAAGCTGAATTTTATGTCATAAAATCCATATAATTTAGTCCTTTTGTATTATGTTCCTAAACCTCTACAAATACTTCAAGAGAAATTTCTACTTTACTTAGTCACCTTTATAAAGGTGAATTTTTTTATTCTTCTCTAATATATTACATCCCAACTATAATTTTCCCTCTATCCTTCTCCGCTAGTCTCTTCTACCCCCATCTCCTCTTTCTCCGAAATCTAACTCCCCTCAACCTGCCTTCAGAAAAAAGCAGGCCTCCCAGCGACATCAACTAAATACAACATAACAAGCTACAATAAGGCCAGGCACATATTCTCATGTCAAGGCTGAAGGAAGCAACCCAGTAGGAGGGAAAGGATCCCACAAGCAGGCAAAAGAGTCAAAGACAGTCCTGGCTACCACTGTTAAATTTATGAAATTCTTAGGGAAATGGATGGAGCTGGAGAATATCATCCTGAGTGAGGTAACCCAAT
>NC_045030.1:144322968-144324160 GCF_008632895.1 Mastomys coucha | reverse complement strand
TGTTTTTTAGAGGGGAAACTGGGAAGGGAGAAATTTACATGTAAATAAAGAAAATAGCTAATAAAAAAGAAATAATAATAATAATAAAAGGAATCCCATAAGAACAGCAAGCTACACAATCATAACTTATAAGCAGAGGACCTAAGTAAGACCCATGATATCTGTGATCCCACTTTAGTACCGGGGTCAAGTTAATTCTGTGGCCCTTGTTCTTGTGGTGTCCCTGATCTCTCTAGTTCCTCTGATCCTTCCTTCCCCTCCTGCGCAGGACACCTGTCCTAGAACACTCTACAGGCAGGAAAAATTGTAGCCCAAAGGTTTTGTGGCTGGGTTGGGGTTCCAATCTGTCTACTTAAGGCCTTGCCAAACAATTTTTTCCAAGACAGGGATTTTCTGTGAGTCCTGGGTGTCCTGGAACTTTGTAGATCAGGCTGGCCTCAAACTGAGAGATGGACCTGCCTCTAAAGGCAGTGCACTGAACCCAGCTTATTACAGTAATCCTTACTCATTTGTTGGGCTGTGTTCCGAGATCTCCAATGGAGCATTTGAAAATAGTTGATAGTCCCAAATTCTCATCTACTATGCCCCACTACTTCCCTTTTCCCTCTCTCTCTTTCTGTCTCTCACATCTTTTAAGAGCATTTAGTATTGACCATCTGTGTTTAGGGCAGACCACTTGGGATTAGAGAAACTATACACTCATCTCTGGAGAAGACTAAGCCTCTCTTTCTCAGCACCTATTAATTACTTTCCACTCTTCATCTAAGGCAGGGCCCTGTGAAACTTTACCCATCCACATTGACATGTTGACTGGTGTTGCCATTATTCAGGTCATGTTTAAAAAAACCCACATTGTTGAGGTCTCACAAGTGCAACTTCTCTGTCATGTTGAAAAAGATACTCTAATATCAGGTATCCTGGTCATCTGGATCTCACCATCTTTCTGCCCCTTTTCCATGGTGTTCCCAGAGCCTTAGCTGTAAAGGCTGTGCTGCAGATGATCCAACTGAAGTTGGGAACCCACAGATACCTACTTTCTGCCAATCAAAATCATAATGAGAAGTGAGTTAGCTCTCACTAGAATAACTGTAATTTGAAAAATGAGTGTTGGCAAGAAATTAGACAAACTGGAATCCTCAAGCTGGGTATGGTAGCATATATTTGTAATACCGGTACTCAAGAGGCTAGAGCA
>NC_045030.1:144301206-144322958 GCF_008632895.1 Mastomys coucha | reverse complement strand
ACCATAAAAACCTATAATCTAGGCATTTGGGGATAATCTAGAGTTAAAGGACAACCTCAGCTACATGCTAAATTTGAAGCCAGCCTGGGCTACATGATACCTTATCTCAAAATAAAATAAAATTAAATAGAAGAAACAAACAATAGCAACAGACAGACAGACAAGAAATGTAAGCTGGTGCAGCCACTATGGAAGAGTCTAAGAGGTCCTCAAATGACTAAACAATTATCTCATGATCTAGTAAGTTTACTGCAAGACATAAATCAAAAGAATTAAAATAAGGCCTTGAAAGATGCTCAGCTTCCCTTCTCTGAGAAGATGAGGGAATAATGGGGGAGGGGATTTGTAAGGGCAGGACTAGGAGGGGAAGAGGGAGGGCCTGCAAATGGGATATAATGAATAAAAAGTAAATTATGAAAAAAAGATTTGAAAATCTATGATTGTATCAAAAAGATACATGAATGATCATAATAGAATTATTCAGAATAGTCATAAAGAAATAACACCTTAAATATCCAACAATGAGTAAACAATAAAAGTGTGGTGTAGTGATATAAAACTATACAAGGGGCACATTCAGCCACAAAACGGAATAAAGCATGGATGCATACTACAATGTATGTGAGCCTGGGTAAGGTATTAAGACACTGTCTCCAAATATAAAACAACAACCCCCACAAAAGGAATAAAACATTGTGCAAGAGAAACAGCCAAATACAAAAGCCAAATAGTATATGAAATCCCCTGAATAGATAAACCTATTGCGCTGGAAAAAATAATTTGACTGGAACTAGGGAAAAAGGTTAACAGTGGCTGCAAACGGGTGCTGGGTTTCCTTTAGAGATTACAAAAGTGATCTAGAATATAGTAATAGTTGCACAATTGTGAATGTACCAATTGACACACTTCAAAATGGTGAATTTTATGGTATATGAGTGATACTTTAATTTTTAAAATAGAGCCTGGCTTCAAACTTAGCTGTATTCACAGAGGCCAAGAAGCTCCTCAAACCTCACTTCAAGAAATTCTTTTACCTGGCCTGGTGGCACAAACCATTTAGATAGGAGCTGAGGCAGGAGGATCACAAGTTCAAGACTTGCTTGGGCTATAGAAAAAGTTTATGGTTAACATGGGAAGCATAATGAGACCATCAAAAATCAACACTATGACAAGGGCGTGGGCTAGAATTTATGGTATTTGCCTACCACAGGGGAGAATATTTTTCAAGCCAGGTATGGAGGGATCTACTCTGTAATTTAGCATGTGGACATAGGGGCAAGTACATCACAAATTTGAGGGTACCAAAGGCCACAGAGCTACATCCAGAAGACAGAGTAGTGTGATGGTGGCTAATTTCTCATTATGGAAAAAACCTTTATTTATATGTATGGGTGTTTTGTCTACATGCATACCTGTGCACCATGTGCAAGAACTCACCACAGATACCAGAAAAGGGATTGGATCCTCTGGGTGTGGACTTATAGATGGTTGTGAGCTGCCATGTGCATGCCAGGAATCAAACCCAGGTCATTAGCAATTTAATTATCAAATATTAATTATTATTTTATAATATTAATTATCAAACATGTCTCATCTAGTTATCCTCCATTTTTTATATTTTATTTAACTTGTGATAAAAAGCACAAAAATTTCCATCTTAGCAAATTTCAAGTATATTCTTTAGATGTGTTAATGATAATCACATTGTTGTATAAAAGATCTCTACAATATTTTATCATGAAAAGCCAAATAACTCCCCTTTCTCCTTCAGCTTTATTTTCTGGTTCTATTCATTTGCCAACTTCACATACCATATATAAATGGAATTGTATGGTATTTGTCTCTTTGTGACTAACCTACTTCACTTAGCATGATGTCCGCTGGCTTATCCATGTTATAGCATGCGATGGGATTTCTTTCCTTAGTTACACACTGCAAACACACACTGCATTTATTTAACTATTCACCCATTGATGAGAGACTTCTGGATAGTTTCAATCTCTTTGCTACCATTAATAATGCTGCTTTGGTGTTCGGTGTAAAAAAATATTTGAGCTCCTGCTTTCAATTTTTAAGATATATACAAGGAAGTAGAACTACTTAATTATGGCAGGTTCATTTTTTTCTTTTTTTTATTACATATTTTCTTTATTTACATTTCAAATGATATCTCTTCTCCTGGTTACCCCTCCGAAAAAATATCAAAAACAAAAACAAAAACAAAACCCTGTTCCCTCCCCCTCCTCCTGCTCACTAACCCACCCTCTCCCACTTCCTGGCCCTGGCATTCCCCTACACTGGGGCATAGAACCTTCACAGAACCAAGGGCCTTTCCTCCCATTGATGACCAACTAGGCCATCCTCTGCTATACATATGCTGCTGGAGCCATGAGTCCCACCATGTGTACTCTTTGGTTGGTGGTTTAGTCCCTTCATTTTTTAATTTCTGAGGAATTTCCACAGTGTTTTCCATAGTAGTCATATTATTTGACAATCTTACCAATACTGCACTGAAGTTCCAATTTTCTACTTACTTGAACACTTATTTTCATCTGGGAAATACAAATCAAAACTATATGAAGAATCCATATCACTCCAGTTAGAATGATTATCATTAAGAAAATAAACAAGAAGTGTTGGTGAGGATATGAGAAAAAAGGAATTCTTAAACAGAGTAAGTGGGCATGTAAATTAGTGCAGGCACTTTGGATAACAGCTGGATAACAGAGGTCCTTCAAAAAACTAAAAATAGAACTATCATAAGACCTAGCTATATCAGAAGTAATTAAAGTTGCCAGAGTTGAAATACAGGCAGAGCCATTTTCCCTAGCATTGTTGGTAATTTGGAAGTTATGGAATTAACCAAGATAACCATCAATGAACGAATGGGTAAGGAAAATACAACACAAATGCATACACACACGCACACACACAAGCAGTAGCGAATTATCCACCCATAAAGGACAAAATCATGTCAGTTTAGGAATTGGGTGAAAACAGAGAGGATCATATCAAATGAAATAAGCCACATTAAGAAAAACACAAAGGCATAAAAGTAGAAGAGGGATCATTTGGGGGAAGAAAAGGAGATAGTGGGAGGAAAAGGGGGGACAGAGAAAACAGAGGGAGTGTGGAGATAATGAAAGCATGTTATATACAGATGTATGTATAGAAATGACATGACAATGGTACACACACACACACATTTCCGAACTACTGTGGAGGCTGAAGCTTGAGATTGTTAAGTTAAAAGTTCTCATTAGGCTACAGTGTAAGTTCAAAGCCAGCCTGGACAACTTTGCAAGAATTCTCAAAATAAAATAAAATAAAACAAAACATAGCTGGGCATGGTGGTACACTTTAATCTTAGAGCACAAACAGCTGGCTCCCTGTGAATTCAAGGCAAGTTTGGGCTATATAGTGAGTTCTAGGCCAGCCAGGGATACACAGTGAGACCATGTCTCAATACACAAACAAATAAAAAATCAAAAGTAAGAGGTAGGCTGGGGAGCCAGACCTGGTGACTCATAGCTGTAATCCCAGAACTTGGGAGGCTGAGAAAGGTGGATTGCTATGACTCACTGGGTTACAGAGTAAATTCCCAACCAGCTTGTACAGAGTGGGATGCTATATCAAAGAAAGAGAGAAAGGAAGGAAGGAAGGAAGGGAGGAAGGAAGGAAGGAGGGAAGGGAGGAAGGAAGGAAAGAGAGAGAAAGACAATAAGGAAAGGAGGGAAGAAAGAGAAGAAAAGAGAAAGGAAGGATGAAAGAAAAAGGCTGAGCAGACAACTAAGTGGCAGCATTTGCCTGTCATGTGAAAGACCCTAGATCCAACCCCTAGTACAACAGAAATAAGTAAGTAAATAAATAAAGTGTAAGGCCAAATGAGAACACAGGAGAAAGCTAAACAATACAGGAAGGGGGTCAGTGAAAAGTAACTTCTCCTCATCCCCTGGAGAGGCCAATGCAGCAGACTGGGACTTTGTTTTGAACAGAACCCCAGGGTAATACTTAACAATGTAACAAACAAACAAAGACCAAAATACCACCACCAACAAACAAACAAATAAGGAATGAGGTTCAGCAACATGGCTCAGCAGGTACAGGAGCTTACTATGCAAACCTGGCAACCTGAGATCCATCTCTGGAACCCACAAAGAGGTGGAAGGAAAGGATTATTTCCAAAAAGCTGTCCTCTGCCATCCACACTTGCACCATTGCATATATGCCCACAAGCATGTGTATGTATACACATACACACACACACACACACACACACACACACTAGCATACATTAGAAACAACAGATGATAAGGCATTGCCCTGTCACTTCTGCCCATGTTCGTGTGCCCCATGGTCTTGCCCCACCTTCCCCCTTTCTTTCAGGCCCAGCACAATAGAAATCACATAGCAGCAACATTACTATCTGAGAGGATTTCTCAGCCTTGGAAATGGATGGAGAAAGCCTATGAGAATTTCAAGTTCAATCAAAGATTAAATACCTCTTAAAAACCATCAGAAATACACCAGCTACTAAAGAGGCTAGACAAATGGCTGGTATTGTCCTAAGGCATCCTCTGGTATTTACACTTGATGAATCCTATCCAGTTCTTCCATCAGATGTTCAGATATACAGATGGAAATAATCTAGCATGAAGTGCTGTTGAATTGATCATGAATTTAACAGATGAGGTTGGCAACAAATAGTGGCCTGGAGGTTTCAAGTTCCTTTTTCATTCATTCATTCATTCAGTTCTTAAAACACGGGCCTGGGAGAAGCTATGCTTCATGTGTTTTGGAACTTTTGTGAAATTTATAGAAATGAGCAATAACACTATTCAGTCATCATTATGAATATTAATTTACTGTATAGAAGACCAGAACATTATCTACTAGAGCTGTAACAGGTCCTGAGACCTTGACACAACTTACACCATTTTAAGGCACCATTCTGATCTTATAATCTAGCACAAAGAACCCATCACCTGACAAAATGGGAACACAAACGTAGTTTATAGTTCTAGGATCCAGGAAGTCCCTAAATGTACTAACCTTGCTTTTTGGCTTCTGTAGTTTTGCTTCTTGTAACTGTTCTTGCTAACCAAAGTGTGTCAACTAGGATGTATTTTTTTGTGAGTAAAAGACAAAGAACCATGAAGTTAGAGCTGCATGATTTGGACAAATTCCCCATGCACCCACTGGCCAGAAATACAGATGCTGTATTTGGAGGGAGGGAGGGAGGGGGAGAGGGAGAGGGAAAGGGAGAGGGAGAGGGAGAGAGGAAGATAGAAGGAGAGAGTGCAAGCATGTGCACACATGCTCTGTAATTACTTCACAACAGAGCTACATCTCCATTTATACTTGTAAATGATCGTAATGTTCAAAACTTTTGCAGATGTAATAATTCATGCTATCAGAATGGTGATTTGGTCCTAAAATCCCTTATTGAGATTGCAGATCCCTCGCCTGGAAGCAATTCTACAGCTAAATCTAACATGCAAAGAAACTAGGCAGTACCAACCTGCTCTTGGAATGATCAAGACCCTCTCTTGAGACTTCAACTGCTACATTAAGAAGGTAAGGCCCAGCATGATGGTTCCTGTCTTTAATCTCAGCACCCAGAAAGTTGAAACAGGAAGATCTTTGTGTATTCAAGGCCAGGCTGGTCTACATAGGGAGTTCCAGGTTGCCAGGGCTACACAATGAGATTCCATGAATGAACAAACTAACAAATGAATAAAAGAAAGAGGGGAGAAAGGAAGAATGGGAGGGAGTGGGGGAGAGAAAAAGATGAAAACTAATATTGTGTCACATATGATTCCTCAGATGTTAGCAATGATGGTTGATCTGGAAGATGAGGAGTGGGCAAATGATGAATAAGATGCCAACTGTGATAGCAACACAGTAGCCAGTAAGAGTGCTTCAGACTGAATGCATGTTTTGTGGGTTTGGTAAACAAGTCGTTCTGCCCATGATCAAGGAACACACTATGAAAATGTTTCAAAACAGTGACAAAATACTGGCATGCAAGATTTAATGGCCTTACCAGCTATTATGAAGGGTTCAATATCAATTAGAAGGCATTCTAAGATAGTAGATTCTGTTTTGTGTAGGGCAAGAAAGTGTATATGCTTTTAAAAATGCTTTTGTTTTGCTTTTCCTCCAGGATCCTTACCCAGCCAAATGTAAGGAAGGTAGTACACAATGCTATGGGACAGATGGCTACAGATTTTATATGTTGTTTCCAAAAGGAACTTCAAAGTTGTCTGCATTTCTTCTCTAACCCAACTATTTACTCTAAACTTAGATAATCTACTGAAACGTGTTCCATTATTGTACTTAAACTTCAAGAGCTTGAGTCAACAATCAGGTACTGCATCTGGAATAGATCTATATCTGGTAGATACAGCATCAAACCAAAATCTCTGCTCTCATAGAGCTGATATTGTTGAGATTGATATTTAAGAGGGACTCTAGACTTCACAATTTAAGACACATTTTAGCTGGGCTCAGTAGCATGTGCCCGTAAGTGCAGCACTCAGGAGGCTAAGGAATGAGCTCAAGGCCAGCCTGGGCTATATAGTGAAAGGGGCATCTTGTTTATCCTTTCTAATCTTGTTGAAATGAGTGGTATGTCATTAATTCCCCTTCCTTCCCTTAAACAGGGACAAATGAAGCTTGAAACTTTTTATTAACTTGGCCCAAATCACATAGCTAGTTATAGGGCAGAACTTGAATTCTTATTTTAAGACTATTTTCTTTCATACCAAGTATATTATCTCTCTAATATAAGCAACTGGGAAACATCCATTTTTTGATCAATATAATAAAACCAGGCCATAAAGTATAACTAGGCTGTGAGCCTATCTGTGGCATAATTATTACAGCCATTTGTATCTTCAGACAGGACTATGAAAACAGTATAATAAATCATTTAAAGTAACACCAAAGATAATACTATTTTCTGACCTTGTTGTGTACCACTTTCTCCAATATTAAAACCTTCCATCTTTGAGGAAAGATTTAAGGCACAAAATGGGAAAGGGGAGTTGAAATAAGATATTCTAAGGCACTGGTTCTCAACCTGTAGGTCATGACCCCTTTGGGGGTTAAAAACAACCCTTTCATAGGGGACACATATAGATATCCTCCATATTAGATATTTACCTGATGATTCATAACAGTAGCAAAATTATAGTTATTAAGTAGCAACAAAAACAATTTTATGGTTGGGGGTCAGCACAACACAAGGAACTGTATTAAAGGGTCACAGCATTAGGAAGGTTGAGAACCGCTGGTCTAAGGGTCCTTAACTAGGGGCTAAATGCTTACAGAAGGCAGCCAGCTAACATGAATGAATGAAATTGAATAAAAAAAGTAAATTTCCAGAAATATAATTCGTAAATTGTGTTTTCTAGGTGTTAACAATACATAGAGCAACAAACATACTGGGGTTTACAAGTTAAACTGGGTTTCATGGATTAAACACTTGAGTTTAAAAACTCAAATGAGGATGAGGGAGACTGCTCAGTGGTCTTAGGGGTCAAGACCTGTTGGTCTTGCAGAGGACTTGGGTTTGATTGTTAGCACCCACATGGTAGCTTATAGCTTTCCATAACTTCAGTTCCAGGGGGTCCAATGACCTCTTCTGGCCTACTTAAACAGAAGGTACACCTGTAGTTTACATATATGCAGACAAAACATACATACATATAAATCAAAAGTGAAAATTTGTTAAAAATTAAAGATAACTGGGGCTGGAGAGATGGCTCAATAGCTAACATGCTTGCTGAGGAACAGAGTTCAAATCCCTGCACCCATGTCAGTGGCTCACAATTGCCTATAACTCCAGATGCAAGGGTTCAATGTCTTCTTTTGCCTTCCATAGGCACCTGCACACACATGTACACACACACACACACACACACACACACACACACACACACAGAGAGAGAGAGAGAGAGAGAGAGACAAAGCAATAATGGTTTTTTTTTTAAAAAAAAAAAAAAACAGACAATTGCCAGGCTTGGTGGTACATGAATTTAATCAGAACATTCAGGAAACAGGCAGATGGATCTGTGAGTTCAAGGCCAGCTGGTCTACAGTGACACTCTGCCTCAGGAAAAAAATAGAAAACAAATAAAAACCTAGAAAAGCTGATGTAGTAGCACACACTTTTAATCCCAGCATTGGGGAGGCAGAGGCAGGCTGATGGATCTCTGGGAGTTTGAAGCTAGCCTGATCTACAGAGTTTCAGGAAAGTCAGAGCTACATAGTGAGACCTTGTCTCAAAAACAACAATAACAACAACAACAAAAAAAAACACACAAAAAAACCAACAACAAAAACCTCAATTTCAATCATTACATTTAAAAAACAAAAGACACTCTCCTTAGAATGAGAAACCTGATGCTCTTAACTGCTAAGGTCTTCAGGACTTAATTTTTTTATATTATAATGTGAGGTACAAGGGCTAGAAATGGCTCAACAGTTAAGACCACTGGCTGCTCTTCTAGAGAACCTAGGTTTGAGTCCCAGCTCTCTCCAGATAGCTCACAACCATCAGTTAACTCCAGTCCCATGGGAGCAGATATTTGTTTCTGCCTGCTCCTGTCTCCTTAGTGCCAGGATTAAAGGTATGCACCACCACACTTGGCAGGTTTTTCCAACACAAAAAATTCGGGTATTTCTTCAGGTATTTCTAAATTTAACTGACAGGCTTCAATTTTCTTGCTTCCTTTCTTTTCTTCTTTTTGATTTTATGACATGGGCTTTCCTATGTAGCCCTGAATGACTCAGCCCTTGCTGTTTAGCCTAGGCTATCCTCAAATTGCCAACAATCCTACTGCCTTCATCCATCAATGCTGAGATTACAAGCACATGCCACCACAGCAGATTTTATATCAAAATTCTTTATTGTTCTTTTTTTGTTTTCGAGACAAGGTTTCTCTGTGTAGCTTTGGCTGTCATGGAATTCACTGTTGACCAGGCTGGCCTTGAAGTCACAGAGATTTACCTGCCTCTCCAGAGTGCTGGGATTAAAGGAGTGCACCACAACTACCTGGTACATCAAATTTCTTAACACATTGGTTGTATCTAAATACAACTCAAAAGTAGCATGAATCTTCATCAGCTGGATGCATGGCTAAAACAGAATAAAGGAATCATGACCCTCCCCTTTCTTTTCTGACTCAGTAAGTCTGGCTCAAGCTACACTCTTGAGGTCCTTGGTAGGATTCAGTTCCTTACAGGTTATTGGGCAGAGGGTCTCAGGTCTTCACTAGCTGCTGGGTTAGAAGCTGCCCTCAGCCTCAGAGCCTGGAATTTTGCCTAACAAGATTCCAGATGGTGCACTGCTGTAGGTCTGGACCACACTTCACAATTCACTAGCTAAAATGAAACTAAATGTACAGCTCTGTGGGTAGTATTTATTATCTTCTGTGGTTGCTTTATAAAGCTTCACAGATAACTGAACATCTGGGCACTATTTGTCCCATAAATGTTTAACCACCATCTTTAACATACTAAACAACAGTAGTTTTCCATCTTCACAAATGCTTGTTTATGGTATAATTTCTACTGTACTCAACAGAAATCATTTTTTTAAAAAAACCACTGCTTACTAGAGGCTCCTAGGTAATTTCACTTGATAAAATCACTGCATTTCATGAGTGCATCACTTAATCCTGTCTGTATTAAAACACAGATATTTGAATTCCAAGCCAGTTTTAGAAGTGCTTTGCAGCACTGGCCATACTTTCTGCAGTGGTTTATTTTTAAATGGTATCTTAAATTGTAGTCTTTCAGCAGCATTTATTTGCATACATGGGAAAACTGACCAGTTTCACACACACACACACACAAAATCAGTTTTCTTATTTTAAGTATATGATCTTCTTTTTGTGCTTTTTGGCTTATTGAGACAGGGTGTCACACCATAGCCCAGGTTGACCTTGAATTCATAGCAATCCTGTTTTTCAGTGTCCCAAGTGGTGGGAGTGCAGATGTAAGCCACCATGCCCAGTTCTACTTATTTAATTTTGTAATTCTGAAGACAGAACCAAGGGCTTTGCACTAGCTAACAAATACTATACCATGAAGATATATCAGGGTATATATAAGTATGTGACTCTTGCATGTTTTTTTACTTTACATTGATATGAGTATACTATTTCAGTCATCAATATTATTGTTTTAAAAGTATAAACACAACAACTAATAATGGAATTATCCATTTCCACATGACAAATTAACCCCAAAACTCATTTGATTCAAATTACATTTATTATTTCAATAGCATCTGCATTGGCAAGCTACAATCAAGTCACCAAGGCTTAATGGGAAGTATCCACTTCTAAGACCATACCCAAAGTGTTGGCAGGATCCAGCTTCTTGCAGACTGTTGGACTGAAGGCTGCTGTTCCTCACTTGGTGATGTTGCAGGCTGCCCCTTGTTTGTTATCATGTGAGCCTCACCACGGGGCACACGTGCTCACATGGCAGCTTGCTTCATCAGAGAAATCAAACAATAAGGGGAGGAGGCAGAGAGGAAGGGGGAGAAGAAGACTGGGGTCGTAGCATTTTGTAATCACATTTTATTATGGCTTGGAAACATTTCACAGCTTTGTTATAGTCTGCTCATTAGAAACAAGTAACTAGATCCAGCCAACTAGGAGGTGGGAAGAGATACATAGTTATAAAGTTATAAATATCAGAAGGTGGTCACTGAGAGTCAATAGACATTAGTGGTGAGTACCAAGCCCTTTGTATTAGTATACCAAGAAGACACCATGGAGTGATAGAGATGCAAATAAATGAATGCCTTATGGCTGGCGAAAAGGATATTGCTTCAACCTGTGGGTCACCACCCCTTTGAGGGTCACATATCAGATATTTGCTTTATGAGTCATAACAGTAGCAAAATTACCATTATGAAGTAGAATGAAACAATTTTATGGTTGGGGGCCACCACACTGTGAGGACCTATATTAAAGGGTCACAGTCTCAGGTAGGTTGAGAACCACTGTGCTAGAAGATCTGATATGTTGACAATAGTTGGAATGTCTAACATTTTGGGGCAACGTTTCATAATTGTTATATGTTGATGACAAATTCCAATTTCCTGAAAAACTAATGTGTTCATATAAATGATGGTACAAAATCATAATCATTCAAGTAGATTCCTTACTATTTAGTCCAAACACATTATTTGACTTCAAACCCTAAGGAATACTTAACTTGATCAGAGAAAACAATGTTCATTCTTCCCCACCTCACCCCTCCAAAAAGTAAGACTTGTTAACAGTAATTTTGCTACTGTTATGAATCATAATGTACATATGATGATAGCCAAACAAAGGTATGGATAATGCAAAACTATATGCACAAGTGAACTATGGGCTACCAGTTAGCAAGCTCTGCCTTAACCTTTGTAATAGGTTTTAGGTATCTGGTATGCATATCTGCCACTTCTGCTGGCCATGGCACTAGGCTTGTGACAAAGGCCAGAAAAAAAAAGTGTCCTTGGGAATCATACTCTTTGGGGGTTTTGTTTTTGATTTTTTGTTTGTTCTTGTTTTTGTATTATCAACTAGACTAAGACCCCAATGAATATTGATGGAATTAATGAATTCCACTGCTTACACTATTTAGCACAAATTGTCTGGCACAAAGTAGGTACTCAAAAATGCTAACTGAACTGAAAATGAATTAGAGTCCTAATAAGAAAAATAGAACATGACGCTAGAGAATGAATAGCAGACATATCATGAAATCTCTGCATATCAAGCCATACTAAAATTAAAGCCTAAGAGTGAGGTGATTGTGAGATGGCTCAGCAGGAAAAATTACTTCCCATACAAGGCTGGTAGCCTCAGTTTGATTCCTGGATCCCATGGTGGAAGGACAGACCCAATTTCCAAGAGTTGTTCTCTGAACTCCATATGCAAGCCATGGAACATGAGTATCACAGCATACATACACAATTAATAACTTATAATCACAATCAGCCAGGCAGGTGGTACACGTCTTTAATCCCAGTATTCAGTAGGCAGAGGCAAGTGGATCTCTGTGGACTCAAGGTCAGCCCGGTCTACAGAGTGAGTTCCAGGACAGGCAGGGCTCCATAGGAGAACCTTTCTCAAAAAAAATAAAATAAAATATAACAAAAATAACAAAAATATCCTAATCATAATAAAATCTAAGTATGAGGTGATACATGTTCCATCAATTTGACACACACATTATTTTGTTTAAAGTAACAGTAGATGATTTTTATATGTACCTTATAACGATCTAGCACTTTATTATATTAAATAGTTGAACACTCAAAAGTCTGTGGTATGGTTTTTATTGCTATCCTCACCTTCCAGACATGGCTAGTAGAAAAAAGAACAAATTGTGTGGTTCAAAAATCAATGCTGTTAGACATTATTTTACATAGATTAAATATAAGAAAAAGTATTGTAAATTAAGTAAAATGAAGCCATAAAATTTAACTATACTTTTAAGATAAAGACTTTGATGTCAAGTAGAAGGTCCACATCTTAGCTCACCTGTGTTACAGCAGTACAATGAGGTCAATAACTATGCCAAGACTATTTTTATTTTATCTATAAACATGGAGATTCTGGGGACTAAATGATCTATATATATGGTACCCAACCCATGTAATAGCTATTATTATTTTTATCAAATAGGACTATATACTGTAAATGCATTGCTATATACAGCTAACAAAACTTCAGTTGTCACAAACAAGAATTTGGGAATATAGTTTGAAATGTGAGTTGATTAACCTAGAATTAACACATAACACCAATTCTAAATTCTTGTATATTAAGTTCTAAAACAAATTCCTGTTCTCTTAGAACCAATTTAAAAGAGAATTCAGCACTCAGGAGGCAGAAGCAGGCAGATCTCTGTAAGTTCAGGGCCACCAAGACCTACATAGTAAGTTTCAGGACAGCCAGGGCTACAAAAAGAGACCTTGTCTCAAAAAAAGAGAGAACTATTTGACACATAAATACTAGAAAAATATAAAAAATATGAGAGAAGAAAAAGAGTATTCAGGTAGTATATGAGAAGGTATCATTCACCTTAGCTGGATGAGAGAGTTAATAAGGACTTTTTTAATAATATTTTTTATTTATAAATATGGCTGTTTTGCCTGCATATATGTGTATGCCAGGTATGTGCCTGGTGCCCTTCAGAGGCCAGAAAAGTGTTGGGGGTGGTTCTGTTGCTAAGGTCCTATTCCCCAATTGGTTCTTGATCCATCAATAAAGATGCTGGAGGCCAATTAGCTGTGCAAAATAGATGGGACTTCTGGTCCCTTTAGGCAAGCTAGCAGACACAGTGGGAGGGAGGAGGATTTTCACCATGATTTGGAGGGAGAAAAGGTAACCAGCCACATGAGATCTCAGACAGAACATTTCCCCAGGAGGGAGATTAGAAATGCAACTAAAGCTGAGGGCAGATTTAGGGTGCTAAGCTGAGAGTATTGGGAAGGGCATGCTAGCCATGGGAGATTAGAAGCCCCAGCAATTGAGCCATAAGGCAGGTTGAAAATTAATTCTGTGTGTGTATGCGCGCACGTATCATCCACAGATCTGAGGGAACCTGGGATGCGCTGGTAGCACAATCCTCCTGGAATGCAGTAGCATAAACTACATGCTACAGAAGAATGCATTAGAACCCCTGAAATTGAAGTTACAAGTGGTTGTGAACCTGTGTCCTTTGGAGGAGCAGCCAAATTGCTGAGCCACCTCTCTAGCACTTGATATTGACAATTGTCAAGCAAGAAGAATTTTTTTATGAAATTTTTTATGAATTGTCAAGCAAGAAGAATTTTTTTAGTTAGGAGAACTCAGAAATGTACAGAGCTGAGATCATGCATGAAGGGACATACCTATAATCCTAGGAATCTGGATGTTATAGCAGGAGAATCACAAGATTGAGATCTGCCTAGCTACTAGTGACTGTCTACAAGTGACTGGTTTACTAGTCATTTTTTTTTCCAAAGAAATTCTGGCAGAAAAAAACCATAGATTAGACAGTTTCCATGTGACACTAAATGAGAATTGGGATAACAAAGGATAGACTATCTCAATGACAGAAAGATTGGAAGGCTATCATAAATCACACAAAAGAGATAGTAAGAGCCCTGGAAATGAAAGAGAGGCTGAGAAGTGGGAAGTAGTATACAGGACATGATTCAAGCTCTAGGTCCTAATCCAAGGGAGAGGAATTAGAAGCCTCACCCAAGGGTGAGCCAGGTATCCCAGGAGAAAAAGAAACTAGTTATCAAGCTATAAGACAAGACCACTGTTATCATAAGCCTCAAATCCAGTTGGAGAATTTGATATGGCTGTATTTTCTTGAGGGGGGCATTTTGTCACTGACTTGCAAAGGCCAGAGTTGGTGCCATCTTTAAAAAGAACCTGTTGTTTTGAGACTAAGCTATTCTAGAAGCCTGAATACAAATAGTTATAAGTAAGGGAGCCAGGGGTGCTCTGATACAGCCAGAGTGGGATACTGCCACAGGAGACAGTAAAGCTGGGGGTTGGAGGAGCATGCAACTGAGATGGGCAAGCTAGATTGTTCAGATGACTGGAGGCTTATAGTGTGAAAGGCACACTGTGTGTTGGCCTTGCACTCTGTGGAAAGACACAAACCTGATCATCTGAGAAAAACAGTAGAGACCATGCCTTCAATAGTAGACTGTTGAGCTTCTGGGGACAACTCTGTTTCCTGGTTTACTAATGGTGACAATGAGAAGTCTCAAGGTCAGATCCACCTCCACCCTTTATCTCAGCACTCTCCATTGCTTCCCCAACTCTACAAAATACTCAGAAGAGATCTCTTGGTTTGAATGTCAGCCAGCCAAAAGTATAAAGATGGGCAAGTCTCTGGAGCAAGTGAGAACCTACATGGATCATAGGCTGTAAAGCTAAGTGTGGCCAGCAGAGGCTCCAGAAGGAAGGCTCCATGGAACATCAAAACATTCATCTGTCCAAAATCACTAGCACCCTGAAGGTAAGATGAAAGATTCCAACTTGACCATGCCCTCCAGTGGGCAGATTCTAATATTACTAACTCTACCTGTACTCAGAAACACATTGTTCCAATATATTTTCATCTTAAAAACATGTTTTTTTTAATTTTTTGCCGGTTTTCTCCCTTTCTCTTTTTACATGATTATTATTATTACTTTATTTCATTTTAAATGTTTTATCTCTATTATCAATTTTCCTTATTTTGTAATGAGATTATTTAATTGCTTGCTCTTTTTTCTCTCTACCTAATATTCTTCTGTCTCACTTTTCCTTTATTGTGTTTAATACTGCTTTGTCTTTTGAGTGTCGTATTCCTTATCCATTACTGTCTTTTTTTTTTACTTTGATGCCATTAATTTTTTACAAAGGTTTATTTATTTAATATATATGAGTACACTGCAGCTGTCTTCAGACACACCAGAAGAGAGTATCGGACCCCATTACAGATGGTTGTGAGCTACCATGTGGTTGCTGGGGATTATCTCAGGCCTCTGAGCCATCTCTATTAATTTTTAACTTCATACCAAACTGTACATTATTTCTGGACTTTTGTTCCTTGGACACTGCTTGTATATAAGATGGCTTTAATCAACCGTAAGTGTATTTAAATATTTTATTAATTATTAGTATGTGTATTTATGTAGGGGATCTGTGTATGTATGTTTGTATATACATACATTCTATAATATATGTGTGGAGGTCAGAGGATAGCCTGTGGGAGTACTGGAGTCAGTTCTCTCCTTCCACCATGTGGGTCCTGGGATAAAGCTCAGGCTGTTAGGCTCACCAGCTTGGAAGTGTATTTTTAAATCTGATTTTACTTGGCATTGTTACTATTAGTGGTTTCTTTTCTCCTATTTCAGTAGTACTGAAGACAGAGCATGCAAGGGACAACTGCTCCTTAAAAAGGTACCCAAATAAAACCATAAGCAACTGGGTAGTGGTGGCACATGACTTTAGTCCTAGCACTCTGGAGGCAGAGACAGGTGGATCTCTGTGAATTCAAGGCCAGTGTGGTCTACAGAGAGAGTTCCAGGACAACCAGGGCTATACAGAGAAACCCTGTGTCATGAAGCAACTCTTCAACAAATACAAAAGAATCAAGATAATCTGTTATATCTTATCAGATCATAGTGTAACAAAACTAGAAACCAACAGCAAAAGAAACAACAGAAATTATACAAATGCATGGAGATTAAACAACACATTTTTTAGTTTGTATATTGAGAGTTTTGTTATGTAGAACTGACTATCCTGGCATCTGCTATATACCCAGGCAGGCCTCAACTTCAGGGTAACCCTCTAAGCCCAACCTCTCAACTGCTGCAATTACAGACATCTAATATCTGGCTTAACAATACACTTTTGGATGATAACTGGATCATGGAAGAAATCACATAGGAAATTTTTAAACCCTAGAATCAAATAAAAATTAAACATAGCCTGGGGAATATACCAAAGGCAGGTCAGTTCTCTGACCTATGCATCCAGACACATACACAATAAATAATTATATAAATAAACGTATCCATGTTAAAAAAAAAAAAAAAGCTAAATTAAACTCCTAAGTCATGTGTATGGGATATCAAAATTAAATGGAGAAGATGTGAATAATCTTAACAGTCCTATAAAAAGCAACAAAACTGAAGCAGTAACAGAGTCTCCTATCCTAAAACACAAGACTGGACAGGTTTATAGACCAATTCTGTCAGGCATTTTTTTTTTAAGATTTATTTATTTATTGTGTACACAGTATTCTGCCTGCATATATGCCTGTATGTCAGAAGAAGCCTGACCTGGCCTCATTATAGATGATTGTGATTACAGGGAATTGAACTCAGGACCTCTGGAAGAACAGTCAGTACTCTCAATCTCTGAGCCATCTCTCCAGCTCCTCTGCCAGACTTTTAAGAAAAAATTAACGCTGAAGATCTCCAAACTAAAATTTAAAGAATCAGTAAGAAAATCATTCTATGAAAGCAATATTTCTGATGTCAAAACCATATAAAGACACAACAAAAAAGAAAAAAAAGAAAAAAAAAGAAACTATAAATGCAGTTGACCAGAGCGAGCAGAGGTCCTAAAAATTTCAATTCCCAACAACCACATGAAGGCTTACAACCATCTGTACAGCTACAGTGTACTCACATATATAAAATAAATAAATAAATCTTAAAAAAAAAAGAAACTATAGACCCAAGTCCTTCATGAACATAGATGCAAAACACTTTCTTCTTTTTTGTTTTTGTTTTGTTTTGTTTGTCTATTTGTTTTGTTTTTCAAGACAGAGATGTAACAGCTGTGGCTGTCCTAGAATTTACTGTGTAGGCCAGGCTGGTCTCGACCTCACATAGATCCACCTGCCTCTGCTGGGATTAAAGTCATGCACCACCATACCGCCAATGCAAATTTTTTCAACAAAATACTTGCAGTCTGAATTCAACAACACATTAAAAAGATACCTCTGTAAGCTGAGCATAGTGGTATACACCTTTAATCCTAACACATGGGAAGCAGAGGCAGGTGGATCTCTGTGAAGTCAAGTCCAGTCTAGTCTACAGAGTGAGTTCCAGGACAAACAGGGATACACATTAAGATCCTGTCTTTACTCCCACAACTCCCACCAAAAAGAGATACCACTGTTAACTTGGTTTCCTTCCAGGGATGCAAGAATGGTATAACATACACAAATTAATAAATGTAATATAGCACATAAACAGACTCAAGGACAGTAGTCACATGTTATCACAGAGATACAGAAAAGACAACACCATTTCATGATTTAAAAACCCTGAAGAAACTAGAAACAGAAGAAACTAAAGCTCCATACAAAAATGCCAGGATGTGCTTGCAGACAAGAGTCTGGTATGGCTGTCCTCTGAGAGGCTCTGTCAGCACCTGGACTGTGCTTGGGGACCCCAATGGAAGAGTGAGGGGAAGGACTGAAGGAGCTGAGGGGGATTGCAACCCCATAGGAAGAACATCATTATCAGCTAACTGGACCCCTCAGAGATCCCAGGGGTTAAACCATCAACCAAAAAGTATACAAGGCTCCCACTACATATGTAGCAGAGGACTGCCTTATCTGGCATCAGTGGAAGGGGAAGCGCTTGGTCCTGTGGAGGATTGATGCCCCAGAGAAGAGAGATACTAGAGCAGTGAGGTGGTAGTGGGTAGTGGGTGGGTGGGTGAGCACCCTCTTAGAGGCAAAGGATAGATAAAATAATTTTAAAAATTAAAATAAAAAATCTACACCAGAATTATAACAAATGGAAAAGTTTTAAAGTACTTGTTTTAAGATCAGGAACTAGGCAGTGGTGTTCCCATTATTTCTGCCCTTATCCAGAACATTTCAAGTCTTAGCCACAGCAATAAGGCAAAAGAAAAAAAGCAAGTATAAAAGGAAGAAGTTAAATTATCCCTATTTGAAAACATTAAAGATACAATAAAACTGTTAGATCTAATAAGCTTTCACTAAAGTAGGAAGATACAAAAATCAACATACAAGAATCAGTGCCATTTCTCTGTATTAGTGAATATTTTGAGAAAGAACTCCAGAAAAAATAGAAATAAAAAAATTTTATTCTCAATAGCCCTTAAAACACCTAGGAATAAATCTAACCAAGGAGGTGAAAGATCTCTTTAATAAAAAGTTTAGAATACTGAAGAAATTGAAGACACTAGAAGATGGACAGACCACTGAGGCTCATGGATTGACACCATCAAGACTATGACAACTGGGCCTACAAAATGACTCACATAGTAGAAATGTATGCCACCAAGCTGTGGACTAGAATGTCTTGCTTGCAGACTTCAGTTCCATCCCTATGACCCAAATGGTGGAAGACTGACTCCTACAATTTGTTCTCTGGCCCACACACACACTATAAAAACTAATTTTTAAAATTAAAATAAGGTCAGCAAAATGGCTTAGCTTGATGGCTTGAGTTTGATCCCCAGGATACACATAGTAGGAGAGAGCTGACTCCCATAAGTTGCTCTCTGACCTGCATACATATGCCAAGGCACATATACACCCACCCAAACAGAAACATATGAAAGTAAACAAATGAGGTGTGTGTGTGTGTGTGTGTATGTATGAAATGTGAAAATGGCCTACTTCTGAAAGCAATCTACAGATCTAATTTAATGTAGTCCCTATAAAAATCCCAAAGGCATCCTTCATAGATATAGAAAAAAATTCCTAAAATGAATATAGACCTGTGAAGTCCAGGAATAGTCAAAGCAATCCTGCTCAGTAAGAGTAGTACTGGAGGTATCACATTACCCAACTTCATGTTATACTACAAAGACAGAATAACAAATACAGCATAGTCTGGGCACAACAGATACACAGACTAGTAGGATGGGATAAAACTCATGCAGCTACAGGCTCTTGATTCTTAACAAAGTACCAGAAACATTCATCAAAGAAAATGGTGGAAAAGCTGCATAGCTACAGACAGAAGAATGAAACTAGATCCCCATCTTTCACCCTGCACAAAAATTAGCTCAAAATGATCAAAGAACTCAAGACCCAATACTCTAAAACTGCTAGAAGGAGATGGGGAGTAACAGAGGGAAAATACTTCGAGAGATAAGTGTATGCAAGGGCTCCAATATTTATGAAGAAATTCAAAGTGCTGCCAAATGACATTGCACAGAATTAACGTTTCTGAACAAGAAGGGAACAACAAAGTGAAGAGTCAGCCTTTGCAGCCATACATCTGATAGGGGATTAATACCAAGAGTATATTATAAAAGTAAAAAAGTAAACATTAAACTCTTCCCCAATTATCTAACCCATAAGCAATTGGCTACTGACTAAATAATTCTAAAAATTACAAACAGCCAATAAATGTTTGAGAAATGCTCATTATCCTTAGCGGTCATGAAAACTACACTGAAACTGCATCCCACCCTATTCAGGATGTCTATCACAAACAAAACAAATAATAAAGGATATGGGTAAGGACACAACGCTGGGAGTGGTGGCACATGCCCTAACTGAGTTACAAGCCAGCAAAGGCTACATAGCGAGACCTGTCTCAAACACAAAACAAATATAACCTTGACCACCACCATCACCACCAAGGAACTTGGTAAAAATATATAGTTTGGGCATGGTGGTACATGCCTTTAACTCCAGTACCATAGAGGTGGGTAAGGATGCAGTGGGGAGGGTAAGAAGCCTAGGCTGAGCATCAGCTGGCAGAGCACTTGCCTAGTATACATAAGGCCTTCAACTTGATCCCCAGCATATAAACCAAGTGTGGTGGTACACACACTTGAATTTCCAGTACTGGGGAGGCAGAGTTAGTCAGTTGAGGTCAGGCAGAGCTATATAGCAAGATTCTGTCTTTAAAAAAAAAAAAAGTTAGGGAGAGGGAGTTCACGGATATCCTTGGTTATGTAAGAGTATGAGGCCAGCCTGAGCTACAATACACACAGACACACACACACAGTGAATTATTGTATACTTCTAGCAGGAATGTAAATTAGCCCAGTCAGTACTGATATCAATATAGAGGTTTATCAACTAACTAAAATGGCTACTATATGATACAGTTATACCACTGCTGGGCATATATTCCTAAGTAATCTAAGTCAGCATACCACAGACACCTGTACATCCATGTTTATTGAAGCAGTAGTATTAAAGAAGCCAAGATATACTGTGATCCTAAATGTCCATCAACAAATGAATAGATAACAAACATGGTAGGAGAGTGTGTGTGTGTGTGTGTGTGTGGTGCACATACACATGAGCATACAATGTACTTTTACTCAGAGACAAGAACAAAATTATGTCATTTTCAGGAAAATGCATGTAACACAAAATCATATTAAATGAAATAAGCCAGACTCAAAATACAAACATGGTATTCTATCACATATTTTATATTTTAATATACGAATGTTATAAATATAAGATATTTAATATTATATTTAATATCTGTAGGTATATATGAGGCATGGAAGTAGAAAGGGGGATGTTTGGAGGAGGAAGAGGACTAACGGGAAACGGGGAACAAAAGTAGGGAATGAACAGGAGAAAGGAAAATCAAGTACCACACATTTTCTTGCATATGTAAGACCAAAATTTTTAAAATTTATGACATGAAAGCTGTATGTATGCATGTATGTATTTGCACATATAAATACAAATGACATGAAAACAATATTATTTGGGAAGAGGCAGGACAACAGCAGGGGGGCAAAGAGGATAACGAAGTGGGCAAATATGACAAAAGTACAATGATTTTTACATATGAACAGATTATAATGAAATCCAGTACTGTGCATGCTAACTAAAAAAATCACTCAGGGCCATAAAAATAGTGCAGCTTCTAAAGGTCTAACAACCTGAGTTCCACTTCCAGAACCCACATGATAGAGAAAACTGACTCCCACAAGTTGTCCTCTGACGTCCACACATGAACCATGGTACATTGTGTCCATACATATATACATACATACACATACACAGGTGTAACACAAATAAATAAATGTAAAAAAATTCTGTAGTGTTTTTAAAAGCGACAATAAAAGGCAAGGGAGAGGGCTTAGCAGGTTAATGCACTTGCCAAGTCCACTGACATGAATTCAACCCCTGGGACACACATGGTAGATGAGAACTAATTTATCTTCTGACCTCCACACTGAGGAGTGGTACACATGCAACCATTTTATATG
>NC_045030.1:144295357-144301012 GCF_008632895.1 Mastomys coucha | reverse complement strand
TTATTTATTATATGTAAGTACACTGTAGCTGTCTTTAGACAACCCAGAAGAGGGCATCAGATCTCAGTACAGATGGTTATGAGCCACCATGTGGTTGCTGGGATCCGAACTCAGGACCTTTGGAAGAGCAGTCAGTGCCCTTACCCACTGAGCCATCTCGCCAGCCCGAGAATAGTCTTTTTCAAGAATAATGGTGGAAAGGAGCTAAGGATCGTGGCTTAAGGAAAATGAGTAACATTGGTTTATATTTTAAAGGTTATTATGAGATCAGGGATATAGCTCAAGGGAAGTGTGCTCACCTACACGTGTGATTTCGGGTTTCACTAGTATACACACACACATACACACCTCAATTATTTTGCATAGAAATGGATTCCTACTTCTGAATTCCTCAACATCACTGTATGACTCACTTGGCAATTAGTTAACACATTTGTCTTGTAATGGCAGGACTGTGGATTTCAGCACTGCTGGCATAAATGCAATGTTCAACAATTCTTACTGTTTCTTTGCACTGAGTCAAGAAAAGTACACAACTTTACACAAAAATCTTCAAAAAGAAGGAAATGTCATGGAATCCTTCAGAAAGACTAAGCAATAGAGATCTTAAAGCAATGGTTTTTATCTCTCACTTACCAGAGCCCACTCTCCCTCCAAAGAAAATTACTGGACCTGGGTTTTGGGTCAGTGATACAGTATGTACCTACCGTGAATAGGTACTAATCCACAGCGCCAAAATACTTTTAAATCACTTCTTGTTTTTGATTTGTTTGTTTGGTTTGGTTTGGTTTGGTTTTGGTCCTGGGGAGTAAACTTCCTTGTTCAACACTGAGCCTGTATCCCCAACCACCATTTTACCCTTTGGCCCTTCAGTTCTTTAACTGTAAAATGGGGAGGAAAATTGTGAGGATTAAACAAGACACTGTGTTTAAAATGCATTTTATACCCAACTTGGTGCTCAAGAAGTGACAGTGATTATTACTCTTATGATCATGTCCCACCTAGAGGAGCCTTGGACTTTTCAGGGTCTGGATGACAGGATTAGTAAAGAATCAGGAAGCACATCAGCCATTTCCTTCCTGAAGGAGGAGAACACAAAATGACACCTGCATCTGGTCAGATGTCTCAGTCTAGTTAGTCATGTACCACCAATATGATTTCTGACGCAACCACGCTTGCTTTCTTTTTATCAATCCATTTAGCCTCCTTTGAAAATGTATAGCTGGCAAGCAGAGCACTTTATGTGCTGGTTATCTTTTTGCTCTTTTACAATAACTATCCAATAAAGCTTCCATTCTCCTGCATCACACCACATTATCTCCCCTACTTTAAGTTGCTCTGTTTCTGAGACCGTTTGGAACTTGAGGGTTAGTAAAATTTCTTGCTACTGGTTGTTTTCACTTATAAAAGTGTACTGAGCAAATACCTATAACTAATGAAATTACAAAATCATATCAAAACTAGACATCAAACATTTTATGAAGACCAAACCTGTCTAAAGCTAAACAGACAATCTAGCATTTTATCAAGTATTTAATCCTGCCACTTCTACATTCTTTATTAAAAATGAAAATGAGACTGGAATAATGGCTTATCCTGTCTTTTTAAACTATAAAGAACAAAACCAAGGGATAATGGATCCAGTTTTTGTTCAAACAAAAGAAATGCTATGCATGCAAATCACCCATGTGAAAATTTGCCACCTTCAAGACAGACCTCAGCTCTGAAAAGGCAAGGAACAGTTATTGACCCATACCCTTGCATGCCTGTGCCACAATCTAAGACATTTTTTATTACTCCAACAACAACAGAGAACTCACTGAGAATATCAACACTATTTATATATTTCTGGACTCAGTTTTAAGTCACAGTTTACTTCTTTTGCTTTATTTTGTGTGCTCACAGAATCCAGAATAGAGTGTCAGCTCTCCAGAGCTGGAGTTACATATAGCTGTTGGGAACAGAACTCAGGTTCTCTGCTCTTCACTCCTGGCTTTTGAGACATGTCTTAGTATGGAGTTCAGAACTGCCTCAGGCTCCATAAATACTGGGACAAGATGTGTGTGCCATACCTATCACACTAAAGCTTTTTAGAAGTCACTCTTACAGTCTCTTTTCTTAGGATCTATCTATCTTTTATGGCTTGCTGGGATATTTACTTACAGATGGTATCTATATTACAAGGTTGACCTCAAACTCACAGGCTTGAGCCATCCTCCTGCCTCAGCCTCCTGAAAAAGTGGAATTACACAGGCATACAGGAATGCTTGTGACTACCTTTGAGATTTTTTTTAAATGAGACTGCACCATATATGATGGTGAACTCTTGTGATCTCATCACTTGAGAGATGGGAGGCAGGAGAATGAGGAATAATTTATGTTCAGCCTTGGCTATATATCAAATTCAAGGATAGCCTGGACAACATGAGAACTTGCCTCAAAAAAACTGTGCTAAATATGACAAAATATATTTACAGTTGGCTCTCAAATATCTTGAGTGGAGAATATGAATAACCCACAAATCTACAGTGTTCCTCTCCTGCCAACCAGCAATAAAAACCTATTCAGAAAACAATATTTGTAAATATGCTATAAACAAACAATAACCTACTCAGAGCACACAAACAGGCTGCTTTAGGTCCCCATGCCCTTATCCAGTATGTAGTAGTCTCATACCTCTTCGTGGACAATCTGTAAAGGCACTCCAGAATTTTACTCGATCACTAAGAAATTACCACACCCCTGTAAATAGTCTACATTTTTTCATCACAAGCACAGAATATCTGGAATTTTTTTTCAGTCTTTACTAAACTCTGACCTGCCGAAGAGCCCTTCCTTAGGAATTTTCTGCAAGCAGCCCAGTACTTACCCTACTGCAAGCACTCAGTAAAGGAATAACACAAATGAATAAACCAAATCTGTTTTTATTCAGGTGCCAATGAGATATTTCTTCCAGTGTGGAAAGAATCTGATCCCAGTGCCTCTTTAGAAAGATTCATCTTTGAACACAGCTGTTAAGAGCACGAGCTGTGGAGTCAGATTTCATGGACATCAAGCCCAGAATTCTCAGCTCTATCGTTTATTACTACATCATCTCTGGGCAAGTGGATAAAGCTCCTGGGTCTGAGTTTCCCCATTCGGAAAACGGGGGTCATACTGCTTCATGAGTTACTGTAAAGATCCAATGGGAATTTTAAAGCACTTGAGGGCTACAGATGTAAAAACAATTAGTCCCACCCTTCCCCAGCACCACCCTCAGTCCCCTCAAAAAAGAAAGGAAAACCCTGCCCCACTAACATAGCCATCAGTAGTGCCAGCAGTCAAGCTGCCAGTAATAGCAGGATAAAAAAATAACAGGGTAAAAAAAAAGTCCTTAAAGCCTGGGTGGTGCCATTCAAAACAACTTGGAAGGAAAGACTGTAAGTGAATCTGCTTTAAAATGTTCAGTCAGGAGTACAGGCAAGTGGGGTTTTGTTACAGTTATATTTTAAGTTAGCTCATGATTAGATTTTTTGCATGCATGGTGTCAGGAGATTGAAGCAAGGGCCTCCTGGTTAATAAGGACACTCTACCACTGAGCTGTGTATGCCCCCAGCCCATCACTGGCTTGTCAAATTTTAAAAAGCTATAATCTATCCTGCCAAAGCACAGATTTGGTGCTGAGCCCTGTATGTCTAGCATAGTAGGATTCTAGTCACATTCTATAAACATCACAAACTTCTCTATGTAGCAGATCTTTCAGTCTCTGTTCCCTCCTTACTCCACCAGCTGCCACCTGTTTTGTTTCAGAATTCCCAAATCCCCAATCCTGAGAGGACATCCCCCAAAACTCTGGTTAGAAAATGGGTTTGCAGTTTCTTCCCACCTAACCCTGTAGGGCTTTTCTTTTCCTTCTTCCTGCCCATCTCCTTACTTCTCAAGCCTTGCTATTCTCTACACGTAGGAACTTGAAACCTAAGAGTATGGGAAAGCAACAGTGTAATAGCAGTGGTGCCAAGACCTGGGGATGCTGCCAAGCTTTTCCCCAGGCTCCATATGCAGTGGCCCAACTACTCAGAGGCTGGCCTTAGATTTAAACCCATGGAACCTCATGAACTTGGTATTTCTTTTTGCCTCTGCCTGAATTCTTCAACCTCTTTAATTAAACAACCTCCTCCAAAACCCGTGAACCATTCAAATCTAGCCCGTTCTCTTAAGTCTTAGGTAAAGTCTTATCTTTTTCAGGAACTTTCCCTGGACCATTTTAACCCACAGATTATCACCCCACCCACCTACCCAAACACGTAATGTACTTACTGACCAGAAAACAGAATCACCATGCATATTTACACCATTAAGTAAATGTTGCGCATTTGATCTTTCAAGGCCAAGAATGGCGTCTCGGGGTTTTTGAAAGCACCCTCGCCCCCCCCCCACATCGTCTTTGAAACCCCCTACTGAGCGTGTTCATCTTCCTGAATAGTGAGTGACTCAATCAGTGAATTGTTTGGGCTAAGGCGTGCCAAGATAAAAGCATGTTGAAATGAAAAGGACTCAATGGATGGGTAAAAAAGAAGTACTAGGTGCCAAATGGGGGAAAATATAGAACAAAGGTGTTCGACTAACAAACTGTTTTATTTGCCGTGGGGTTGAAAACAGATATAGGGTAGGGAATGTCAACTGGAAAATGGAGGAAAAACATATTTCAGTTTGAGGGGGATGGTAGCAAGAGAAACATGAAGCCCCGAAGAAATTTTGAGTCAATTCTGCCAGAACCAACAGGTAGGCCAATTGCGTAAGTAAAGGGGGTTACGGGGATGGCATGAATAGACATACAATCATGTAGGTAAGGGAATTGGTAGGCCATATGACGGGGGCACAAGTGGATAAAAATGGTTGCCAGTAAGTTAGCTGACTGAGTGGGTGGCAGGTAAGTCGGTGAATGGTTAGGTGTTTAGTCTGGAAGGAACAGGTGTGGGGCATTTCATTTAAAATCTAACCCCTCCCTCACCTTGACCCGGAAGCGGATGAGTGCTAGCCTCACGCAGTGGCTCAGACAGGCAGGTGGCAGGAACCAGGCCCGCGGTGGAGGGGTGCCCTTGTTGCCCACGTGTCCCACGATCAGTTGCGCAGTCTGCCGCTCCGCCTGGCACCGACGGCCCCACTCGGCCAGTCGGTCCTTCCCCAGGCCCCCAGGGAACATGACCACCAGCTCCAGGCCGTCTCCGCCCGGATAGGCACAAGCCTGGCACAGCGCTGACAAGTAGCCCAGCATGGCATTCCACTGGCCGCCACAAACCCAATCCGTCTGGTAGCCACCATAGAGCCGCGGCAGCGCCGAGCCCGCGTCTACCAATACCCGAGCCCCAGGCAGCGGAGGGGGCGGCGGCGGATGCAGCCCTGGTGGCGCTTGGCCATGGTGGTGGAAATGGTGAGCTGGGTGATGGTGCCGAGTCGGCCCCGCTCCCCCGGAGTAAGCACCAAAGGCAGCGGGCGGGAGCGGCGGCGGCAGAGGAGCAGAGCCCCTGGTGATGCGTGGAGCCCCTGGCGCTAGGGCTGCTGGCGGCAGCTGGCGGTGCAGGTGCTGCTGCTGCTGCTGGCGCGAGACGGTGCGCGCGAGTTTGAGGAGGTCCACAGGCACCACAGCCCCGGGACAGCGCTTCTCCAGGAACTCTT
>NC_045030.1:144287053-144295194 GCF_008632895.1 Mastomys coucha | reverse complement strand
GCGAGGGAACGTGGGCGGGGAGGGGAGGAGACCACAGACTTGGGTGCGGGTGGAGAGCAGAGGTGAGGCTGACCAGACTCAGAAGAGGCTGGGAAGATAAAAGCGATGACAAGCCGTAGTCACTTCTCTATTCCCGTTCCCCTCCGCTGCTCTTCTTCACTGCTTCAAAGGGGGTGAAGCCTCTGCCTTCCACCTCCGGGAGCCATGTTGCCTCGTCTTCTCTGAGATACTCGCTTTCTAGCTGGGGGAGGGGTACGGGGGCGGGGCGGATGAGCATCCTGGGAGTTGTAGTCTTTTCCGCGGATGGTCTCAGGATGCAGTCTTAGAACCAGAGGATCACCCCTGTCAGGCCTTGATGTTCATAGTATCAGAAGAAGCAGGCCATGACAATGTATGTATAGGATTTGTATCAGAACTCCTAGTATCCAACCGAGTTGTACCACCATGCCCAGGGAAAGGAATGGAGATGATGCATCATGGGAAAGGAAGTACTGTGTATTGGTAGAATTTGGCTAAAGTGACCTAAAGTTCCCTAAGAGGGAGAAATTTCCCTTCCTTTGAAAAGATGATATGCACAACTTTTAATGAATGGAAAAGAACACATATGAAACATAACAACCACTACCATGTCTATATCAATCCACTTGTTTTTAGGTACTGTCATACTTTGAAGAGTTGCCCCCCTTACAAATGGTAAAATATTTACTTAAGACAATGACTGCATAGACAAAATGAAATTGACTATAATTTGCCTCAGGATCTCTGGTCAGGGAGATTAAATACCCCCTCGAATTCAACTACAACTTGGACCTTATTGGTACTCACTAAGCTATGCCATATGGTTAAGGGATTTGTTTTCCAACATAGTAAATTTGCCCATGTGGGAGCAATTCAAAATAGCTGCAAAGGTTCTGATTTGATCACGATCTTTTGAAAAGTACATTTCAGCATGCTTCTCCAATGAAATCCATGTAGAGTTTGTCCTCTGTCAAGCTTTTAGGGCACATTTCTTCAGCCAGAACACAGCAGAAAACAAGTTCTGCAGTACAGAGTAGCTTGGAATTTACAGAACATGGAAGTGCAGGACCCCAGGAATGACATCAGAATGGTCTATTAGGATGAAAATGCCAACAGGTGGCAAATTCTAGAATGGGATTTGTCATAAGAGTAGTAGATCCAGAGTGGCAGGGATGGGAGACAACATGAAGGGAAAAGCAGTAGCTTGAAGGGATAAGAGATGAAGAGAATAGATATTTCTATGAAAATGTGTTTACTAGAGAGTTTGTCCAGCAGCCCTTTCCCCAAAAGTTAGCCCTCTTATTGTTTATTTGATAAGGTTACTGCAAAAACCGTTGTCTTAGACATGGTGGTATGTGCCTGCAATCCTAGTACTCAGGAGGTTGAAATAGGACAATCATCTTAAGTTCCAGACCAGCCTAGGCTACCCAGTGATTTAAAAAAACCAAGGAAGTAAATAAATCCTATCTTGTTCACATTTGCTTGTAATGCTATGTTTTAACTAGGTGTGTTGGCTTACATCTGTAAATCCAGCATTCTGAAGGTCAAGGCAGGAGGATTGCCACAACTTTGAAATTAGTGTTTTTCAGGTCAGCCTGAGATAAGAACTAAACAAAACAAACAGTAAAAAAAAAAGAAAAGAAAAGAAAATTAAATCCTAACAACAAAAATAATTGGATCATAAGCCACTTATGAAACTGTTAGCCATAAGTGAGAAACCTTTAGATAAAAACTCTTTTTTTATGAATGAAGCAATTTATTAACCCAGCATATTTTGTTCTAATGCTTCTTGATGGCAGCTGCCACCTGTTCAATGATCCTGTCCAGATCTCTCTGTCCCTGAGGTGTTAGCTTGAGGCCCCCATCTTGGTCCTTTTCCACCATTTTCAGCCCCTCCAGGGCTTGGAGGACCCGGCGGGCCACACTCTCAGAGCCTCTGCTGAAGTGGCTGGGCCTGACACCATTTCTCTGCCGTCCTCCATAGATCTTGGTCATGGAACCAACCCCTGCACCACCGCAGAGGTACAGGTGCTGTGCTGTGGAAGCAGCTCGTGTGTAGAACCAGTTCTCATCATAAGGGGCAAGCTCTTTATGTTTGGCCAGCTTGACTGTGTCCACACATTCGGGGACTTTCAGCTGCCCGGACTTTTTGAGGAAGGCTGCCAAAGCTCTGACAAACTCCTGCTGGTTAACTCTTCTACAGTAACTCCAGGCATCGTACAGCCTCCATGATGCCAGCCAGGGGAAAGGGGAATGTTTAAATTTTGTCTTGTTTTGTTTTGTTTGTTTGGGGATTTTTTTGTTTTGGTTTGGTTTGTTTTTTTTTTTTGTTTTTCGAGACAGGGTTTCTCTGTATAGTCCTGGCTGTCCTGGAACTCACTCTGTAGACCAGGCTGGCCTTGAACTCAGAAATCTGCCTGCCTCTGCCTCCCAAGTGCTGGGATTAAAGGCATGCACCACCACTGCCCAGATGAAAACTCTTATATTAATCTACCTTCAAAGCATCCTTCCTTGGCTGGTGAGATGTCTCTCTGGTTAAAATGCTTGCTTTGCAAACAAGAGAATGTAGGTTCAGTCCTCAAAAAGCCAGACTCAATGCAGTGCATTTGTAATCCCAGTGCTGGGGAAGTAGAGCCAAGTGGATTTCTGGGACCTAGCAGCCAAGCAACCTAGTCTAATTGGTGAGTTCCAGGCCAATAAGAGACCCTGTCTCAAAAACTGAAGGAGGAGACTCATATGCAAGTTTTGCCCTCTGGCCTTCATAGGCAAACATATGAAGACACACAAGTGCACCTGAGCACACTTACAAAATGTCCTTTCTATTATTTTCAGCTATGATACAAGCTGAGAATTCTTCCCCCATTTTAACAGTAACAGCCTGTGAACTTGAGCTAAGTATGTCTAAAATTTGTGTCTTAAATGATGATCTTATAAACAACATACTTGGGACTGTGCAAGGCCTATCCATTCCCAGCTTCTCAGTACCTCTGTCTGTCATTTCTCCATTCTCCATTGCCCTGGTCAAGGCAATCCCAAAGCCATGCTGGTTGAGACACTCATGGATTCCTTACCTGCTTTAAGTAATAAATCTTCCTCCACTTTTTCATGTCTTGGCTGTGCTTGTTTAGCCTTTTGCATTCACCAAGATGTGAGCTTATTACATTTGTTTACAAAGAGAATGATCAATCCAGAAATGAGGTATGGCAAATTACAAACTCCAAATATGTGGAACTGATACCGATGGAATCTTCTAGCATCCATTGATGGGAAGGAAGTTGATACATTTTGTAAGATATGGCAGTGAACCAGTTAATTACAGTTCCTGGGACTCAAAAGAAAAGCCCTGGAACTGGGCATGAAGTTCAGTGGTAGAGTCCTTACCCAGCTTCCTTTCCTCAGCACCACAAAACAAACTGAGCTTTGATTACTGCAGGCAGAAATCCCTGGGCCCTGCTGACTTGCAGCAGAAGTGTCAGACCCACTTCAAGGATTTCACTAATTAAGAAACTGGCACCAGCAAATTATTTACACGTATATAAGGAGTAGTAACTCCTCATGCACCAACTCTGCCAAAAGTGCTGATTTCCCATAAATGAATCCAACTAGATTTTAAGAAGCAAGTGAACATCCTCAAGGCAGATCAAGAGGGGGAAATAGATTTCACAGTATTAAGCTCAGCTCAGATTACTATCTCCTACTGGATCTCCGATCGAGAGGATCTCAAGCAGAATGGCAGAGAGAATGAGCCAAATACTTAAAGAGAGTGCTAAGAAAAAGTAGCTGCAACAATAGTAGAATACTTGCTTTGTATGTGCAGGAGAAGGAGTTTGATCCCCAGCACTGGAAAAAAGGAAGAGAAAGGAGACCTACAACAAGACTTTTTACTACCTGTTATTAATACTTGCTACTGGGAGATCTCCCACCATGAAACCAATAGGCCTTCAATTGAAGATTTAGAAAAATTTCATCAGTAAAAAATCATGTCTAGTGAATCATGATTGTAATGGACCACCCAGAGTAGCAATTCTGGAGCAGCGCATCACAGCATCTGTTCTGAACAACATCATTTCAAGCCTCACCCTGTGTTTTCAACATTGGAAACACTGAGTGTACAACGAGAAATCCATGATTTTAGTAGTGTTGAAGATAAAGCCAGACAAATGTTAAAGTATTATAAACAATGTATTCACTAACTACTGATGGTAAGGGAAAGAGATGAGCTTTATTCTCTCTTGCACAGACATGAGTAGGAGAATGGGGAATTATGAGAGGAAACAGAGTGGGGGCAGAATAGCATCAAGTTAGTAAAAATAATTACAGAGGACTGATCAATATAAATGTGATTAGGCCAAATGTGCACGATGGCTGACAATTAGATTTCTATCCTATCAACACAGAGACAGAGAGACAGAGGCCCTATTGTTCCTGGCAATTAGGTTTCCAAGGAATGTCTCGCAGATCCTTTGGAAAGACATCCTGAGTTGGAGGAAAGATGCAAACGTCTCTGGAACAGAATCCTTCTAAAGAACAGAAGGATTGACAAGTATAAGTCCCCTTTAGAAAATGCTCTACAGTGGATCAGTTATGGGGGTACAATGAACTGAATTATTTTGATAACCCTATTTCTCCTGAATGGCACACTGCATTCTCCCGGTGATTTGACCTTAGGTTGCTCACAGCCTTGTTAAATAGGTCAAATCTCCTAATGCAGGGTATGAAAGGAAGGTAATGGTGCATTTTGCAGACCCCTCTAGCCATCTGAGAAATTTAAACACATTTTCAAATCTAAGAACCTCACTCTGAGCATAACCCTGACCTAAGTTCAGACTAGTTAAACAAGGAAATAAGAAAAGGACTCCCATGAATTTATTTCCAATATACCCATCCAGGTGAAAAGGGTAGATACATCCTCAGATCTAATGATGGATCAATGTGTGACTTCTTCTTCCCCAAAAGGGAATTTTGATGGTGTTTATTTGTAAACTGTTACATATTAATCTGTTGGTGGAAAACACATTTATCAGAGATTTTTAGATTACAAGGAGCCACATTTTATTGAAACTGAACTAGAAGAAGAAAAGATGTGTCCATGTGATGCCATTATATCTGGATTAGTAGTTGCTTATGATTTGCCGTTATCCATGGGTTTTGTTGGGGTAGGCATGCTTCTAATTGTATATACAATGGAATAGCATACGTGTTTATAGAACAATTACCTATTGGATTGTCTCTGCATGGCCCTTTCCTACCACCTTCTCTACTTCATTGTTTTGGCTGTAGAGATCACGTTTCATGTTCTTTCCCAGAGAATTTGGGATAGATTTAGAGGAGAAAAAGTGGAAAATCCCAGGTATATCGGAATACCTGCTTCATTTGTTCCTAATGCCTATTTGTGTTATCCCTGAATTTGGTGACGCCTCCATCTTTATGAATTCCCTTCTTGCAAAAATTTGTTCAAATTTGCTTTCTTTACTTACATATAGAAGTGTTAACATGCATATGCAATCCAAGAGAAACTACAGTGGTTATAGGACATAGAGAATGTAGAGATGGCAGAAGCCAAAGCTCTGAAATCAGGAGAAGGTGTGTTCTGGAAACAAGACCTAGGTTTCAATATCAGTTTAGCTCTGTATTAGGGAGATGACTTTAACAAGTTGCACAGCCTCTTGAACTCTCATTGCATCTATGAAGTAGAGATTCAATAATGTATTCAATGAGTTTAGTACCACTACGAGAATAGAGCTGGGCACTGGAAGAAAGCAGGTGTTTTTGTGGTGGTCGTTGGACCAATGCATTTATCCAGGTTTAGTTACAGAAGTATGGGTGACTTTCATGCAGCTGTGCCACTGAAGTATCTTCCTCTTTACAGCATTGTTAACAAGCTTCTGCATCCTTGAGAAGGGGTGTGGCCTCATATGCCTCCCTACTCACTGTGAGATACTCTAGTTGATAATGGCAGCCATCATGTCCAGCCTGGAGGAAGCAGTCTCCATGTAACCAATTCATTCACTTCCAGAATCTCTGAGCTCCTGGTCACTGTGGGGTTTCCTACTGTATCCTTCCAACACAGCCCCTTCATGTGGGTCACCAGCAGTTCCCTTGGAGCATTCTCTACCCCTTTCATCTGACTGACAGGCACAGGCTTGTAGTGATGGCAGGGAGGTTAGACCTGCATGCTTTTTCCACTGTAGAAATCACTTCTATTCCTTTTTCAAGATCCAGCTTAAGAGTGGCCTCATCCATTTGTTTAATTCTATTTTATTACATAATCCCAGGCCTAGAAAATGCTGGCACATGGCTACTGTTTTATGTTCACGGTGTGCCTACCTAGGAGTATTCTCAAAATCAGAGAGAATCATCACAAGCCTTTAATCTCTAATGTTTAGGACTCATAACATTACAAAAAGATGTTCAAGTGAAAGGAAAGGAACAGAGTACACAGCAATCCCTTCTCCCAAGTTATGAAACCTCTCTGGAGGCTCAGTGAGGGTCCACAGCCTGCCTAGACAATCCATCTTCCATTGCTGAAGAGGAACCTTAAACTCCCCATGGTGTGGCTGGATTGCAGAGATGAGAAGACTTCCTAGAGGACAGCAATAAATAGAAATGAGTGACATTAGCCTTGTGCACTAGAACAGGGAAAGCCCTCTGCTGAAGGAACCCCTGGGCTTGGTGCCAGTGACAGGAATAGGACACACGGAGGCTACCAAGAATGGTGCCCAGTACACAAGGTCAGCTGTTTGTGCAGCACTACACAGAGGGCCTGAGAAGCAGCAACCCTCAGAAACCTTGGCATGGGGACTTACTTAAAACTTCCCAGGCCAGCAGACAAAAAAAAACTGATGTCACCTGGTAGAAGACAGACCAAAACCTAAAACAAAACCAGACTAAGACAGACAAGCTGATGAGACAAATCCCAAAGCAGAACCTAGAGGATGTGATTTAAGAGCTGCCACTTAAAATGGATGGGACAGAGCTGACTTCTAGAGGCTGTCATGGGGTATCCCAATTGACCATTTGGTTGGCTCTCCGTACCCAAAATGACTTGTGTTCAAGAAGTCTGGAGCTCCATGATAATGGGTACATGTTGTTCATGGCCTTGGAAGAGTTCCTGGGCCCTCCAGCAACTTGGGACCTAGAAGTCCTGATGCCCTATTTGACTTTTGAAAACTGCACAGCACCTCAGTTCAGTCTTGCTTCCCCACAGCAAAAGGGGGCAGGAGTTGTCTCCTTGCAAGGGTAGATCCATTTAACATAGAAAGTGGCCTTTGGATATAGCTCAATGGTAAGTCACTTGTGCAATACACACGAGGTCCAGGTTCAGTCACCACCAATTTAAAAGCAGGAAGGATCTAGGCATTTTTAGTTCCATAAAATGGGTGTAGGAATGGCCTAAGAATTTAGCCTCAGGGGCTGGTAAGATGCTTCAGCTGGTAAAAGCATTTGCTGCCAAGTCTGAAGCCCCATGTTCAATTCCCAGGAACCCATACATGAGGAGGGAACTGACCTCTGCGCATTGTCCTTTGACCTCCACACATGCGCTGTGGAACACATTTGAAAGTGCATGTGCACATTACAGATAAAGTTTTTAAAAATTGGCTTTTAATAAGACAGAGATTCAAATTCCTGCTGTCACTCAGCATGTGAATTTGAAGTGGAGATATAACCCTTACTCCTTTCTGGTTAGGTAGAAGCAGAGAGTCCAATTCATGGCAAGCAATGCCTGCAAGGGGGTCTCTCTGGGCAGAAAGTGGCCTTAATGTGAGCCTGGAGCATCTAAGGATTTGGGGAACTGAGAAGGATGAATGTCTTAGGGTTTGTATTTCTGTGAAGAAACACCAGGACTATGGCAACTTTTATCAGGAAGATATTTATTTGGGGCTGGCTTACAGTTCAGAGATTTAGTCCATTGTCATCATGGCAGGAAGCATGGTGGCATACAGGCAGACATGGTGCTGGAGAAGATGAGAGTTCTACATTTGGATCAGTGGGCAGCAGGAAGAAACAGTGACACTGGGCTTTTGAAACCTCAGAGCCAGCCAGGCAGTGGTGGCCCACGCCTTTAATCCCAGCACTTGGGAGGCAGAAGCAGGAGGATTTCTGAGTTCGAGGCCAGCCTGGTC
>NC_045030.1:144280894-144286831 GCF_008632895.1 Mastomys coucha | reverse complement strand
CTCAGAGCCTGCCCCCAGTGACATACTTCTTCCAACAGGGCCATACCTACTTCAACAAGGGTCCACCTCCTAATAGTGCCAGTTCCTTTGAGCCTATGGGGGCCATTATTATTTGAACCATCACAAAGGAGAAGAAACTCCACTTGAGCTTGTGATTTATTTCCAGACTTTGTGGGATGCTGAGATCCCCCCTTCCCAAAATGTCTAAGTTCTTCATGCATATTTGGGTCTTCTCCATGGGCCACACCTCCGTGATGACTCAGGCCTGTCATACTAACACTCAGGGAGGCTGAGACAGGAAGATAGCTGAAAGTTTGAGGCCAGGCTGGGCTACACAGTGAGAGTTCCAGGACACCCCGGGCTATGGACACTGTGAGACTCAGTCTCAAAAACCAAAACAAGATGGGGCTAGAGAAATGGCTCAGCTACTGTTCTCAATGTTTTTGTAGAGAACCAGTGTTCACTTCTTAGTACTCACAACAGCAGCTCACAATTGCATGTAACTCCAACTTCTGATATCACACGCTCGAGAATGTACACACATACACACACACACACACACACACACACACACACACACACAAAGACACACATGCATACCTACTACATATAAATGAAAATAAATTAAGACTGGAGAAATGGCTCAGCAGTTGAGAGCACTGACTGCTCTTCCAGAGGTCCTGCGTTCAATTCCCAGCAACCACATGGTGGCTCACAACCATCTGTAATGAGAGCTGGCACCCTCTTTTGGCCTGAAGGCTTACATTCAGGCAGAATGCTGTATACATAATAGATAAATTTTATAAATAAATAAATAGTAAATCTTTAAACACAAATCCCAAGGGGCCTATGGGAGGAAGAAGCTCACACAAACCAGAAACCCGAGGAGGGAGGAAGACAAGTGAAGAGATAACTGGAGAGGAAGACAAAGGCAAAAGGAAACAGATACAAGACTTGAACAAAAGAGGTAGAAGCTCACAGTGGTGGCACACACCTGTAATGCTAGCAGGTAGGAGGCAGAGGAAGAAGAGTCAGGAATTCAAAGCCAGCCTACATAACAAGCCCAAGGGCAATCTAAGCCACATTGGTCCTGTCTTTAAGAAAATGAGAGAAACTGAAGAGGAATGAGAACATTGTGGAGAAGGGGAAATACAATGAGGAAGATTTCCTGCTAACCTCAGTCATGATGGAGGGACAAAACACAGGGACAAATGGTCTGAGTCAATGACAAAGGTGTTTGGTGACCGCACAGTGGAGAGGCTTTGCTCTATAATGTGCTGTCCTTGTGAATACCCTGCTTGCTAATGGAGACAGGCCAGCCTTCAAAGGCAGATCAGAATGCATAAAACATCAACCTTGGTCCCAACACTAGAGGCAGAGGCTTCTGGAGTTCAAGGTCATCTTTAGCTATATAATGTGGTTCAAGACCAGCCTGGGCTACATGACACTATGTTTCAGGGGGGGAAAAAAAGAATCAGCCTTAGGAAAACATGTTCCATCCTTGTTGTCCTGTCTCATTGGTAGACATAGCATAGGGCAGCTCTTATCTCTTCTGCTCTGAGTACCTATAGCATCATGTAAGAGAAAGCAGTCTATAGGACATACAGAGATGTGCAGTAAAAATTTAAATGTCTATTTAAAAACTTCTACAATCGATCAGTGACAACTGAAAAGCCAGATTCTCATGATCCATCCAATGTTCTCCTGGGTACTTGGAATTAACCCCCAAGTCTGTGTCCCAAAGTATACATAACTATGGGCCTAGGAATCCGTGCAGGATCACAACAGACAAATTGTGTGCCTTATTGGTTGGATGGAGCCAGGGGTGCTGCAAGTGGCTGATGACTGGTAATATGGTACCTGCTGCCTCCTGCTACAGTCCAAGGCAGAACCAGTAAGTGGATGCTCTCAGAAAGTATGATCCACATGTTGGCACCCATCCTGGCCGTGGGTATCTAGTGAGCAGGATTTTGAGCACACTTACTAGTGGAGGCACACTCAGCAAAGGAGTTGTGGAAGATACCACACACTTCAACATCTCCACGAGGACCACAGCATTGACCAATGAGCTGGCATTGGCCAGGTGCAGGAACTTATTTCTTCATAGACAGCACACTGTAGGACTTACAGTCCAGCACCAACTTAGCCTGGCATACCATACCACATCTGTTCCTAGGATAATGACAACTATCTTGACTTGGCTAAGAGGGTCTCTTCTTAGCAGGGGTGGCAGCTGGCATGCTTGGTCATGAGCTGCACTTGCCTATGCAGGTAGAAGGAAATTCGAGTGTAGATGGCTACTATGAAAACAGGTAGCTTGGCAGGCTGGACAGGGTGGACAAGGGCAGATATAACAGGCTGAAAGGGGCACAGTGTGTGAGCAGCAGTTCAGGGCACAGAAGTGGGCAGGCTCCCAGGAGATGGAGGACCAGTCTGGAAATTTAGTGATATTTAGATGAGTCAAAGACCATTGTTTAAAATTTTGTTTTAAAAGATTGATTTCTGCTTATCTTTCTCTGTCTCTGTCTCTGTCTCTCTGTCTCTCTGTCTCTCTGTCTCTGTCTCTCTCTCTCTCTCTGTATGTGTGTGTGTGTGTGTGTGTGTGTGTATGTATGAGTGTATGGGCATGTGTGCATAAGTGTATGTGTGTCCATGTGTATATGAGTGTATGCATTTGTCCATAGATGTATGTGTGTCTGTGTGTGTGTGTGTGTGTGTGTGTGTATGTGCATGTGTGCATAGGTGTCTGTGTGTCGATGTGCAGAGGCCACTTGGCTTGGTTTGATACTAGCAAGTTCCAACAGTGCTCTTTCTTGTCTTTGCCCCCTCAGGGGTGGGGTTATAGGCATTTGTGAGGATTCCTGTCTTGTCACGTGCGAGCTAGGATCTGAACTCTGCTTCCTGTGACTGCAGAGCACATGCTCTTAACAACTGAGCCACATCCCTAGGCCCCTAAATTCTCATTTTTAACTGTGAAAGATATACATAGCAAACTATTAACTTTCTTTATCCTTTCCTGTATTTTTTTCTTTCTTTTTGAGCTATCCCACTGTACCTCAGCATGGCCTGAAACTCATGTTATAGCCAAGCCTGACCTCCAACTCCATGCAATCCACCTGCCTCAGCCTCTCTATGCTGGGATTATAGGCATGAAATACCACATACAACTTAACCATTGTTAGTTGTATGGTTCAATGCTGCTAAGCACACTCTTCTGTGATGTAACCAAAACACTATTTTTAAAATATACAAAGCATTCCTCAGGTAGTTCTCAGGCACTCGGGGCTGAGAGGCAGTAAGCTACACTGAATGGAGGTGTTTGTTAATATTAAATTCCTGAGGACAGGTCCTCATCTGAAATACATAATGGGTACCAATCCTATCCAATGCTGACTTTGCTGTAAGTCTTCCCTCTCTCCATCCCAAGTCAGGCTCCTATCATCATCTCTGTTATTTTCCTTTATTCCTGTCTTGAAATCCTATCCAAGACCCATCTATCCTTCCTTCAACTACTTCAGTATCAAACGCTTTAGCCACAGATCTGATTCTGTCAGCTCACTATTTTATCTGTTGGTGTTCATTAACGCTGATGTGTTTCAAATGGATTATATGTTGGTCTTACCTCCCAACTTAATTGCTTTTCCATCTGACCGACATTTTTATTACATTACCTGACACCCTTTGGGGCTCAGAAAATTGTACACCAAATTATGACACTTTGGTGTTCTGAATACTTTGAACTAAATGGAAGGCATAAGAGGCAGCCTCAGGGGTGAAAGATGCCCGTGATTTTGACCTTCCCTTCTTTACCCCAGTCCTCTTTCTGCCCCAGAAAGGAGCTGTAGAAATCAGTTATAGAAACTGAAGCCCACCCAAAGCAAGCCATTAAACCCAGAAAGGTCACTCTTTCTGGTCCTGTTGCATGTTAAAACTACACAGATTCTGTTCTGTATTCTAGAGTAAGGAATAAGAGATGGCTCAGTGGTTAAGGACTGCTCTTTCAAAAGACCCAGGTTTAATTCTCAGCATCTACATGACAGCTCACAACTGTCTGTAACTGCAGTTCCAGGGGATCCAACACAGACACACTAAATAATTATTTTATTAATTTGGATCTTCAGCTTTGTTTTGTTTTGTTTTGTTTTTCAAGACAGGGTTTCTCTGTGTAGCCCTGGCTGTCTTGGAAGTCACTCTGTAGACCAGGCTGGCCTCGAACTCAGAAATCCGCCTGCCTCTGCCTCCCAAGTGCTGGGATTAAAGGCATGTGCCACCACCACCTGGTGATCTTCAGCTTTTTAAAAATATTTTTATTTATTTATTTTATGTATATGAGTACACATTATAGCTGTACAGATAGTTGTGAGCCTTCATGTGGTTGTTGGGAATTGAATTTAGGACCTCTGCTCACTCTGGTCAACTCTGCTTGCTCAGGTCGGCCCCATTTGCTCCAGCCCAAAGATTTATTTATTATAATAAATAAGTACACTCTTGCTGTCTCCAGACACACCAGGAGAGGGCGTCAGATCTTACTATAGGTGATTGTGAGTCACCATGTGGTTGCTGGGATTTGAACTCAGGATCTTTGGAAGAACAGTTGGTGCTCTTACCCACTGAGCCATCTCGCCCAAATCTTCAGCTTTGAAGGGTCTTGTGTTACATAAAATGAGCTGAGTGTGGCAGTGCATGCCTTTAATCCTAGCACTTGGGAAGCAGAGGCAGGACGAATTTGAGGCTAGCCTAGTTTACAGAATGAGTTTCAGGCCAGGCAGGGCTACAGAGTGAGCCCTGTCTCAAGCATAAATACATAAAGAAATACAACATTGGTGAAATCAACTTGTTACAATTTTGTTAATTTTTCTCTCCTCCCTCCCTCTCTTCCTTTTATTCATTTATTTTTTGCAGTGCTCAGAGTGGATCACGGAACCTGGAGTATGAGAGCTCTGCCATGGAGCTACATCCACAGCCCTATGTGCCTCTTCCACGATGAGATGACTTGGGACACTTTCAGGTGACATGGCCATAGGTGCTACCCATCTCTAGTTCCAGGAGTGTCCATTGTGACCCTGCTAAGTGATTTGACATATCACCCTTTTCTACCTCTACAGTCTCTGGCATCCAATACCTGTGATGTACTCCAAAGCCTGCTGATGAGAGTCTAAGACAAGCAACCAAATGCCAGCAAAGAAAAGGTAATAGGGTTTTGACGTTTGTTTGGCGGGCTTTTTAAGATATGGTCTTATCTCTAGTGCAAAATGGTTAGGAACTCACTCTGTAGCCTACAGCAGGTTCATAGTCCTAACCTTGGTCTCTCAAGTGCTCAGGTTATTTATCAGCATGAGCCACCATGACTGGTTGTAGGCTATGTTTGAGAGAGAACTACTGGGCTCAAGCAGGGCTGGATCTTCCTTGCCCACTTTGAGAATACCACGTGTGGCCATGGTGTAGTTGTTTGAATTGTGTTCACAATGAATAAACTGACTGGCATACTCTCTGTAGCTGATTCCTTCCCTTTGGGATAATGTGGAACTTCAACTAGCCTTTTGGTAAGTTTAAGTTCTCCCCCATAAATGCTCCACTCCAACCTGTTCTTTCAATGCTCTGCTGCTCCTCTTCCGCTCCTCTTCTGCTCCTCTTCCGCTCCTCTTCTGTTCTTCACCATCTTTGCTTTTCTACCGACTTCCCTTGAATCTCTGCTTATGCTCTACTTCAAGTCCCTAGCCTCTCTGCTTTGTAGTCAAGGGATGGAAAAGCAGAGATCAAACATCAAGGAAGTTCAGCTTCTATTGTCAAAGTTGAACCTTATCCTATGGCCATCTATGTAACACACTGGAAAGAATCCTGTTGTCCTCTTAGCCATTCTAAATCCTCCTTGGATGGCATGCACCTTTGATTCTGTTTTGGAAAAATCTTGCAGTTTTTTTTTTTTTTTTTTTTTTT
>NC_045030.1:144277869-144280844 GCF_008632895.1 Mastomys coucha | reverse complement strand
CTTTGAGACATATTTTCTACCATGACTTCTCCAGAACATGATACTCATCTTTTGAAAACACAAACTTCAGGGAGAAAATTCTCAGATAAAAAGGAGGACAGAAGAGAAGAAACAAGTTTGACATTGTAGTTCCTATATACTAGGGCCCATTGTTATTTTCTTTTTTAAATAAAATATTATTGAAAAGAAATTAGTTTCTTTGTTTCTGTGATTGATTCATACATGTCTGACTTGCCAGCAACAACCAAATCAAACAAACCAAACAAGTAAAATATATGGATAGTTTTTTCAATGTCTCATAAAATCCACAAACAATTTAAGAGAACTAAGAAAACTGAGGAGCTGGTGTTGTAGCCCACTTGGTAAAGTGCTTTCCTAGCATGCACGAAGGTCTGAGTTCCATCCCTCATATCTCATAAACAGTGGGTGGTGGTGGTGGTGTGTGCCTGTAATCTCTGTGTTTGGGTGGTAGAGGCCAGAGGATCAGACATTCAAGGTCATCTTTAGCTACATAGTGTGACTGAGGGCCAGTCTGGAGACCTTCTCTAAAAATTATAAAACTGAGTGAGATAGAAATGGAATATTTATAGATAAATATTTAAATAAGATTTGTGTTTTACAGTCCATATCTACTTGAACACAGTTTCAAAAAATCTTTTGATAATTTGAGTTGGAAAACTTAAAAGAAAAATTATGTGGCAAAAGCAATAACTGTATGGATGAACTAGAATGCTGAAATACTTAGTATGCTTGAGTTTTAATTTATACATTTTGGGATTTTGTTCTTTTTACTTTATTGTTGAAATTATAATTTTGGGGGTTAAGGGGATCAAGACAGGGTTCCCCTGTATAGCCTTGGCTGTCCTGGAACTCACTCTGTAGACCAGGCTGGCCTTGAACCTAAAGATCCGCCTACCTCTGCCTCCCAAGTGCTGGGATTAAGGGCATGTGCCACCACTGCCCAGCTATATTTTAAATTTTTATATGCATTGGTGTTTTGCTTGCATGTATGTCTGTGTGAAGGTGTCTAATTCCCCAGAACTAGAGATAGGGCTGGTTGTGAGCCACCATGTGGGTGCTGGGAATTGAACATGGGTCTTCTGGAAAAGCAGCCAGTGTTCTTAACCATTGAATAAGCTCTCCAGGCCCTAGCATGTTTATACAGTACAGTGGAACTAAACACGTAAGCATGTTCATAAATATGAAAAATCATTTCTAGAAGTTATGAAATGGGAAATGCAGATAAAAGACAATTCCTACTGTTTTCTAGTTTTCATTAGGCTTTAAAGTTATATAGTGCCAAAAATTATAATTACATGTAATTAAATTACTGAAAATTATAAAAGATAGAACTCTGTGCAAGAGAAATAGGCTGTTTTATAAAGAGAGGTATATAGCTAGGCTATGTTAGCACACACCTTTAATTCCAGCACTCCAGAGCTAGGCAGGCAGATATCTGTGAGTTTGAGGCTAGCCTGGAGTTCAGAGAGAGTCCCAGGACAGCCAGGGCTACACAGAGAAACCCTATCTTGAAAAACAAAAACAAAAGTTATAAAGATGCATTTCATTAACAAGAAAAAATAAAAACTGAGGGTACTCTAAAAAGAGTTGTGGAAATATGTTGTGTGGCCTAAGATGGCTGAGATTGGGTGTACTTTTATATGTTTTATTAAAATCAACATTATAAAAATGATTCATTTTAGTATTAATAGTTAGATTTAGTTTTATAATGTTTTATTACAATCAGCATTATAAAATTTTAGTATTAATGATCTGTAACATGTACTATGTGAGTGTATGTATGTGTAAGTTCTTGTGTGGGGGTATGGATACACACATGCGCGTGTGCACACACACACACACACACACACCACACGTTAGAGGACAACTGCAGTTCTTCCTTCAGACAAGGTCCCTCTTTTTTTTTAAAGGAACCAATGAGTTTTATTGAGGTTGCTTACAGGAATATGGGTGAAGAATTGCTTACAGGAGCAGAAATGATTCAAAGACAGCTGCATCATCAAAGCCCACCCCAGGATGGGTGACAGTTGACAAAATCTTGGAAACCTGGAGCTTACTGCACAGCCTCCAGGCAGCTCGGCAGGTTGCAGAGCATCCTTCCCAGGTGCCCCAGTCAGTCTAAGCCTCTGCAGGTAGCCAGCTGGTTTCTCCCAGCAGCAGCTTGTCTTTTCTGTAATCATTCCCTAGTCTTTATTGTTTACTCTTGGGAGGGCCTAGTAGTGAGTCTGGTCAGATTAGGGAGTTCCTGAAGCTTCGTTGAGTTGTTCATTTTCTGTCCTAAGGAGCATCTTTGCAGAATGGATTGTCCAGAACTGCAATCTAATCCCATGTCACAGACCTTGGGGATGGCAAAGCTGAGATTTAAACTCTGAGTGATTTGTACTCATAACCAGTGACCCATCAAAGAAATTGATGTATGTCATAAAAAATTAACAATTTAACCATTATTAAATAATAAGAATTGGATGAAAATCCATAAACTATTTACATGCAAATGTAAACATTTATTAAAGGTTTATCTTATATTAATAATATAGTTTTTAAGTTGTAGAACAATGCATGAGAAAAGTGTAAGTTTTGGGACCTTATGGGCAAGATTCAAGATAATACAGATAAATACTAAAGTATTGACTAAAGCTGATGCTATACACCAGTGGCTCTCAACCTTCCTGATGCTGGGACCCTTTAAGATATTTCCTCATGTTGTGATGACCTCCACCATAGAATAATTTTGTTGCTACTTCAAAACTGTAATTTTGCTACTGTTATGAATCATAATATAAAAATCTGAGTTTTTCAGTGGTCTTAGGCAACTCCTGTGAAAAGGTCTTTCAGCCCTCCACACAGGTTGAGAACCACTGCCATACACCACAGCACAGAGAAAAAAAAAATGCAATGATCAAATTTGAATATATTACAATTTAACAAATAATTACTATAACTTGTTTAAGAAG
>NC_045030.1:144273337-144277859 GCF_008632895.1 Mastomys coucha | reverse complement strand
ACCCTTTCCCAAGGTCTCTTTACTTTTGCACACTCCATGTAATCTGGGAGCTTCCCATCTTCCAGTAGGGGGCGATGGGAGATCTACAGACATATCCTACTTAGTAATGTTTGTGGGCTTTGGAGATCTGAACTCAGGTCTTCAGGCATGCATAACAAGAATGCCTTTCCCTAGGCCCAATTTAGTTACTTCTCATAACAATAAAGTTTACTTGGAAGTGTGAGCTAAAGGTCTACCCAAAGGGTGACACCAGCGGTAACAATTCTCAGGGCTTACTGGTTAGAGCTTTGTGATGGTGGAGAATTGGAATGTTACAGATCCAGAGCCAAATTATCCTGGGCTACCTTTTGTCCCCATAATAGTCATTCATTGTTTACCACTCTGACAAAAACAGAAAAACAGACAAAACAACAACAACAACAACAAAAACCTCTTTTTAAAAATCATAAAACTGAAATCAAACCTGTCGGAACACATTTTTTTAGCAGACTACTAACTTCCACTATTCCCGAAACTAGAAATGTTAAGAGAGAGGCATTCATTGCATGCCCATGGTCCCAGCACAGAGCAGATTGAAGTGGGATGATGTCGTGGGTTGGAGGTGGGCTTCAGGACAGCATGGAGTACATAATGAGAACCTTCTTCAAAATAATTTTTTTTTAAAGGCATTGGAGAGCATCTAAAATTCCATAGCAGTGTCTTCAGGCTTTGCTGGGAACCCTAGCCCCACCCCCACCCCCACCACACTCCTGCACTTGGAAAATTCATTGATTTTGGAGCGGAACATTTTATTGGGTGCAGCATGAATCCATGTTCCTAGGTCACTCATATTTGCCTCAGAAGAAAGTATCATGTGTTCCTTTTGAAGTGGGGACTGCATTCTGTTTATTGTTGAAAATTTTAAAGAAAGAGATTAGAAAATAAGTTTCTTCTTGAGACAGGCTCTCATGTATCCCAAGCTGACTTCAAACTCACTATACAGCTGACTTAGAGCTGTTCCTCCTGCCTCTGCATCCCAAGTGCTAGGATTACAGGTGTGCACCACCACAACCAGTTTATGCAGTGCTAAGAATTGATAGCTTCATGAACCCTACACAAGCACTCTACCAACTGACTTATCAGCTCAGCTCGAAAATATTTTATTGCTATTTTGATTAAATAGACATGTAAGGTCTAATGAAATGTTTTTAACCTTTAAACATATTTTTTGTGTATGAGTGGTTTGCCTGCATGTATGTCTATGCAAAGCTTGCATGCCTAGTACCCATGGAGGACAAAAGAAGCAAAGTTGCTTGGGAGTTGCCATGTGGATGCTAAGAATTGAACCTGGGCTCTCTGCAAGAGCACAGTTTAAATGCTGAGCCATCTGGCCAGCCCCTATCTTTTGTTTGAGACAAGGTCTCTGTCTGTAGTCCTGGCTGGCTTCAAACTCATGATCCTTCTGCTTCAACCTCCCAAGCACTGGGATTATGGGTTTGAGTCACCATACCCAATTGACATTTCTGACAAACTGTTCAAACTCAGGTTTTGCTTTATTTATTTTGAATTTATTTATTTATGTAGAGTCAGGCTGGCCTGGAACTCCTACCTAGCTGAGGAGTTCCTTGAGTTCCTGATCCTCCTGCCTCTCCTTCTCAAGTGCTGGAATTACAGATGTAAACTAGTGGAGCCAGCCCTTTCTTCTGTTTGTTTTCTTTTTTTGAGACAGAGAGTCTGTATTGGTTTGAATAAGAATGACCCAGAGTCTCGTGCATTTGAACACTTAGTCATCAGGGAATGGCACTTACTTGAAGGATTAGGAGGTGTGGCCTTGTTGGAGTAGGTATGGCTTTGTATGCCACTGGGTGTGGGCTTTGAGGTTTCAAAAGCCCAAACTGGACCCAGAGTCTTGCTTTCTCTATGCTACCTGTGGATCTAGTTGTAGAACCTCAGCTTCTCCAGCACCATGTCTACCTGCATGCTCCCATGCTCCCCGCCATGATCGTGGTATCTCTTCATAGCAATAAAAACCTTAACTAAGATATTGTCTTTCTCTGTAGCTCAAGTTGGCCTGGACCATTATGTAGCCTAGGTTGGCCCCAAACTTGTAAGCTACCAGGCCTGGTTCAACATCACTTTCAGACTCTTGAACCTCAGATTAAATTTGAGATTTTCTAGTAGGGTCCCTGTAAAGTCCTAAGTCTGCCCATCTCTTCCTCTCCTTGTCTTTCAATGGGGTATGCTGACCTTGAACCTGGTATGTAGCCAAGAATGATCTAAAACACATCTGATTCTTCTATATCCACCTGGGCAATAAGATTTTAAGTATGTACTACCATGCCAGGCATATGAGGGGTTGGGAATAAACCCAGTGCTTTATGCATGCTGGGCAAGAATTCTGGCAACTGAATTACATTCCCAGTGTAAGTATGTGTCTATTAGCTTGAAAAAGAAAGATATTAAACAGATTTGGCTTACTCTGTGTTAAATCATTACACAAAACACTGTTAAATAATGATTGAGATTAAGCCTCATTTATGTGGAAGCTACTGATGAGTTCCTGGGACAGAACATGCCTGGAATCTCAACAGGCTCTCTGTCATAACTGTGCTTACTTTGCTAAAATGTTGCTTACTGCAGAAGTAGCCCAACTTCCTTTCCAATCACTACTTGCAGGGCACACTCCATTATTATTTTCCTTCTTTTCTGAAAACACTGACAACCAGCTCCTGGCCAGAATTTTTTTCTGCAAGGAGATTGAGTCACTGAGCAGACTCCAACTGGTTTTCGCATTTCTGATAACTTTAAATTCGTTCGGCAAGAAGTGCTATAACTGTACTGAAGAAACTGATGGCATGCGAGCTCCCTAACTATTCAAAACCCATCAAGAATTCACTCATGAATGAGCATACATTTAATGGCTTACAGTTTTTGTTAAATGCTTTATCTCCCAGAGTTAGAAAGCATTTATTCATCTCTCTATACCATATAGCAATTTGGTAGAGTACACTTTTGCCAAGAAAAGATAAAAGTATTTTTATCCTTTTCCCTACCCTCCAGAATTCAGAAACTATTTGTTAGTACTCCTATTTTGTGGTTATTTTAGGTAGTTCAATAAAATTCTGTCAGATACGAATCAATACAGCTCTACTTAGAAGCCTGATGTGTGGCTGGAGAGCTGACTCAGCCATTAAAGGCTACACTCAAAACCAAAAAGACAAAATGATGGCTATTTTGCTTTCTATATAGTTGTCTTATGGGGAGAGCAGGACCAGGAACCACAAAATATTTTGGGGACCTTTAGAGGGAGAATGTCACTCAAATCTGTAGGTCCTAAGGAGGAAATGTTTACAGTTTTTCAAGACAGGGTTTCTCTATGTAGCCCTGGATGTCTGAATTCTCGCTCTGTAGACCAGGCTGGCCCCAAATTTGGAGATGCCTCTGCCTGCTACCGCCTTCCTAGAGCTGGGATTAAAGGCATATGTCACCACTGCCCAGCTCTAAGAAGGAATGAGGTCTATTCTATTGGAAACTCAGGAGCCACCCTTGGCAATTGTGGTGATGAGAATAGGAATGGCCCCCAGAGATTAATATATTTGAATGTTTGGCCTAGGGAGTAGCAGTACTGGGAGGTGTGGCCCTGTTGGAGGAAGTGTGGCCTTGTTGGAGGAAATGTGTCACTTTGGGGGTGGCCTTCAGATCAAGATGTACAACTCTCAGCTCCTTCTCCAGCACCGTGTCTGCCTGCATGCTGCCATGTCCTGCCATGACAATAATGGACTGAACCTCTGAAACTGTAAGCTAGTGTTTTCCCTTATAAGTGTTTTCCCTTATAAGAGTTGCTGTGGTCATGGTGTCTCTTCCCAGTAATAGAAACCCTAACTTAAAAGAGCAATTATTGTTAAGCTGTGTTATGTCGGTGCCTTTGTGCCGCTGCATGGTTATTCTTGGGCATTCTTGAGCGAGATTTATAGTGAGACTCCCAGACAATTCATAGTCTTGTGAAAACCTATGCTCAGGAAAACAAAATAAAAGTGCAGCTGAGCAAATGCTTGCTAAAACTTAGTAGAGCCTACCTTGGGGCAGAAGCCAGCAGGCAGGCTGCTGAAAAGTATGAGGCAGGAAGATCAGAAGCTGGATGAGGTGTGGGCTGCTCAGACTTGAAATTCTTGCATTTAGGAGGTGAAGGCAGACATATTAGAGTTTTGAGATATTTCTTGGCTACACCACTCTACTCTGGTGGTTTGAATGAAAATGCCTCCCATAGGCTCATGTTTGAATGTTTGGTTCCCAGTGGGTGCCATCTGTTTGGGATGATTAGATGTGACCTTGTTGGAGGAGGTGTGTTACTGGGGGTAAGCTTTCTGGCTTCCACATCATTCCCAGCCAGCTCCCTCTCTCTGACTCCAACTTGTGCATCAGGATATAAGATCTTAGGAGCTGCTCCATCACCAGGTCTGCCTGCTACCATGCTTGGAGCCATGTTGGTCGTGGACTAATTCTCTGAAACTAAGACAATCCCCAATAAACTTTTAAAAATATG
>NC_045030.1:144246752-144272958 GCF_008632895.1 Mastomys coucha | reverse complement strand
TGCGTGTGTGTGTGTGTGTGTGTGTGTGTGTGTGTGTGTGTGTGTGCACGTGCGCGTGGGCGCGCATGCTTTTTCTTAGAGAGCTAAGTGGATGTAGCTGCCTAATCTTAGACTTTGAGTCTCCAAAACTGTTAGCTAAATATCTCTGTTTTGTCTACAAACTATCTAGTGCTAGTAATTTCATAATACCAATACAAAATGGAATGGAAGAACACAACTGGGAAATGTTTAGTCATATTTTTCTTTTAAAAGAGAGATTTGTGGAGTTAAAAGTTATTAAAATAATTAATTAATAGTTATTTAAGTACTTACTTAAATAGTAGTTACTATTAATTAAGAAACCTAGGCACTTCCTCAACTTTATAAACCAGAACACAGAACCAGGTCTGAGGGACTCCAAAAGGTATCTGTATTAACTGTAATAAGAATCAGGTCTATTCCAACTAGTTTGATTTCTCAAGTGCAAATTGAGTGTACAAGACACTAGCAATATCTATTACGCAAATTCAGGAAACAAGAAATAAGGGTAACTCCCTTTACCTGTCAATGGAACCAGCTCACTTTAGAAAATCAAATCACCCAGGCTTGTTCTACTGTCCCTCTGAGTTACTGAATCAAAGTGAGACTTTTATTTGATAAAAGGTCTTACTGCATAGTCTAGGACTGGTGTCAAAATCACCATCCCCCTCTCAGGCTGGAGAGATGGCTCAGCGGTTAAGAGCACTGACTGCCCTTCCAAAGGTCCTGAGTTCAAATCCCAGCAACCACATGGTGGCTCACAACCATCTGTAATGAGATCTGATGCCCTATTCTGGGGTGTCTGAAGACAGCTACAGTGTGCTTACATATAATAAATAAATAAATCTTTAAAAAAAAAAAGATTTATTTGGAGCCAAGCGTGGTGGTGCACACCTTTAATCCCAGCACTTGGGAGGCAGAGACAGGCGGATTTCTGAGTTCAAGGCCAGCCTGGTCTACAGAGTAAGTTCCAGGACAGCCAGGGCTACACAGAGAAACCCTGTCTCAAAAAAAAAAAGATTTATTTGTTTTTATGTGCATCGGTGTTCTGCCTACATGTGTGTACAAGGGTGCTAGATCCTCTGGAAATGGAGTTACAGACAGCTGTGATCTGACATGTGGTTGCTGGGAATTGAACTTGGATCCTCTGGAAGAGCCATCTCTCAGGTCCCCAAATCTATTTTTCTAAAGGTGGCTCAACACTGGAATGGAAGAAAATAAAGTGTTTCATAAGGAACAAGCACGGGGCAGTTTCATGACAGACATGGTAAAGAACGTGCATATGAATCCAAACAATTAAAATGTACTCTGTCTACTTGGATTATTATGTATATTATGCAATATACTTGGATTATTACATATGTATGCTATGGAGTCAGATAGACCTGAGTTTGACTCTATACTTTACCACTTATTAGCCATATGATCCTTAGAAACTCTTATCTCCCCAACCCTAAATTTGCCATAAGTGGAGACCTATGTTAGGACTGTTGTGTGAGTCAATTCACAGTTGAAACACAATAGGTTACAACTCTGGCTCATTTGCAAATGTGGAGAAGGCAGGCCCACTGGAAATGTGTTAGAATTGCATGTAAATCAACAGGGAAGACATGGCTGAGGCAGGTGCTCCCTACCCCAAAGCCAGTACAACCTATAAGACCAAGTTTCTTAAATCTGTCCAATTATATATACTTGATTAAAAAAAGCATTTAAGCCAGATGACTGCAGTAAGTATGACAGAATTTTAATAAGGTGACATACTCATTTAATACAGCCTTTATTTTTTATTTCAAAACAAAATTCCAGGAAACAAAATATTTAATAACAGCTGGGTAGTAATTAAAATAAAATCACAGTTCTGACGAATCAAAAGCAGACAACTGCTGAAACGTAGATCACTTGGCTTACCAAAAAAAAAATTAATATTAAGAAGGGTTAAAATTAAGTTTAACAGCATTCTATATAATGCTACATTCCGAATTAAGAAAGGAGAATTCATATATATAACTAAATGTTAAATATTGAGAATTGGCTGAAATCTACATATTTCATGGTAAATTATGCATGAAAGTTTAATTGCATAAACTTCCTGAGTGGCTCCCATGCTGCACTAGGTCTACATGCTTAATATTCGCAGTAAACACATTATAGCTTTAAGTGATTGAGCATGACAGACCTGCAACTGCACTTTCTGACCAGTCACTGTATCCACTCTATCTGCTGAGGGGTCTAGACTACAAATCTCAACCTTAAATCTTAAATTATAGTGGAAAGAAACACAATGTGAAAAGGCTAGAAGGGTGCCAAGTGTGCATTTCCAAGCATCATCCCTTTAGAGCATAGTCTTCCCGTTGCCTTCTCACCTGACCTTTAGCTTTTTAACAGTCTGTGTTGTTTTACTTCACAGAGAACCTCCCAGAATCGGAGCTATTGATCTGTACATTCTTTCAATCATCTCAGTGGAAAATAACTTTAACCTGGTTACTACTGTGGGCCCATTCACATGATAGTTGTTAAGGTCCCTGATCAATGTTTGAATTCATCCTTCATACACACAAAAAGGAGACTCTTTCCAGGGTGGTCTGAAAGTATGGCTCCATACCAATTGCACACTAATTTTATGTAAAAGGAACTGGTACTATGTTCAAGTGTTTTCATTTCCTAATTTAAATTCATTTAAAAATTTCATTTTAAAATTTTAACCCTAGAATTTTATTTACCAAATCAAAAGTCTTTTCTATATATACATACCTCCCTATTATATCTTCTAAACAAAGGAAAGGAAAATAAGTCCCTGATTAACTAACTACAGATTAAAAAAAATCAATCTATTCTAGAAAATGGCTTGCATACCACCTCAGAAGGCTCAGGTTTTTCTTAATCAAACAAAACATGAGGTAACGGAATCACAAATTGATGGCAAATATACCTCAGGAATGTACTTAAAAATGACGACTGAAATATAGTATTTACTAATATTAAAAATGTAGTGTTACACAGTAAACATGTGAGACAAGGAATATCCAGTTACAAACATTTGCTGAGTTTTTTAAAGGGGGAAAGAGAATTTTCAATACTTAGAAAATACAGCAAAGAGAGTCAACTCCATAAACTACAGAGATTAGATAAGCAATTATCTAAAGGCTTACTACCAACTATGATCCAAATGAAATGCATTCTGCCATTTTAAGATAACAAACTGTCACTGTAAATACCAGGCAGTCTGCTAACATTTTGAAGATGGGTCATTGCCCTAAGAGGTCAAGTATTTCACCGTGGTAGTTAAAGCAATTACAACCCATAGCCCTTTAGGCACTGAGTGAGAAAGCATCACCAGTTCATATGAAGTTAGGGGCACTAGGACTGTCTCACCTCAGTACATTTGAAAACTAACTCCCACCACTAAGTCCTGTATTGCCACCAATTTAATTTCTCTCTTTGCTTTCCATCCCCCAATCCCCTAACTTTATTACACAGGTGCATGGCTGTCATCGATTAAACACAGGTTGGTGGCAGAATGATGGTTCCTCCCATCCCACATGCATGGTGAGTGCTAGAACAAAAAAGGCAAGCCAGATTGAGAATCTACACTAACACAAATATCAAGGCAAAAAAAAAAAAAAAAAAAAAAGCAAGTTTCACAGGCAACATTTACTTGTGCACCTAAAACAGTACTGAAAAACGAGGTAGATAAACAAAAGTAACTGGACTGCAAGTAAATCTGGGGTTTTCAGATGATAACATCGTATCAGACTTTAGAAAACACTCGACACTCAACCCAAAAATCACAGCGGAAATGCCTTTTAAACGTTCACAGTTAGGTTTCCTGTCAAACTATTAGAACTTCTGCTTGGTATAAGCAAGGAAGAGATGAAAAACTGCAGGGATATTTGTGAAACTACAGCAAATTGCTTAGATTCAAGACTGCTCCAGGTATATGGAGGGTTCTGCACTGAATACAGCAGTACTGGTTCCAGTCTTCTGTTATACCCAACTCCATAGACCCAAGAGCAGTGCTTCATGGTGACATGCTCATGTTTCCACACATGAGGACACAACGCTTGCTCATCAGATGTGCACTTGGAGAGGGAAACAGAATGGGTGGACATACAGACTATCTCACAAGGAAACTTTTACAAGATGGTGGCTAAGTGCAACCTTTGTATTGATTACAAGAAAGAAAGCAAAAAGGATAGGTTTGCACGCTTTCTAGAAATAAACAGAAGACTTATTATATATACTAGGCTTTTTGTTAAAGAAAAGGGGACTTCTAAGTATTATCTGGAATTATTTATGGGGGAGCAAAAGTACCTCAGGCAAGGATGGAAACAGCATGATTATAAGACTTATCAAAATTATGGAATAATACAAAATTCCCACCTAGAAAACTAATCAATATTTACAATCAAAGTGACCATAATCTGAATCAAATCAAAAAGCAATGAGGGAAAGTAAAGAAAACCCCACAGCAAAGTGAATAGCATTGTTTTCATTTCTGCATACTCCCTTTTTTTGCAAGCTTTAACTTCTACACATTACATATGCATAATGTATATGTAACATATATGTTAACCCAGATACTGCAGTCAGCATGGAGACAGCAGTACACTAGTCCCATCTTCAAACTTTAGAAGATGACTTTTCTTTCCAGCAAAACCTGAAAAGATTCTAAATATTACAAGGCACTGCAAACATCTGCAGGCAAACAAGAACAATGAATTAAATGTAAAACTGAGATGTGTAACAAAACACAGGACATACTATGTAGAGCAGCCATTAGTAAATGGAATTGTACATGACATCCGTGGAATTTGTTTTCACCGTGGGGCACACTGTTTAAAAGGATTGCAACTAGAGGAGGTCCAGTCTCAAAACCTGTAGTATTTCACCTTACAGGTTATTTAGCCCAATATAATTACACATTATCAGTTGTTTAACTGATAATGAAACAAACAGTTTGAAAGACCTATGGGGTTTAGGAGCACTGTGGAAAACACTACAATGCAAACAACTGCACTACATGAATAGCCTAAAAATCACTTCAAATGCAAAGCAATACCATAGAAGGAATTTGAGGAATCCATGCATATGATCTGGACTCATCCAAAACATATCTTAGGTAAAGAAACTGTGGCTCTTACCAATAGCAATCCATGGAGTGCCCCCCAGAAACAGTGACAAAAATGTGATGATGGATTTGGTCTTTAGGTAAGCAATGTAAGACAACTTTTAAAAAGGGTGCTGAATGTCACAAAGTATGAAATTCTATGAAAAAAAAAAGCACACCCATTAGGTTTTCTCACTTCCCAGCAAGTCCATGGGAGTAGGTTTTAGAGGGATATGGAGGAAAATCAGTTAACAGAAACGAAGACCACAATCTGGAATGGTTACTAAGAGAATTCCTAAATAGGAAAACATGTATTTGAAAGGACTTTCAAAGTTTCAATGAATGTTAAGTCATGTGAACATGTATACAGAGGAGTTGATATAAACCAAGTAAAAATTCTATTTGGGTTTCACAGACTGAAAATTAGGTAACCCTGTGACTAGCTCTTAAGATTACTAAAGTTAACCATCCTAAAAACCAAAGGTGTACATTTTGACACTGCCTCCCTTCCTCCAAAAACTGGATAAAACCCAGTAAAGTGCAACTTGACAGTGAAGTCTCTCAAATTCTCAAGAGGCTGACAAACGCATCTAAGATCTAAAATGTTCTAACTCTATAGACACTAGTAAGAAATGATAACAACCCAATCATTGTCATCAAAAAAGGTTAAAGGCAATTTAAATAATATCATCCTAGGGTGTACTATTTCACTGCAGGACAGTGTGTATCCTACATTTCTTAGAACCCTGTAAAGCCAGTGTTTTATGCAAAAGTCTCAAAAGCTACAAACCCTAGTGTGTCAAGTACATTTCACTTTAGAAGAATGGATTAACAGAAGTGTTAACCTGAATCTCCTTGGTTAAGATTGCAAGGATTACCCCCCAAATGAGATTCACATCAGCTGCAGTGCCTAGCAAAAGAATGCAAGCCAAACCAGTGCCTCTCTGATGCTCAAAACCAAAGTGATGTGCACATGAGAAAAGGTGGCCGCTTTGGGTTATTACTGGAACCCAGAAGCAGCTCTAGTAGCTGTAGATTCAAGGAACTGTTACAGTTCTGCTTTTGCCTTTCCCTCCGCCTCACTCCGAACAAGCCCTCACTCCTCCTGCTGTGATGACGGGGAGAAAATCACATTAAAAACACTCAGGTTTTGTACTGCTTGACAAAAGTCTACTACATTTATACATCAAAACATATCCTGCAGCCAGTTACTGCCTTCTGTGAAAAGTAAAACTAAGACAGACATGACGAATCCCATAAGACTGGCTATGTCTTATGTCATCCACATTTGGGGAGAACCAATCCATATACTTTTTTTTACACATGTTAAGGAGAAGTCTCATACAACTGCTGGTAGCAGCATAAAAAAGAGGTTGGGCGGGGTGAGTGCGTCTCCACAATACATGGAAATGGTAACACTTAAGCTGAGCTAGTAAAGCATTCAGAACAGTATTTTTTTAAAAATCAAGTATCAAAGAGGATAGGAGTTGAAGTGAAAAAACATTTCTGTGTGGAGTACTCTGTGCAAATTGCACATTACTACAGAATGATGAGCTGTATCAAATATCACATTGGAACAAGAAGAAACAGTTTAAAGAAGACACGAATGAGAGAAAATATGACAGAACTCAAGAAGAAAGTGTAGCATCACAGGTGTTGTGAAGGTACTCTCCCCTTCCTTCAGCATCTACTTGAATTCATTTGGGACCAGGAGGGAGTGAAGCTGGATTCTGCAGGGGTGGAGCTGGAAATGCCTGCAGATTCATCCCGGGCTGGAAGAGTCCCCCAGATTGGGTAGGCAGTACTACAGACTGTTGTGCTGTTCCCGACATTCCTACCCACTGTACTGGATAGCCTGTGGCGCTCACAGCGTTGTACTGAGAAATGTGAGGCATTCCATATGACGCTAATTGCCCAGGAAATGAAGGGAGTGGGAGTCCTTGTGGCAAGGAAGTTGGGACAGCTCCACGAATTTGGGGGAGAGAAGAAATCCAGTTTGATGTGTATCCCATAGTAGATGGAGTACTCTAACAAAAACAAAAACAAACATAAAGACAAAACATCAGTTCATATGGCACATTCTTTTTTCAGTCTCTATGCGTATTCTTTTTGCCTCACTCCTTCTATTATATTGAGTGGAGCACCTTTCTGTGAGTTATGCATGAGTAATATTCTTTTTTTTTTAAAGATTTATTTATTTATTTATTTTATGTATGTGGGTACACTGTCACTGTCTTCAGACACACCAGAAGAGGGCATTGGATCCCATTACAAATGGTTGTGAGCCATCATGTGGTTGCTGGGATTTGAACTCAGGACCTCTGGAAGAGCAGCCAGTGCTCTTAACTGCTGAGCCATCTCTCCAGTACATGAGTAACATTCTTTACTTCAGTATCTTCCTAACTGCCCTGCCTTTCAGTATAAGCATTATTCAGATAAGGAAACAGAAACTAAAATTGGTAAGTAACCCAAGGTCACCAAGCAAGTGAGAGGGATTTCAACTCTTTCCAGAGAACTCCAAGGCCCATATTAACTCCCTGTTCACACTTAAGCCTCTACTTTACTCATGCTAAGACTATTATTTTGCTTTTCCTTTATTCTGCCAGCCATGAATGTTCTTATAGACTGTATGCATAGATGAAAATAAACCATCTTACTTGTATGATCCTCTGGACAGAGGTACATAATTAGTTCTGAACAAGGGGACCTAACATATAGTAAATGCACAGTAAACATCTCCTCTGTTCCCTTTTCACTATCTTAAAGCCTGACGCTTCTGTTATGATCTTTTTATTTTATTTTACTTGTATGGGTAGTTTTCCAGCATGTGTGTGTATGTATATAAGCATGCATGTATATAACATGTGTATGTATTAGAAGAGGGTGATAGATCATCTAGGTCTGGAGTTAGCAGACCCAGAGTAAGCCACCACGTGGGTGTTGGGAATCAAATCCAAGTATTCTGAAAGTGCAGCCAATACTTTTAATGCCTGAATCATCCATCTCTCCATCCCTTCTTTTATATTCTTACACATTTACTTTTATTCTTGTGTGTGTGGTGTGTATATGCATGTGAGCTTATGTGCATATAGAGGCAAAAAGTCCACTTTGGGTGTTATTTCTCAGGTGCTATCCAAGTTGTTTTTTGAGGTAGAGTCTGTCACTGGCCTGAAGTTCACTAAATAGGCAAGGCTGGCTAGTTAGCAATCTCCAAGAATTCTTCTGTCTCTTCCTGTCCAGTGCTGGTAGTCATGCATGTACCACACACACCCAGCTTTGTTTGTTTGTTTGTTTGTTTTTTGTTTTTTTCGAGACAGGGTTTCTCTGAATAGCCCTAGCTGTCCTGGAACTCACTCTGTAGAGCAGGGTGGCCTCGAACTCAGAAATCCACCTGCCTCTGCCTCCCAAGTGCTGGGATTAAAGGCGTGCGCCACCACTGCCTAGGAATAGTATGCTTTTTAAACGACTGAATTAGAGAGGTTGTAAGTTTACTCTTGAATATTCCTAAGATACCTCTGATTCAAATGCCCAAACAGGCAATTGACCCCTACACTACCATATCTGCTCATATGCACAATTTCAGTGATCAGCCTCCAGGAATAATACACAGACAGCAGCCACTACTAACCAAGTCATACAGTCATTCAATTACCAAATCTTGTCTCTTCTTTCTTAAATATCAGCTAGCCTACTGTGACTAACTCCTGATTGTCTGGAAAACACTGACCCTAATCCCACCAAATTCTGTCTTCTTGTTTTAGTCAGTACTCTTCTCAAAACAATGACCTGGGGTGCCATAGCAATCCATCTTTCTTAAAACAGGATTCCTTCCCATGACCACATTTGAGAGCCCATTCTACTCCTTAGATTCATTGTTTACCATCCTTTGCTCTCTTCACTTTAGCTAGACTGGCTTACTTTGCATCATTCATACTTCTTTCTTCACATCAGGCTTTTACACATACTATTTGCTTAGGCAGGAATGAAGAACTATTTAGCACCTACTCTTCCTTTAGATCAGTTCAATTATCACTTTATCAGAGAAGCTTTCCTTAACCACTTACAATGTGGGGGTCAGATGACAATTTGTGAGACCCAATTCTTTCCTTCTACCATGTAGGTTCTTGGAATTAAATTTAGGATTGGCGACAAGTGTCTTTACACACTGGGGCATCTGGCTGGCCCTCACTGACCACGTTTTAGTAGATCAAATTTCCCTAGATATGATATTGCCTTATACCTCTCTTTGTAGTTCTTATTATAATTGGGATTTAATGGCTCTGCTTGCTTTTACTTGTGTGTAGCAGAGCACATTGGTACACAATAAAGTCTTGATACATGAGTATGCAAACAATAGTGGCTAAGTAGGGCTACAGAACAGTACCGTGCAAGAACACTAGTTGATCCTCTACACAAATATATAACCAACCAAATCTAAAGTACAAAATAGTTACCACATATAAGTAACCCCCGTGATGTGATGGTCTAACTCTGTAGGTGCTATCTAACTTAATATTCACAATAATCCTGCAAGGATTATTCACATTTGAAATACAAGAAATCTGAGGCAAAGAGACATGAAGTCATACAACTCATAAATGACTGACACTGGGACCCAGATCTGTTAAAAGATCTTCACCACTTTTATTCACACATCATTTTCACCTCACCCTTCTTGTGAACATCCTACTTTATACTCAATAAACCACCATCCAACTAGTCGACACACCCTTCCTTCATACCATACTCATTGGCAGAACAAATATATCTATGCCTTGAAATGCCTCTGAAGGAGCTCAGATTTTAACAGTAATGATACTATCTGAGCATCACCTGGTGCCAGGAATAAGACAAACACATACATCTCCCAAGTGGATACATTGCTTACTAGTTAAGGAATCTAAGTTTTGAATAGTTTTATTTAACATTAACAATAGATTTATTTATTTATTTTTATTTATTTTTTATTTTTTTTAGTTAACGTCATCCTATGTGGCTCAGGTACCAAGGTACTCTTGACTCTGCCCCCTAAGTGCTGGGCCAACCAGTTTAAAGACTCTACTCATTATTCTTCCTTTTTTCTCACAGTGCCTGGTATCAAATCCAAAGCTTCTTAATTGCCAGGCAAGTGCTCTACCGCTAAGCTACAACCTCAGCCCAATGAAAGTATTTTCTTTTTTTTAAATATATTTTTTAAGATTTATTTATTATTATAAATGAGTACACAGAAGAGGGCATCAGATTTCATTACGGGTGGTTGTGAGCCACCATGTGGTTGCTGGAATTTGAACTCACAACCTTCAGAAGAGCAGTCAGTGCTCTTACCCACTGAGCCATTTCACCAGCCCCGAAAGTATTTCCATATGTTCTTTATTAAACTATGTTCAATGACTATATCTATTATAGAATGGTAATATAATAAGAGATATCTTCGAATTATGAGGGCTGAAATTCCTACATTTCATATTTTAACAGGTTTGCTTACTTTGAAAAAATATAGCTTACTTTAAAAATCTGAACACAGAAAAGTACAAAGTAAAATATGGTCCAAATTCTACCTTATAGCATAGTGTTCAGGGCTTTTTATATTTATATATTCACAAACATATGCCTAACATATAATTTTGCCTAAATATTATTATTTTATACATTCTGTTAGATGAATCTATCTTCTTCCCACTTCAAAATACACTGTGTGAACATCTTCCCATATACCACTTATATGTACTTCTTACCTTGTATGGCCATGTCAACTATCATCTTTTTTCTATAAACTCAATAGACCTCATAATATTTCACCTTCCACAGCCTTAAGATTGTTTTTATGCTAACTGGAGATAGTTCAGATACCTTTTTTGGTTTAAGGACATTGATGTGCAGCACAGGACATCTTTTCCTCAGCACTTAATTCTTTCTGTACCATCAGATTAACCCTCTCTCTAGATGAATTCTCTTTGAATATTTTATATTTTTAGACAGAGAATAACATAAAACTAGAGCCATCAAATTTTGGCCCACCACCTTTTTTCATAAAGCATGTTTGTTCTTTTAAGCACAGCAAACTGATTTGTTAAGGAAAACTAAATTAGAACTGCTTCTCGAATGGGAAGGATTTCAGTGGAGGAACAGTCCATAAACCATGTGGGAACACAGCTCATGTGGGAACAGAGCCGCAACTATTTGTTTACACATTTTCTTACACTCATTTCTGCATTGCAATCAAACTGATTCTTGTAACCCTATGGCTTAAAAAGCCTAAGATGTTTACTAACAGGCCCCTTCATAAAATTTGGCAACTCTTGGTCTGAAAGATAATTTGCTCAAAGACATGTTAAATCTAGATAAAGTCTCAATGTCATTGTCACACCATTTTTGCACAGTAACTATAATCATAGACCCAAATCAATTTTTATAGTTTTTAATTTTTATAAAGAGGATAGATGATAAGAAACTTACTTCACATAACTTGTTCCAGTTTTCTGCCTCTGATTTTTGTTGGCTCTGTTTGAGTTGGTTTAAACTTGGCTTGCTAGGAAAATGTCCTACTGTTTCTCTTGTCCAGTCGTCCACCAGCTTGTGTAAATCATCAGTGAACATCCCCTTCTTACTGGCTGGAGATTGCTGGCATGACACGGTATTACTCTCCACACACACTGTATCTACAAACAAACAAACAAACAAAAAACCAAACCAAAACCATGTGAAGGACTCGCAACTAATAATCAGATAACTCTGCTGTGTTTCTTAAGAATTTTTAACATTTGTGTGTGTGTGTGTGTGTGTGTGTGTGTGTGTGTGTGTGTGTGAAAGGACAGACAACCTGCAAAAGTGAGCTATCTCCTTCTACCACGTGGACTCCCAGGAGTCAAACTCAGGTTATCAGGTTGGAGGTAAGTTCCTGTGTCTGCTAATCCATGTCCCTAGCCTAAGGTAACACTTCTTTGAACAACATATATGATATGGGGGTAGCCATAAATTATAGTTGATATGAGATTGCTAATGTAAAGCTGCTATGCTGATGTAATCACCAAATAACCCATTAACGTTCAAGTTTCTTATAGCTTGGACATCAAATTAAATGGTTACCATAGATATAAACCATGTATGATAAACAGGCTCTCCAAAATTTGAGTATAACTTTAATCTTTTTATTAGTTTCCTTGGGTACATATTTGGAGGAGTTAAAAAGAAGAGTCACATATACCTATAGAAGCTAGGAAATTGAAAGTAGGTCACAGAGGGGAAGAAAGACCTAACTGAAGAGAGAAAGAAGAGGGTGGTGAGGAAAAATGAGGAGGGGGTGAGAGAAAAGGAAAAGTGAGAGGGTTGGGGGAGGGAGTTACTACCCTAAGCATGTTTGAAAAAGCTATATGGAAACTACTGTTATAAGCTTCCATACGCACCTACACATGTAAGAGTTTAAATGGAGTTACCCTACTTCTGGGCTAAAGCTCCCCTTAGAAGTTATAGGCCATCAAATAAAAAAGCCTAGTGCCAAGTGTGGGATACTTCCCCTCAAGTTTTTGGTCACAAATCAATACAACCTATTACCATTGCTCTTGATTGCCCAACAGAATGTGATAATAATATACCTTATTTCAGAAGACACCACACACTTTGGTCACACGACTTGGAGTAATCAAGTTGGTACTGAGCAGGAAGCTTATTCCTGCTGGCTAGTTTTCATAGTACAACCGGTGTGATTTGAATATGCTTGGCCCAGGGAGTGGCACTATTGGGATATGTGGTCTTGTTAGAGTAGGGGTAGCCTTGTTGGAGGAAGTCTGTCACTGTAGGGGTGGGCTTTGAGACCCTCCTCCTAGCTGCCTGTAAGATAGGCTCTCCTGGCAGCAGTTAGATCAACAAACACAACACTCAGTTCCTTCTCCAGCACTGTGTCTGCCTGCACGCCACCATGTGTCCCACCATGATGACAAAGGACTAAATCTCTGAATTGTAAGCCAGGCCCAATTAATTGTTGGCCTTTATAAGAATTGCCTTGGTCATGGGGTCTGTTCACAACAATGAAAACCTCAACTAAGACAGCAGCTTGCTAAGGGATAAAAGTCATTAAGAGTGACCCCTGTAAGGTATAATAATGACTGTCCTGGCAAGTAGACTAGTGGCATGAATAGGCCACCTCCTATAGCCAGTCAGGAACCCCAGTGGAGTGATAGAGACACCAATACACCCTCAAACCTCTCAGCCCAAAATTTATCCTGCCAACAAGAAATGCGGGCACAGGGGAAGAAGCAGAGACTGAGGGAATGGCCAACCAATAACCCACCCAACTTGAGACCCATTCCATGGGCTAGCACCAATCCCTAATACTGTTAATGATACTCTGTTATGCATCAAGAGCATGTTGCCCTCTAAGAGGATCCACCCAGCAGCTGACTCACACAGATACAGATAGACACCCACAGCCAAACAGTGGATAGAGCTTAGGGACTCTTTAAGGAAGAATAGCAGAAAGGATTACAGGGCCCCAAAGGGGATAGGAACTCTGCGGGAAGACCAACAGAGTCAACTAACCTGCACCCTTGGGGCTCTCAGAGACTGAACCACCAACCAATGAACACACACAGGCTGGACCTAGGCCTCCCCACACATATGTAGCAGATGTGCAGTTTGGTCTTCATGTGGGTCCTGAACAACTGGAGCGGGAGCTATCCCAAAGGCTGTTGCCCTTATGTGGGATATGTTCTAGCTGGGCTATCTTGTCTGGCCTCACAGAGAGTTGAAGTGCCTGGATTGGGGATACCTAGGGAAGCCCCACTGGCTCAGAGAAGGGGAGGAGTGACTGGAGGGACAGTGTGTGGGATGTAAAGTGAATAAATAAAAAAACTAAAGAAAACAAAAAAAACAACAAAAATTTAAAAATATCCACAGGGCTAACGTTTATGATTACATTTTTAAGAAGAATCAGTAGATACTTCTACTCTCAGCACTGGGGAAGCTAAGGCATAAACATTCCAAATTCAGAGCCAGCCTGAGCTATAGTCACTAAAAGTTTTAAGCTCTTTTTGTCCTTAAGCAAGAGGGAAAAGGGAGGTGGGATTGGTTTAGAAAAAGAGTGAACACTGGTGTTCTGGAATGGGATGTGAAACTTGGTGGCTGTTTCCTGTACAAGCATATCATCACAAGGTCCAGTCCAGATGCCTCCTCCTTTATCTTTTAGTTAACTCTTTTTTTTTTTTGGTTTTTCAAGACAGGGTTTCTCTGTGTAGCCCTGGCTGTCCTGGAACTCACTCTGTAGACCAGGTTGGCCTCAAACTCAGAAATCCACCTATCTCTGCCTCCCAAGTGCTGGGATTAAAGGCGTGAGCCACCACTGCCAGGCCCTTTTAGTTACTCTTATCTTAGTGTCTTCAGCCTTGAAAGGACAGGAGAGCTATCAAGTAAGTTTGGGGGGGAAATAACTTTGTACTACCTAAGACTTTCCTAAAATGACTAACAGAAATCTGACCCAGAGGTTAAATTAAAGTAGTAAAAATGACAGATAAAACTATTAATACTAATGATCTTTGCAGACCCAAGTATCAACTCTTTTAGCAAAAGTGGGCTTCATGTCCCTAAAAAGGAAGCTAGGTAGCTATTAATCTGAATAACCCACATATTCAAGGTATCATCTGTAGAAAAATTAATAATACAGTTTGTATGAGCAAATGGTTGATACAATGGTTGTATCAAGTCTAGGGAATAGTGTTAGTCTTTTGGCTCTTAGATACTTCCAGACCCTTTTCTACAACATTCCCTGAGATGTAGAGGGTGTGATATAAGTAAGTGTACGTTACATCATAATATTATCTATTAATTTTATTTATTAGTAGACATTTATAGGATGAAATATTTTTATTTCAATTTCAGTATGTTTCATTAGTTTTCTATCAATTTTATGGTAGAAAAGGATTTATCTATTTTCAGTACAGATGAACTTTAAATAGCTAATTACTTTAGAATTCTGGTTATAATAGTGTTCTACATGTTGTAAATAATTAAGGGCATTTAACTCTGGACCAAAAACAAAATATAAAGGTTTACAGCAGTTTCTAGGAGCTGGAGGCTGTCAATGCAGTGATACACTTAAATTGGAAATCCAAAAGTTTCCTTTTGATTGTCCAAGCAAAACACAAACATGTTTTTATATATTTTGTTGCAAAGAGAAAAGCAATTATAAGTTGAATTATAATTGGTCCTTCTAGTAACCTTTGACTCCAAGACATTTTTTTGTATAACTTGCTTTGCAAAACAAATCCTATAAATTAAAAATATGAAATAGAATTTCTTTAAAAAGTCTTAAAATGAATTGCTACCACAGCTGCCTTGTAAAAAAAATAACAGATGACATTTATTATGAAATAAACAATGTGGTAAAAGTATATTTGAAGAGACAAAAATGAATTATATTGGTAAATATAACATGTACTTTGTGCTTATAATTCTTACTCTCTCATCTGATTACAAAGATGATTAAAAATTCAATAATTATACAAATGATTGGCTTATATATCACATAAAATGTAATGTATACAATAATAATAGTACAAAGAAAGAAAGGCACATACACAGTAGAAAATGCATATACCATTGAAATTAAGGTAATGTTATTCTGAACTATATTGCCTTGAATTAAGGAGGTACTTGTAATTCTCATGGCCACCACAGGAAAATAACTAAAACATATAATAAAGGAAACAAGAAGAAGATTTAAACATTACAAAAAATATCTACTTAGGGCTTGGGAAGATAGCACTTATTGTACAGTCATGAAGATTGGAGTTCACATCCCAGCATCCACATAATATGCTAGGCATCCAAACATCTGTAATTCCAGCTGTTAGGGGAGGCAAGAGAGCAGCATCAGTGAAGCTTGCTGGCTTCTAGCCTATTTAAGAAACCAAGACCCTCCTCCCTCAAGGGGAGTAAGTAGGAAGAGGGTCTCTGTGAGGTGGTTGAGCAGTGGGATAGCAGCATTTTATGTAAATTAGTTAATTAATTAAAAAAAGAAACCTTGATCCTGAGGCTAAGGAAAGGAAAGTATCTCAGAGGAATAGGTAGAAAGTAGTAAGGAAAACACACACAGATACACACACACACACACACACACACACACACACACACACACACAAATACATGTTTAATACAAAGGAAGAAAGGAAGACAGGCAGGAATTGATCAATAACAAAAAGGTCATTAGGCACAAAAGACAAATAGCAAAATGATAAATAGAAATATAAATTAAATTATATAGAAATGGTTTAAATAACTGAATAAAAAGACAAAGGATGGCAGACTAGAAAAAAATACATGATCAAATTGAATAATGATGTCCATAAGAAATACTATTCATATTAAAAATATAAAAGGGCTGGAAAGATGGCTTAGTGGGTGAAGGCATTTGCCACTAAACCTGATAACTTGAATCTGCTCTCTAGAACCAATTCCTACAACTTATTCTCTAACATACAAATGTATGTGTGGGACATATATAGGCATACATGTGCACAGACAGACATACAAAATAAATTAATTAAAAAATACATTAAAGTGACAGAACAGGTACAACATGTAAGTAGTAAACTAAAGAAACTAATTGTCTATAATCATATCAGACATATATACTAATGTCAAAAGATACAGTAAACACAAACACATGTAGCCAAGTTCTCAAATACACAAAGCAAAATTTACAGCATTGAAAAGAAAAGTTCATCAACAGGTAGAAACAACTATAACCCATATTAAATAATTAAACTAACAAGCACAAGCCATATGAAAGCCATAGTTTGGGCACAACAGAAAATATAAATAAAAAGAAGTCATTTGGGTAAGCTAGGGGTGTAGTTCACTGATAGAGTACTTGCCTACAATGTGCAGGACTTTTGTGGTTCAATCTTCAGCAAACCACAAAAAAAATAAGAAAAAAAAACCCAATATCACAAAGTGCCTCTTCTATAGTCCTAGCAACTTCAGAGGCTGGGGAACATAGGAAGACTTCACCTCTAAACAAACAAAACAAATATATAAACACGCAAGGCACTTGGGAACAAAATGAAGCCTAGCTATGAATACATCAGACTGAAGGTCCTATGACTTCTGATACTGAATTCCAAAGCTGCCTTCAATCCTAGTCTACCCTTCAATTCTGTTTTTAGCAGAATTATTCAAGGTATAGCTCAGCAGACTGGACCAAACTCAACTATCTTCTTGCCTCAACCTCCCCTGTGTTGAAGCTATAGGTATATACACCATACATTTTCCATCACTGACTTTTCTTTACAGCTGTATAAACTCTCACTGAATTGTGTGCCAGTTGTTTTTATCCATTTATCAGCTAGCTGATGGACACCTAGGCTAGTTCTGCTTCACTTTTCTGAGTAGTACAACAATAAAAATAGATGTGCAAGTATATGGTATATTGACCTTCACTATGTACATGGAACCAAAGAAGCCTGACTTGATGAGTAACTTCTTTATTAGTTAAGTAGTTATGGACTCTTTTCCAAAAGTTAAAGAAATATAGTGTAGGACCTGAAGCAATGGCCTAGAGGACCTGGGTTTACTTCTCATAATCCTTCTTAAGTACAGTTCCAGAAGATCTGGCATTGCCTTCTGACCTCCATGGGCACCAAGCACACCACGTTGTGCATACCCACACATGCAAGCAATCATACACATAAAATATAAATATTGTTTAAAAAAAGAAATATGTTTTTCTTTTCTTCTTTCTCTCTTTTCTTATTTACATTGGTATTTTGCCTGCTTGTATGTCTATGTGAAGGTATAAAATCACTTGGAGCTAGATTCTCGATAAGTTGTGAGCTGCCATGTGGATGCTAAGAATTGAACCAAGGTCTTGTACAAATGCAGCCAGTGTTCTTAACCACAGAGCCATCTGTGGTTTAAATAAAACTTTCTTGAAAATAATATATAAAGATACTGGAGAGATGGCTTAGTGGTTGAGAGCACTAGCTGCTGTTATAGAAGACCAGAGTTTGGTTCTTAGGTGGCTCAAACCTGCCTGTTACTCCAACTCCAGGAGATCCAATGTCTTCTTCCAGCATCTATAGGCACCCATACACATGTGCTCACATAGACACACAGACATACACATAAATGAAAATAAAATAAATCTTAAAAAGTAATATATAGAGACCTCTTGATTCAGAACAACATGAGAGTATTTCAACCAACAAACTTCTAAACCAGCTCTAAATGTGAGACTAGTAATTCTTACCAATTGAGACATTTCAGAAACTATGCTGGGAGAAGATGCCAGCATTCTGTCTGTTTGTTTTCCAAATGACAACACAAAACAAACAAACAGTTATTTTTTAATATCTATCATCAATAATATTCATCATTATTTCATTAAAGAATATTCAGTACCAAAAGATAAGAGTATTTTTACATCAGTGTTTACATCATTGTTTTATATTTATAATTATTTTAACCTAACTAAAAAGTAACTTGAACTATCACTGTTGTACTAATTTTGCTCTTCTTTGACCAGATTTTATTTTTCATGAGACAGGTTCTCATTATTTAGCCCAGACTAAATTTGAAATTACAATTTTCTTGCCTTAGTTTCCTGAGTGCTTCAACAACAGGCATGCCATATCGTGCCCAGATCTAATTCGATTTTTAAACAATTACATGGAAGATCGGTTTACCTTTTACAACGAGATTGTCTGAATGTGTCAAAGACTGGGGGCGGCTTCGAAGTTTGCTTTTGAAAGATCTTGGCCTGCGTGGCGATGCAGGTGACAAGGGAACTTCTGAAGATTGCGCTTTGCTGTCTTTAGTTGCTCGAAGGCGTTCATAGAGCTCCTGTAGCTCTTTATTCTGTTGTGTTTGAAGACTGACCACCTCTTGAATGTGTCTGAATAGAAATTATGCAAAAATATTTTAATAACCTTGTTGCCATAAAGACAAATTCAAAAAGTTTATGATGATACAAATAAAACTTTTAAAAGCATTAGTAATTTTTGTTTGTTCAGACAGGATTTCTTTGTATAACAGCCCTGGCTATCCTGGAACTAAGCTCTGTAGACCAGGCTAGCCTTTAACTAACAGAGATCCACCTGCCTCTGCTTACAAAGCATTAATACTAAAAATGGTGTAATACAGAGTATGTTTACAATTTTAGGATAGAAAATACAGTCCTAAATAATAACACTAATCTATTACAAAGAAAAGGATGGACAAACCGATGAGGACAAATTATTAGTCTCGATAGAGAAGGAGACAGATAATAAAATGAATTTTAAAGCCAAATAGTTAAATAATTTCAACTTTCCCCTTATTACAGACTATTATTCAGAATATTTAAATAGCTCCTAAAATCAGTAATGAAAAAAATCCCAATTTTTAAAGGGTAAAGAATACAGAAGTGGGGCTGGAGAGATAGCTCAGTGGTTAAGGGCACATACTGTTCTTCCAGGACTAGAGTTCAATTCCCAGCACCCACATCAGGTAGCTCACAACCACCTGTAAGTTCAGCTTCAGAAAAGATCTAACTCCTCTGGCTTCTGTGGGTACCAGATACCATACCACATGTACATGAAAACATGTACATTTAATTAAAAATAAAATTTAATTAAAAATAAAAGGAATCTTTAAAAAGGAAAAGAGCTATTTGAAACAAAAAGAGCTATAAATGGCAATGTAAAAAATTAGGGGTAGGTCTTGCTTTATACTCAGGCTCATGACTAAGTTTTTAAAGTGGCTAGGAAACAGGCATTTGTCACCATGCCCAGCTTAAAAAAATGTTTAACTTTATCTGACTAGCATAATATTAAAAGTGTTATATCCAATCTGTGTTGTTAAGATATAAAGAAACAAGCATATTGTGTATTTTGGAATATAAAATGGTCTGCCTTTCCTAGAACATAAAAGTTTTTCAGTTTGTTTTTTTTTTTTTGTTGACACAAGATCTTGTAACACTGGCTAGCCTGGAACTCACTAATTAGCCTCAAAGCATTAGCTTTGCCTCTAGCTCCCAAGTACTGGGATTACAGGCATGAGTAACCAACCTGACATCAAACACAATTTCAACAATTATCTATAAGCTTTAAGAGTACAGACCTTTTAACTGTATCCCACAGAAATATCTGTGTGTAAAAAGATAAGTATCATTTATATAAGCAGAGCATGGGGAAGACTGAAATATCGTTTGAGAAAGGATTAAATAAACTTGGATATGCCTATTAATTGGAATTGCATGCAGTGATTTTTTAAAGGTAGATTTATGCAAATATGAACATTTATAGACAATATTTTAAAGCAAAAAATATAGAACAGCATGTTTGTTATTTATTTTACTGCTATAAATGACAAAAAAGGATATGCACATAAAAAGAACCAGCAATATACATTCCAAACAGTTCACAGTGAGTGCCTCTGAGTAGTGGAGTATAGTGTAAGAAGTACAAGGGTTTTTGTTTTTGTTTTTGTTTTCTTTTTTTTTTTGGCTTGGTTTTTCATTATGTTACCTGAATATTATCCTTATATATCACTTTTTTGAGATAGGTTCTTACTACTAACCTTGCTGGCCTGGGACTCACTATGTAGACCAGACTAGACTTGAGCTCATATAGAGGTTTGCCTGTTTCTACCTCCTGAGTACTGGGATTAAAGGTGTATGCCACAGGCCTGGCTTCAATTTTTGAAATTTAACTCTTTAAATACAAAACTGTACAACTATAGATCGTTCAAACTAACAGGTAAAAAAAAAAAAACTCAGCTTACAATTGTTGGTCTATAGTGTCTAGTATTGTCTAATAAATTACTATGGAAAAACCATACTGACAAAAGAATACTAAAGGGCTAGGGATGTAGTTCAGGGGTAGTGAGACAGAAGAGGGGAATGAACATTCATTCCCTTAGCCATGGGAATGAATGTTTTAAACACTATTAAAATATGTTAAAGTGTTAATGATGAATTCTTTTGCATTCCTATTCTAAGCACTCCTGATGTTTGCTTTCCTATTTTAAAAACAAAAAGCCCAGTTACTAGGGGACTATGCAATTTGACTCCCTAACTAGTAGTTCTTGGACTCTTCCTTGCTTCCATGGTTGCTTTGAGTACAAAGACTGTCAGCCAGCCAGCTGGACCATTCTTATGCTAGCACCAGCAGTTTTAAACACCCCACTGATGCCTTAAGAAAATTACACAATAAATTCACCTGATTGCTCTAGCTCCTGGAGTTAGAGGTACAGCCTTAACTAAGACTGCTCTAACAGTGTGTTCTCAGGTTTTGGCTATCAAAAGCATTGTAGAACTCAGAAGACTCTGCAAACATTTTCCTTTCTCCCTACAAGGCCAGAGGGGGAATAACTTCTGGTGGCCTACCAGAGGGAATGCTGTGGTTGTTGCTAATCGGACAATGTTGTAGAAGGTATGCTGTGTTTTGCCCAAATACTCTTCTGGCTATATAAGCAAACTGTTAAGACTCTCTTGTTGAATCCTGTGCTAGCTTCTCTGGTGTAACATTAGGCTCAGTATAAAGCTTCTTCTCCTGGGTGGTCTTGTCTTGCTTATTTTCAGTAGTATAGGCTCTGCTGAAAACACAAAGAAAGAAACAGCAGAGCGAGCAGAGGCAATGAGAGTTGGTCAGCGTGCAGGCCTGAGCTATTGAAAGTGGCAAGGCAGTTGGCAGCCTGACAGCTAAAGAAGAGACAGAGTTTGGTTGTCAGCGGGCTGAGCTTCAAAATCAGTAAGGTTCAAGTGGTTGGCAGTTGAAGAAGAGGTAGCTCAATATTTCAACTGAGAGGCCAGTCAGAAACTAGGGGGATGGTGGAAGTTGAAAGGAAAGGGAGTTGAGGTTGAAAAGGATTAAAAGCTATAAAAAGACAGAGAAAAGAAACTGCTTGTCCTAGTCATTGGAAGAATTCCAGAGAGCTGTCAAGACTTAAGCATGGAGGGTCTCAGAAACCCTACCCTGGGAGGGAGCTCTAATACTGGCCATTGCCAAGGGCTGAGGAATCCTGATACCTAAAGCTGCCTATCAGTTGCAATGCCACCTGCTGCCAAGGGCTAAGGAATCCCAACTTCCTGGCCCTATATGATAACTCTAGCATTTTCAAAGCTACGTGTCTTACTCAGTGGGTAAGAGCACTGACTGTTCTTCCAAAGGTCCTCAGTTCAAATCCCACAACCACATGATGGCTCACAACCACCCCTAATGACATCTGACGCCCTCTTCAGATAATAATTAATTATCATTATTTATATGTGTATGGTATGTGTGTTTGTGAAGGTCAGAATAAAATTTTCAGTAGTTGGGTCTCTTCTTCCACTGTTGATTCTGGGAATTAAACTCTGGCTGCCAGGCTTGCATGGCACTTTTCAAAGTAGAGCGTGAATTTTTTAATAGTGCTAACTTTTTGTTGTTGTTGTTGTTGGTAATATTGTTGCTGCTATGATAGCACATGCCTGTAATTTCAGCCCTTGGGAGGTGGAGGCAACAGGGTCAGGAGTTTGAGATCACTCCTAGCTTAATTTAGGAAGTCTAAGGTTAGTCTGGTATATGAAAACAAACACCAGACCAAACATAACAGCACTCTACATGACAAAACATATTGCCATAGTATCATTACTAAAATGTTATGATCTCCTTTGCTAAATAACAAGCTTGATCTTAGAAGGATTTTATATTTTCCTAAAGATAAACTAGTCTCTTAGACTATATAAATTAGCTGTCTACTAATAAAAGGTAAGAATAGTTGTAAATTCTTACTCCAAGAATCCTAAAGGACAAGGACTGAAAAAGCAAGAGGTCAATATATTTTTGGCATGTGCCTGTAATAGCAGCAAAAAGGAGGCAGAAGCAGGATGAATCTCTACAAATTTGAAGTCAATAAAGATTATCTCCATAGCATATTCCAGGCCAAGCAGAACTACATAGTAAAGCCGCTCACTGTAAAGTGGTAAAGAGCACTAACTGTTCTTCCAGCGGACTCAGGTTCAATTCCTAGCAAAAACATGGTGGCTCACATCTATCTGTAACTTCTGTTCCAGGGCATCTGACTCCTTCAAAACACCAACATACATGAAATTAAAATAAATGATCACCCCTCCCAAAAGAACTGGAGAGATGGCTCACAGTTAAAAGTACCAGGTACTCTTCCACAGGACCTAGGTTCAATTCCCAGCACCCACATGGCAGCTAACAACTGTAACTCCAGTTCTAGGGGGATATCCAACAACTTCTGACTTTCATGGGCACTGCAAACAAATGCATGCAGGTAAAACACCCAAACACACAAAACAATTTTAAAAACTAAAATAAAATTATTTTATACACAATGATTTTAGCATGCATAAACATTTTACAATAGAATTCATTATCATTTTACCATAGAAAAGTTTTAATCATTAAATGCTACCAATCCTCAATTAGCTACAAAGCAAAAACTGAGTTCTATAAACCCCTAAGCAATTATATCTGTTACAGAAGAGAGAGCATCCTTACTTTTCTCGTAATCTTTGAAGCTCCACTTTCAAGTCCTCGTCCTCAATTTCTGATTCATTGTCACTGCTCATTGGGGAAGATGGAGAATAGAAGAGGGAACTCTGTGTTTGAGCATAGGCTTGCTCTTCACGGAGTGGTAAATACTGATCACCTTCTGGACCAGTTTTTGCCACTGACTTTCCATTACCAGCAAGAGTGGCTGAAAATTCACTCGTACATGTCTGTTTCCCAGGAGTTGATTCATTTTTTTCTTTATCTAACAGGTGAGACCCAGACTGCACACTAATTCCTGTGGTTGGAGTTTCTTCCACATTCTTTTCTGAAGTGACTGAAGACATCCTGGTCTCACAAGCTGTGCTGAAAGATATGTCACCTTGTTCAGGATCTCCTTTATCTTCTTTAAAGGTTTCATAAAGAGTTCGCAACTTGCGTGAAGAAACTGAAGCTTCATGAGTGGGCACGGTAGGTTCCACTTCGATCAACTGCGGCACTGCAGCTTCAGCAAAGGTTAGTGCTTCCTCATGAGACTGGACTGTTGTTTTCTTGAATGATGGTCTGTGTTCTTTTCCAAAAGACATCATTTTCACTGGCTGCTGCTGAGGAACTGTAATCACCTGAAACATGAAAAGGTAAACTTGTCTGGTTCTACCTAATTGTAGGGTAAACCTCATGAGGAAATTCACCATCAAAGGACAGCATAGACAAGTGGAAGGGCTGATTTGATACATAATACTTGGTAATAACAAAACTTATACTGTCTACTGTCAGTCTTTCCATTGGGGCCCCTGGACGGATTAGCTTCATGTTATTTAGTCAAATAAAATCCCACTATAAAATTTGTTGAGATTCTAAATAACATGAAATTAAATTAAAGAGGCAGGACCGATAGACCCGCAGTTAAGAGTATTCTTTGCTTTTGCAGAGGACCAGGGTTTGGTTTCCATCACCCATGTGGTGGCTCACAACTATCTGTAATTCCAGCTCACAGGGATCTAATACCCTCTTCTGGCCTCTGTAAGAACCCTCAATGCATATACATACATACATACATACATACATATATACATATACACACATATGAATAAAAACAATAAATCTAAAAAAGGGAGACTAAATTGATAAAAATGATGACCCCTAAAATTTGTGTTCTTTTACAACTACTAGTATATCTTTAATATTCTTTAGATTCACCTTTAATGATATAAGGTGAAAAGGTAAAGACATTTTTTATCTTTCTGTATAATATATATTACATCCTATATAAATATATATAAAGAAATTAACTATATTATTTATAGTTAAAGACCATCCACAGATCAATTTCAAATGCTGTCACTTGTTTATAGTGCTAGGCATAGAACCCAGGATGACAGATGGTTGGCAAACTCTACCATGAAGCTCTATCACCAGTCCAGTTTCCTCTCATTAGGTACCCAATAATAAAGTCAACCAAAGACACAAACCTGGAACCGACCCCGCTGAAATGATCCACTCATCGCTTTACATCTACTCAAAGCCCTAGTATCAGATGAGAACTCCCGTGTCAGCGGAATGGGATCAGAAGCAATTGCTGATCTTTTATCTTCGATTTCCACTGTAAGGTTTGTCAAATTATAAGCAGAAAAGAGAAAATCATTTTTAAGACAAATTTGTTCACATTACCAAAAATGAAGAAAAGCAGAAAGTTTAACCCTTGCTAATAATTAAAAGGTGTTAATGTATAAGCAACATTGTTTAAATCCCTAACTCTAAATCAGGCATTGCAAGATTTATCCCAATACTTAGTATCTATGTGAAATGAATAACTAAAAAACCAAATTAGTTACAAAAGGAAAAACTAAAATGGCAACAACATTAATGGGATATTTAACATACATGAGCTACATGGAAAACATGGCAAGATTTGAGTATGAACGACAAAAAAAAAGTAGATGAAAAATGATGTTACCTAGTCTATGTCCCTGACTGTAAGCACACTACCTTGACGGACTTTTGATCTCTTGAAAAAGCTGGTTGACTGCCGTAGCCTGTATGCCCAGCTTTTTAATTTTCGAGTCCAGGATTTCCTGCTAATAGGATTTTTGAGACTAGGACAAGTAAAGCTTAGGCCAAAATATCCACCTCCTGTCTGCAGATGAATGGTTCCATCGCTTGACACAGCAGCAGGATAGGCCTCTGGATCCCCTGGAAGTGAAGCATCTGGGGACATCTCCTAATGGAGACAAAACCAAAGAAAAACAAGGTGGTAATAATTTAGGTAAGGCAAATAAGTTTTGGGTATATTGGAGTTTCTTATATGGATTATAACTAACCAAAAATAGTACACTATGAAATGTTGCAGTAACACTACCATATCAGACTAAAACTGAAGCCTTGACATTTCTTTGGAAATATTATATCTTTTTTTTTTAAAGATTTATTTATTATTATACATAACTACACTGTAGCTGTCTTCAGACACACCAGAAGAGGGCGTCAGATCTTATTACGGGTGGTTGTGAGCCAACATGTGGTTGCTGGGATTTGAACTCAGCACCTTTGGAAGAGCAGTCAGTGCCTTTACCCATTGAGCCATCTCTCCAGCTCCCGGAAATATTATATC
>NC_045030.1:144243642-144246742 GCF_008632895.1 Mastomys coucha | reverse complement strand
TTCAGTAGAGATAAGGGATCATGCAGGCCAGCCTGTCCTTGGTCCAGTTCCCACTGTCTTTACCTCCCAAGAGTATGCAGCACCATGCCTAGATATAAATGCTGTTAAATGAAATGTTAGTTTGCTCTCCTATTATTGAAGAGTTCAAGATGCTAGATATATCATACAATAGGAAAACAAGATATATAATGTCACTGAGTGTCAAAGAAATATGAGGAAATTATTGTGAATCCATGTTCTAAAATTTTTTATACTAAACCATGATTGCTATAAAGCCAGTATCTTCTTGTCCTCCTACTCTCCCCAAATACCCATAATTATCTTCCTGTGTCTGAGTACATTAGAAATAAATTATCCATGGCAATTAATAAAAAATATAATGCATAGAACCACAGATACTTTTGGGATATAAGAATGGTGACTAATAGTAGATTAAAAGTGAATATAAAATCACATAGAATGGAATATAGCAGTAATCTAAAGGAAGACAGCAATCCTACATGATAATAAGCATTATTAACACTTAGAACAAATTGGGAGTTAACCAAGGTAAAATCTTGGACTAGAGATGTTCAGTTGACAGAAGGCTTGCCTAGCAAGCCTAGGTTTGATTCCCAGAACCACATGAAGTGTCCATACAAATACAATCATAATTATAGCATTCAGAAGATGGAAGCAGGATTATTAGGTGGAGGCAGGTCATTGGTTATTTAGAAAGTTTGAGGCCAGCTTAGGATGCATGAGAGATTGTCTCAAAAAAGTGAAACTTTGATCAGTCAGTAAGCAAGTTTCTGAAGTCCCATTTTGAGTTAACAACACTACTAATTCATTTAGGAGTGAAAAATTCTTGTAAAAACACAACATTTCAGAAAATACTACACTGATCCCATTGAAATTATAGGTAAGATATATTTATATGCAGTGAATAAAACAAGATAAGATATTTAATATAAATTTTAGTTTTATGAGCAAGTGAAATAGACACAACAACAGAAAATGTGATTTAGACACAATAATTTATAACTGCAGCAAGAAAAGGCAGACCATAATATATATATAGGAACTGTCTCAAGAGTATATATACTCAGGTGATAGTATGAGCAGCAACAGAGAAACCTGGGCCACAAGAAAGGATGCTAATGAAATTCTACCACATCTTTGTCCTATCTGTCTTTTCAATGTTTTATATTTTTAAAGATCCTTCTACTTAACTGGCCTTCTTTGATTCCTTGAACAAATTTCTACTTGCAAATGTTACTATTATGTATAAGTCTTTCCCTGATAACTCAATATGGATAATATTCTAATTTATCATAGCCCTTTAGTTATGTTATCTACAGACTGTTAAATACTAGAATGTGAACTTCATAAAAAGAGGGTTTGACTTACTTACTGCTAAAAAGACAGTTACTGAATGGAAGAGTATACTGGTTGAGGTACAAAAGAAAGAACAGCAATTCCACATCCCTTCTCTCCACACCAAGCAAAACAACATCAGAGCATCTGCTCCCAAAATAGAGCACAAAGAAGAAATAGATTTGGGCCAAGAGAGAAGTCAGTGAGGGGCAAAGACAACATCCAACAGGAAGAGTAAGCCCAGCTGGTGTGTTGAGTAGCTACTACAGCTACCCTGGAGGCAGCATTAAAATCAGTGCTAGAGCAAGGGTTCTGTGGTTAAAGGCAACCAGGTATTGTTCTCAGAACCTACATGGTGGCTCACAGCCACTTGTAACTCTAGGAATGGGACACCTCTTCTGATTTCTGTGGGCTCCTGAACACACATGGTGCATATACATAAATACCAGGCATACGAACATATACATACCATTAGAAACAAATATTTAAAACAACAAAGAGTAGATTACAGTTAATAAAAATTCAAAACTGCAATCCTCATTGCAAAAATGACTAATAGGACAATATAATCTTCTTAAAAATAAATTATATCATTACAAAATATAGAGGGACAAAGAGAGGAAAGCATGATATAAAAAGTTAATATAGGAGAAAAATAGGAAATAAACAACTAAGATTATCTTCATTTATAGATGATGAAAATTTATACACAGAAAATCCAAAGCTAGACATTGTGGTATATGCTTTTAATCCCAGCACTCAGATATAGGCAGGTGGATCTGTGAGTTCAAAGTCAGCATGATCTACATAGTGAGACCCTGTCTCAAAGGGAAAAAAAAAGTAAATTGGGGGTTAGGAGATAGGGGTTTAGTGAGTAAAGCACTTACTATGAAAACACAAGGAACTGAGTTTAATCCTCTGAGAGAAAAGCCTCTCAATCCCACTCAAATCAGTGATCCAGCAACAACAGAACACAGTGAAGAGTGATCAAGGACATTGTAGTGGTTTGAGTATGTTTGGCCCAGGAAGTGGCACTCTTTGGAAGTATAGCCTTGGAGTAGGTGTGTCACTGTGAGTATGGGCTTCAAGACCTTCATCCTAGCTGCCTGGAAACTAGTCTTCTCCTATTTATTTGCCTTTGGATGAAGATGTAGAACTCTCAGCTCCTGCTGCACCATGTCTGCCTGGATGCTGCCATGTTCCTGCCTTGATGATAATGGACTAAACCTCTGAACCTGTAAGCCAGGCCCAATTAAATGCTGTCCTTATAAGACTTGCCTTGGTCATGGTATCTGTTCACAGTAGTAAAATCCTAAGACAGGAGTTGTTACCAGGAGTGGGGTACTGCTGTGATAGGCCTGACAATGCTATGGGTTAGAAGAATGTGGATTTTGGGACTTGGGATTTGGAAAACAGTGGAATCCTTTAAGTGGGACTTAATGGGGTACACTAATAGGAATATGGAAGACTTTGTTGCTGAGTGTGACTTGAACATTGTAGACTTGGCCCAAGAAGTTTCAGTGGAGAAGAAGTTCAGTATGTGTCTTAGAAACTGTTGTATTTTGGTGAAAAATGTGGCTGCTTTTTGTCATTGTCTAAGGAATCTGCCTGAGGCTAAGGTGAAGATTTAGATTAATTGAGATTTAGATTAATTGCTTTGAAAAAGGAAGTCTCAAAACAGTCTGGTATGAATTTGGTTGTGTGGTCACTAAAGTTCACTTTTATTAAGAGTGGTTTTTTTTTG
>NC_045030.1:144242631-144243474 GCF_008632895.1 Mastomys coucha | reverse complement strand
GGCTGGCCTCGAACTCAGAAATCTACCTGCCTCTGCCTCCCAAGTGCTGGGATTAAAGGCATGCACCCACCACCACCCAGCAAGAGTGTTTTAATGAAAAGGAACAGGCTGAGAAAAGAAAAATACAAAATATATGGCTCAAGTATTAAAGGGGCACCAGGAAGTAGAATAAAGCTGAATCCTATGTTCTAGGAGTTAACAGATTAAGAAAGTGGGACCTTGGGGCACGATTCCTACATCTACATACACACAAGAAAGAGAAAAAGGAAATCCAAAAGAATACCAAAAGCTATTAGAACAAATACATAAACTCATCAAAGTTCAATGACAGAATCATAACGCATGAAAATCAGCTGTAGCTCGGCACAGTAGCTCACATCTATAATTTTAGCACTATGAAGGTTGAGATAGGAAGGCTGCTGTGAGTTTGAAGCTAAACCTGGACTACAGAGTGGATGCCTGAGGTGGGGAAGAGGGAAGAAGAGAGAGAGAGAGAGAGAGAGAGAGACAGAGAGAGAGAGAGAGAGAGAGAGAACTCAATTGTATTTCTACACACTACTAAACAATAAAGAATCCAAAAAGTAATTCACTATGGTTTGAATGTCTGCATCAAAATCATGTTAAAATTTAAAACCCACTGTAGTCTTTGGGATGTTGAAAGGTTAAGAAGTAACTGAGTTATAAGGAACACATTCTATTGAATGGCAAGATAATGAGTTCCATGCCCACTTCAAGCTATATAGTGAAACCCAGTCTTTAAAAGAAACATATAAAATTAGTAAATCAAGAGAGGAACGAATACATGTATTATTTACAAATTAATTATTTTTTAAAGATTTATTT
>NC_045030.1:144238541-144242621 GCF_008632895.1 Mastomys coucha | reverse complement strand
CTACAGAGTGAGTTCCAGGACAGCCAGGGCCATGCTGAGAAACCTGTCTCAAAAAAACAAAAGGAAGAAAGAAATCAAGAAAAAGAAAGAAAGAAAGAAAGAAAGAAAGAAAGAAAGAAAGAAAGAAAGAGAGGAAGAGAGAAAGAGAGAAAGAGAAAAAGAAAGAAAGAAAAAGAAAAAGAAAGAAAGGAGGAAAGAAAGAAAGGAGGAAGGAAAGAGAAAAGAAAATTCAAGGACAAGCAGCAAATTCTTAGTGGTGACTTCTGTGACTGAACAGGTAGAAAAAGGGAAACAGGGCTAGGGGTATGGATCAGTGATATAGCACTTGCAGAGTATGTGTTTGGTCCCTGAACTTAATAGCCAATACTAGAAAAAAACACATGGAAAGAAAAAGAAGAGGAATATTAAAGTTGCTACATTTATATAAATGAGCAATTTCAGTAAAAATCTAAAATCCAAAGTCTGAAACTTTCTCAATACCAACATGATGCCGCTAGTGGAAAACTCCACATCTGACCAACCTCATTTAATGAAGGTATATCAATAACACTTTATAAAAATTATTCACATTCTCCATGTATAAATGTATTAAAAACATAAATGAGTTCAATATTTAGATTTGAGAATAGCCCCAAGATATCACATTTTGCATATAAGTATTCTACAATTGAGAGGTTCTAAAATCTAGAAAATTTATAATCTTTTAATCCTAATCCTTCTAGAGGAAACTCTTCCTCCTGTTCCTTCTCCTCTTTTTAAAAAACCATTTCTATTTTCTTTGCAAACTAAATTTATTCTTTGATAATTTTAATGTGTAATGAATTTCTTATCACTCTCCCCCCATCACATCTCTCTCCTATCTTCATCAACTCTTTTCCTCCCAACAAGCTCTTTTCCCACACCTGTGTCTTCACATTTATTTTTGTGAATTACTGAGTTTAATCAGGACTATGTGTATGAATCTGTTTTGGACTTTTCACTGGAGCCTGGTGGGGTAACCATTGATTACACAAACTGAAGACAATGACTGTCTCTTTCCTAGAATTTATTAGTAGCCAATAGTTCAGCAGGGAGTGGCTGGAACTTATGAGCCACTCTTACATTTTATTTGGTCTCTTGCAACAAGATCTCATGTAGTCCAGGCTTGCCTCAAACTAAGTATGCAGTTGAAAATGATTTAGTATCCAACCATCCCTATCTCCTTAGTTCTAGGACTAAGGTATGGGTTATCATGTTTACTTAAATGTTCTACTGTTTGAGATACTGTTCAAGTACTCTACCACTGAGCTATATTTCTGGTCCTTTTAGAGGTTAAGAAGAAAGTCATGGGATAATGGATGATTTTTGCTTTAAAAAATAAGTTAAACTCTTCAAAACATTAAATCAATACTATAAAATTACAAGGAAATAGATTAACAGTTTTTAAGTTTTGTTTTTGCAGTTTCCACTTAAGTTGAAATAAAATAGTATGTTCCTCCTATCACAAAATAATCCATAAATATACACAGTGCTTGTGAATTCCAAGTTAACTCACCAAAAGGCTCTCTTAGATGAACCCAAAACAGAGCTACCATTTCTACTAAGTTCTGAGTAGCTGCAGCTTAAGTCATAATCCTGTGAATATGACTAAATCATAGTCTTTTTGTTTGTTTGTTTGGTTGGTTTTTCAAGACAGGGTTTCTCTGTGTAGTCCTGGCTGTCCTAGAACTCACTCTGTAGACCAGGCTGGCCTCGAACTCAGAAATCCGCTTGCCTCTGCCTCCCAAGAGCTGGGATTAAAGGCATGCACCACCACCGCCCAGCCTAAATCATAGTCTTAAATGACAGTTATTTCTGAACTTTTTAGGAGAGAAAGCATTTCTTTGAATTCATAAGCAAAGAATAAGAATTTGAAAGATACTTACATGTAAACACAACTCGCTTGGTACAGAAGTTATCACATTCAGGTCTCTTTTGAATACTGATATATGAGCAGGCTGACTTGCAGCCACATTGGACAGAATCTTAGAGCCTGTCTGTTGGAAACCTGGGGATTGTGCAGGGCTATCTTGAATCCCACAGTGACTGATGGCTACTACTTCTGGCATTGAATAGGATAGTATATCTTCAGCAGAGGAAGAAAATGGAGAGTCTATGCTTTGAGTATCCTTCTGACTCTCAGGACAGGTGCTAGAAATGCTGTGTTCCTGATAGAGCAGGTTTCTTAATTTTTCATCCAATGTTTTAATTCGATTGTCTGCAAACTCCATTTTTGGAGGTCGTTCCCCATCTGATTCCAGAATGGTCGCAGGTAGAAGCACAGCTGACTCAAAGCCAGGAGTCTGAGTGGCAACGACTGCCTTTGGAGAACTTGTTTCAGTGTTTACTGTGGTTTCTCCTTTTTGGGAAATAAACTCTGCATCTTTAGTTGGTTGCTGTACTGATGAGGATTGAGGCTTTTGATCAGAAGGTACAAGTACTGACGTAAGAACAGCATTACCACCAATCTGAACTGATTCACCAGGATGGGCCATATGCACATCAGCCAGAACAGCAGCTTGCTGACTTGGATATGTAGGTATGAACATGCCTGCTTGACTGGTGAGTTCCTCACATTTACCTGGAACTGGACACACCAAAGTAGCAGAAAAATTGGAATTATTAGTAGCTGGTGCCACGATCTGTCTGTCATCTTCCACTTGATAGCGAATACTCGACTGTTCAGTTCCTACACTAGCACGTTCACCAATCTTACCATCAACTGTATCCTTGTGTTCTAATTTGGAGAAAAGTTCATGGTGACCTGGATTATTCTCTATAGTGAACAGTGTGTTCTGTGATATTTCCTGATTACTCGTGTTTCTTGTACCTGGAGCAATAACAAAAGAATAGCTAAGTTATAATGAGTACAAAGTGCAAATTAAAAAGTCAAAAGAGACAAGAAAAGCAAATGAGAACGTATTTGAGACTATACTTATAAATAAGACCTAAAATATCACAGAATTCAACAGTCAAGAAAAAAATGGCTTCTTGCTTTTTTAAAAAATATTGAATAACATGACCTGTTATATAACAATATTAATGTCTTCCAAATGCTCATGAAATCTGTCATAAGCATAAAATATTCATGAAAACAAATTAATGGTACAATCAGTAATTTGTAACCATAGCATCCAAGTCCATATAAAGCTGGAAGATAAAAAAACTTACTAGGAAATGGATGTAACCCAGGCACCATGGCCATGGAAGGCTGAAGGGAAGAAGGAGACTGTGCCTCACGATTTTTTATTGTTTGGTTGATACAAAACCGCCAGCGACCAACTGGGGATGACTGAAGAGCAGATTCATCTGTAGAAAGAATTATTAACAAATTACACACTAGGCAACTGTCAATTTGTTCATGTTATTAAATAAAGAAATCAAGTTAAAAATTGGATTGTGTTATCTCCATTCCCAATAGTACAAGGATAATTATAAACCATAAGAGTAATATCCTAACCTTGACATATAGTCTACAGAACCAAATATAACATATGTATTAATAGGAACCAAAAGGGATGCACTCTATTTAAATAACTGGGGCATAGTTTCTCCATTCAAATCTATAGTTGTTGTTGTGTAGCCTGATTCTGGTTGTGCCTAAGTAGTATCATGGTGGTATATATCCATTCAAGCATTAAAATGTACAGAACTATAGAACCAGAAGAAAGAGAAGTAAATCTAGCTTATGGCAATATAAAAGTAAAGTAAGCAAATCCCTACATCTGTAAACTTTCTCAAGTAATTTTCTTTGGAATGTTATCTTACATTGTCAGCCAGAAACTCGCTCAGATTTCTACTAACCAACAAAGTAAGATAAAGATGTGCTCTGCAATCCTAATAGAGTTGAACTAAAGTTCAGGATAATGGTATCTGCTTCCATTATTTCCACACCACCTTTTGCTTCTTCATGTTGTGTTAATTGCTTCAGAGGTCTTCATGATGCTATGTTTTTTCTCCCCCTCCCAAACACTCTTAATATACCTATGACCAGGGCTAAAAAGAATGAAGAGATAAAATTATCAGAAAAGAAAACAGGGGCTGGCGAGATGGCTCCGTGGG
>NC_045030.1:144236398-144238450 GCF_008632895.1 Mastomys coucha | reverse complement strand
AAAAAAAAAGAAAGAAAAGAAAACAGAAGAACCCCAATTTTAGTTTCTGGAAGTTTATCTGGTGTCTGATTTACAAAGTTATTAGTTAGCAGAGCTGGTAAAAGTATTATCATCAGTAAAACTGTCAAGTTCTGAATAATTATTAAAACATGAGACAAACAGAATATAATGATTTCAGTTAAAATTCTTTTGTTCATCCCATGTTAAATTAAACAAATTACTAGTTAAGATTCAGTAGGCCATCAAAGGTCATCAGCACTGGGACTGCCTTTTCTGGTGACATACCATGTAATGACTCAAAAAGTAAGTTAGTCAGATAAAAAAAATCAACAATTGGGTTTTTTGATCTCTGGGATATAAACTTTTTTCAAGTGTGGAAAACCATCAATTTATCATCAAATTTATCTTTTCTATGAATATATATCAAAACTCCAATATGCCTTGTTTCAAAAGTCAAATGGTACATTTTATTAAGTATACTTACTGCTAGTTTGAGTGGATGCAGAATTTATCAGTACTTGTTCAGATGATCCCGTCTAAAATAAAAATGAACAGGTAAATGATGGTGTTCCTGAAAAAGTCCCCAAATCACCTTTTACTACAAAATTGCTCTTACTTGGTTACTGTTAGATTCCAAGGCAACAGAGTCAACTCCAATAGATTTTTCTACAGCTGAGTGGACATGAAGGATCTCCTGGGCTTGACCTACGATAGCCCTCAATTCCTCTACAAATTTTTCTTTCTCATTTTCCAGCACAAAGTTATCTTCAACCTGTCACCAAGTAAAAGCCAATGTCTTCATAAGAATAAATTCATTTTCTTCAAAAATTATATTTTAATGATGATTTCCATAGGAAAACAACAAAAATAAGTATGTGCTATAAAAATAATTAAGACCAGTTATAAAATATTTCATAATGCATTCAATTATGGAGACCACTGATATTTGTCAGAAAAGGCCATTATACTTCAAAATATCTTGAATTTTATAAATTGGCTATAATCTCAACTGAACAATGTGGAGAGAATGGGAGATGTTGGGTCACTCAGTCTAAAATAGAATGTTGCCATCAAATCCCTCCACTCAGAGCTCAAGAAGCTATGCAGAAGAGGAAGTAGAAAGACGGTAAATCCCAGAAGGGATGAATTACATCAAGGAAAAAATAACTTCCATAGACAATAGGACTGACACACACAGAGTGAGTGAAAGCATGCACAGGACCTGAACAGGCCCAAGCCAGACAGAGTCTCAGCACTGAGAGGGAAAAATGGATACAACACCACATTCTAACCAGGAAGCTATCTCCAATTGGCATCCCATACAAAGGAAAGATTTGTTTTCTCCAACAAAATCTCATTGGATATATAAACCACAATTAAGAGTAGGTCCCACACCCAGTTTTCTAAAGAGAGAGAAAGAAGACATGGAGTTGGATGTGTAAGAAAGTGGGGAGGATCTGGGAGGATATGAGGGGCAGCAAACCATGATCAGAAACATTTATTGTATGGAAAAATTATTTTTAATAAAAAATTATAAAAATTAGCTGTTATCTAAAGAATTATTATATGTAAGACAACAAGGGATCATGGTATACACCTATATTTCAGTACTTAGGAAGGCTGAGGTAGGATGACAGCTCAAGATCAGTCAAGACTACATATCAGTCAGAGCCTATATAATTTGACAACACAACAAGAATGTAACAGAGAGAATGTTTAAAATTAGGATGCTCAAACATAAGGTCTTTCTACATCAGAACATGAAAACAACACCAAACATGATAAATAATAGCTCCTGACTGTCCATTATACTACGTAATGAATGAGAAATATGAAACAAAAGACATACCTGAAAATTCTGTTAAGATAGATATACAGTGGACAAAATTAATTTATTAAGTCAGTGATATAAAAGATAAAGCATTATGAATTATTTATGCCCTCTATGTCCATCTGTACAAAGGGAAGGAGGAGGAGGAGGAGGAGGAGGAGGAGGAAGAGGAGGAGGAGGAAAGAGAAATACTAACTTAAGCCAAAGTATTCAAAACTATT
>NC_045030.1:144233901-144235841 GCF_008632895.1 Mastomys coucha | reverse complement strand
AAGGTAGATTGCTCAGTGTTTAGGAATGCTTGCTAAGCAACCATGAGAACCTGAGTTCAGATCCCAGCATCCATATAATGAACTTGGCATGGACTCAACTAAGCCTGTAACCCAGCACTGTGAGAACACAGGAAGATTTCTGGGGCTTGCTGGCTGCCAGTCTACCTGAAACACTCAAGCATCTGGATTAGGAAGAGATTTTATCAAAAGAGCAAGTCAGAGAATGACAGAGGAGGACACCTAAAGTCCTCCTCTAGCCTCTGCAGGTGTGAGTATGGGTGCATGTACCTGAACACTTACATATATACAATATAAACAAACACTACATGCACACATATAAACAAATAAAATGAACAGCAATTGAGGACAGCACCCAATGTCCTCTGTACTCTGTGCACATACGTACATAAACATGTAAATACACATATAACAGCATATTCACACATAAAAAAACCCAATTTACTGAGAAGCATAACTTGAAAACTTGTATGCAAAATGTTAGACACATTAAAATCACTGAGATGATTTGATTCTGATTTAATCAAGTACCTATACAATGAGATTATCATTTAAAGTTATAATATTATTTTAACATACAGTCAAAAATTAAAACACATCGATCTAAAAAAACTGTTATATTTGCTCAGATATATACAGTAAACCAGAGAATATGTAGTAACAGCCCTGATTATAAACAATTTTCCCCTATGCAAATTTTTTTAAAAACTTTCCACACATTCTATCTAGAGATGAGTTTAAGTTAATGAATGAAGAGAAAATAATGGGAAAGAAGAAAGGAGAGAGGGGGAGAGAGAATAAAAGGAGAGAAAAATGAATACACTAAGGGAAAAATAGTACTATGTTGTTCTACTTACCATATAGTCGGCGATATCCTCAGGTGCATCACCATCAACATCGAACTTGAACGTCACCATCTTGTTGTTATGTGTTTCCAGCTGACATTCCACCATGTTGTCTCCAGAGACTGAGACCTAAGTACATACATTTAATCAGTCTAAGAGAATCCGTCTTGGCTGAGGATGAAACACAGCTAGGTAGAGTGCTTGCCTAGCATGCACAAAGCCCTAGTACCATCCTCAGTATCACATAAAACAATTATGAGGTTCACATCTGTTAACCTCAGTACTTGGGAAGTAAAGACAGGAGGATTAGAAATTTAAGGTTATCCTTGGCTATATAAAAAGTTTGAGGCAAGTCATGGGAATTATTAGATCCTGTTTAAAAATAATAAAAATGAAAATAAAATCATAACATTTTATAGGGAGTAACTAGATGAGCTCACATACTACATATTCAGCAACAGTTACACAACTAACTTAAAAACAGGAAAAGGGATGATTAAGTTATATTTCTGTACAAAAGACTATGTATTACAGACATTTAAAATATATTATTCAAATTATTTACTGGTATTAGAATTATGTACATAATATACTGAGCTTTCAAAAGGAAAATATAAAATTGTATATGTTTTTAAATGAATCTAAAACATATAACATATTGGTTAGAGATATAGTTGGTTTGGATTATTTGTTTGTTTGTTTTCAAGACAGGGTTTCTCTGTGTAGCCCTGGCTGTCCTGGAACTCACTCTGTAGACCTGGCTGGCCTCGAACTCAGAAATCCGCCTGCCTCAGCCTCCCAAGTGCTGGGATTAAAGGCGTGTGCCACCACTGCCCGGTGAGATATAGGTTTTAAAGTCTGATCTGGCTTCAGATCTGATTCTATCATTTGATAGTTGAATGATTTAATGCAAATTATTTCTCTGGTCCTAAGCACCTTTATTTGTAAAGATGGGTATACTATTATATAGGATTTTTGGGGGGCCTTGATGAAAATAAGACATTAATGACCAATGATTTTTAATTCCTATTATTTTGATTTTGGTGATGTTAGTGTGTGTGTGTGTGTGTGTGTGTG
>NC_045030.1:144232747-144233625 GCF_008632895.1 Mastomys coucha | reverse complement strand
TACTGGACTACCTAGTTGGGCCCTAGGGGGAAAAGAGGTACTTAGGCTTATTGATAACTAGATGTCCCAGGGTGGGGTGATACATAAACGGGGTTTCCCCTTCTCTGAGATGGTGAGGGGATAATGGTAGAAGGGATTTTTGATCTTTCAAGACAGGGTTTCTCTGTGTAGCCCTGGCTGTCCTGGAACAAATCCACTGTCCGGTGGTGGAAGGGATTTGTAAGGGTGGGACTGGAAGAAGAGGAGGAATGGGGGGAGGCATGATTGGGATATAAAGTAAATAAAGAAATGAATGAAAAAATAAAAATTTGGGATGCTTATCATAAAATAACTCAATATATTTTTGCTAACATTATTTGCACTATTACAATGTTAAAATGTGAATATTGTACATATACATAGAAAAAAGATAGAAAAAGTAAGCTCTGATTAATGATTATAGGGGTTTTATGTTCTTCCTCTTATTTCTCATTTAATTTCCAAGTTTAATAACTACATTTTCTCATCAGAAATTCTGACTAAAGGAGAGATTAGTTTATAGAGCACTTTGCAATATTCTGCATTTATTTCCACAGCATTGTTCCTCTCTGAGTCTCCAAGACTTCTACATAAACTCTTGTCCAGTCATACATACACACTGACCTGAAGCACAGTAAGTTGGAATTTAGTCCCCTTCTCTGGTCGGGGACAGGAGGCTCTTCGTTGTTTGATCCGATCCTGTTTACCATTTCCACTCGGGGTATCAGGGTTATTGATGTTTTCTTTCACAGGTGTCACATCTTGATTCAAGCTATTAATTTAAAAAAAGGAACTCATTCCAATCTTAATCATAAAATCTAAAGAAAACTAAAGATTATAAACTCATAAACTTAAAAATC
>NC_045030.1:144229947-144231705 GCF_008632895.1 Mastomys coucha | reverse complement strand
TTCAGCTCCTTCAGTCCTTCCCCTAACTCCTCCATTGGGGTCCCTGTGCTCAGTCCGATGGTTGGCTGCGAGCATCTGCATGAACATACATTCTTTCTTCAAAGAGGAGATTTACCTCAGCAAAGAATAAGCAGACTAAGTATAGGAAATAGCAATAATGCAGAAGGTAAAGCAAGTGATGATATAAAAATGGTTTAACATGATTAACTGTGGCTAGTTATAGCTACTTTATAAGTTCAAATAAAATAATACAAAGAAGACAGTGCTAATGAAGTCATGGGTCTTAAGAAGAGAAAGTACAACCACTACTTTCCTAAAGCAGCATAATCACTACCCAGCAATCATAAACATTGTCTTCATGCCCCCAGAGAAGTGTAGTCTTCACTCCTCATCAAGTAAAATTTCTCTCTGCAACAGACAAGAGCCCATTATAGAAAAACCACAAGCAATCAAAATACAGAGTTGTGGAGCCCAGTCCCAATGGCTATATCTTCAAAACATGCCTGCACCAAAGGCTCAGGGAACATTGTGGAATAGGGGAAGAAAAGATTCTAAGAGTGTTTGCAGTGAGATGGTATTTCTTAGTAATGTCTGAAGCTACAGCCATAAATTCCACCAATATGACTGACTAAACATGAGCGGAACAAGGACAACGAAACAACAGACATGCCAAGCTGAATGAATGGGGGGGGGGGATGTCGCTCAAGATGCCTCAACCCCAAACAAAGAACTTTAGGTAACAACAAATGTTGAGAGTGGGAGAAATGGTCTTCAGGGAAAAGCACATCATTTTATTTAATACCTAATTTCAAATATAAGCACCAATAGACCCTTTTTAAAAAGACCTTTTTAAAAAATACCTTTTAGCCAGGCAGTGGTGGCGCACACCTTTAATCCTAGCACTTGGGAGGCAGAGGCAGGTGGATTTCTGAGTTCGAGGCCAGCCTGGTCTAATATATATCTCTTAAATTATTTTTTGATGAGTCCTGTCTTCTAAAAACTCCCAGTGAATCATTTCTGTAGATATATACAAAAAAGATATAAAAACCAAAAACTAAATTATTTCTGTTTGCATATAAAAGAATATACATAAGTACAAGTGATGAAATGTTTACACATTAATGCTTGCAAAGGCTAAGGGTATATAGAACTCAGTGGTCCAGTCTTATGCAGCAGGTACAAGGGTTGGGTTCTGTTCCTAGCACACCCTCCCAATAACCCTTTCTCCTGGAGTTCTTAAAATATAGAGAAATGACAGTAATAAATAATAACCACTAGAAGATAAAAGAAGATAAAATTTTAGCTCATGACATAATATAATACACATTCAAAAGGTTCCTTAAAATACTAGCTTAAGGCTTGAGAGATGGTTCAGTGGTTAAAAGCACTTATTACTTTTACAGAGGACCTGATTTCAATTCCTAGTATCCACATGTGAAGCCACAGTTTACAAGTATTTCTAATTCTATTTTCAGTGGATCCAATTCTTTCTTCTGACCCCCATAGCTACCAGGCACACATGTGGTGCAAATACATAAATACAGAACACTTATATACATAATAAAATAAAATAAATAAATCTAAGAAATTACACTAGTTTTTGGAACAAGATGACAGACACTCAACTTTTCGTGGTACAACTTTAAAATTCTGGAAATAATAAACTAGACAATAAAAGGAGGGCAACCAAGACTGAAAAGATGAACATTAAGACTGGCCAAGAACCTCAAAAACTTGAAAAAAAAAACCCAGCAGCTT
>NC_045030.1:144218647-144229440 GCF_008632895.1 Mastomys coucha | reverse complement strand
AAAAAAAAAAAAAGAAAAGAAATGGAAGCAAACTTCAGCAAAGAACTGTGCAGTGGTTTAAATAGGGTTGGGTCCCATCGACTCATGTGTTTGAAAGCTTAGTCTATGGAGAGTGGCACTATTAGGAGGTGTGGCCTTAATGGAGTTGGTGTGGCTTTGTTGGGGGAAATGTATCACTATGGGGGCAGGCACTGAGGTTTCAGATGCTCAAACTCTACCCAGGGAGGAATTAGACCCTACTCCTGGCTACCTTCAGATCAAGATGTAGAACTTTCAGCTCCTCCAGCATTGTGCCTGCCTGCATACTGCCATGCTGCCTGCCATGATGATAATGGACTAAATCTCTGAAACTGTAAGCAAGATCTAATTAAATGTTATCCTTTATAAGAGTTGCCTTGGTCATGGTGTCTGTTCACAGCAATAAAACCCTAAGTAAGACGGACCTAATGATAAAGTGCTTGCCTAGCACATGCAATAACATGGGCTCCATTCCTAGTAATAAAAAGGACAAAACAAAAATTTCAACAGGCAATTGTAACTGCATTAGAAGTAAATAAGAAAAAAAGGCAATGAGAAACAGAAGATTAAAAAAGAACTAAATGGAAATTATAGAACTAAACATAGAATCACAGAAGTAAAACTTTATTGAAGGGGAAAAAATAAATGGTGGAATAAAGAGAATATAAGAAAGAGAGAGAGAGAGAAAGAGAGAGAGAGAGAGAGAGAGAGAGAGAGAGAGAGAGAGAGAGAGAGAGAGAGAGAGAATTTGGAAAACTAATAGAAATTACCCAACCTGAATAACATAGACTATTTTAAAACCACCAACAATTATACATCTTGCTACACTTTATTTTGTAACATTAGCTGAAATTTTACTTTACATAATTTTTCATTTACTTTGTACAACAAAATACTATAAACAAAATAAAATGTCAGTAACTTCACAATCTACATGATTACTATAAATATTAAAATAAAGTGAATTCATCTTAATTTTATTAATCTTGCACAAATACAAGAATTTTTAAAAATCACTTTATTTAAGATACTCTAAGCATACAAGGACATGCAGCAGCATGCCACCACTGATTTCCTGGTACTAAGCTTATGATACTTACCTTCGAACAAAATCTGGATTTTGAAGAGTTGTTTGTTGTTCAGCTCCACTTGGTTGAGATACAGGCTGTAAAGAGTATAGTAATAATAAATTATAACGACAACAAAATTTATGCTAAGATATAATTTGCTATTTCAAACAACATCATTGTTAAACTTTTTTCTACTTTGTAAACCAGGTAGAATATCTCTATTATCCAATAGAGATACATCAACCCTATTACTGACATTATTACAACAAGTATATCTTACTCAAGACTTTATCATTAAATGTTAACAGTGTTTTGGCAGGTGTGGTGATGCATTCCTTTAATCTCGGCACCCAGAGGTGGATCTCTGTGAGTTGGAGACCAGCCTGATGTACAAAGTGAATTCTAGGCCAGCCAGAGCTACACAGTGAGATCCTGTCTTAAAATCTAACAAAATAATTATTGCTCACCCAATTAAACTTTCTATGATGACTCCTCATGTTCTAAAAGATTGAGTTCCTTCAAAGGGTAAATTCTTCAGTGAAACTGGTCCATTTCTGGCTCTCTAGTTTTGCATCTCTTCTTTAAGCCACACTAGACTGGAACTCCTTTCCATGAGTTGGGTTTTTACATATACTATGTTCCTCTAATTTCCCTCCCTACTTTCTTTTTTTCTTCTTTTTTTTAAAGATTTTTATTTATTGTTATATGTAAGTACACTATAGCTGTTCTCAGACACACCAGAAGAGGGCTGCTGGGATTTGAACTCATGACCTTCCAAAGAGCAGTCGATGCTCTTCCCCACTGAGCCATCTCACCAGCCCCCCTCCCTACTTTCAATCCCTCCTTAGTCTTATCCATTTATAAAATATTTGGATAAATTTTCTATAGAAAAATGTTCAAAATATTAAACTATTATATATATGTGTGTATGTATGTGTATATACATATATATAATATATGTATATATATATATATATATACATCTATATATAGTAGGTTCCAGAAACAAACTAGTAAAATTGCTTATATCTTAGCTTTTATTATAAGTTAGAAAGAATTAAATACTTTGGAGAAATTGCTGTTTCCAACAGTGGGCCTACAAGATGAACTTTACTGTGGCAAAAAGAACAGAATTCCTCAAATAGTGATAGGGACGTATCAAGAAAATAGATTAAAGGACTACTAATGCCCAAACATTAGAGATAAAATAAATAATAAGAAACAGTCTATTCAATAAAATAACATGTGAGTTCACACTGATATGGACAAACACATAAGGAAAAGACAGGTCTAACTATAAAAAGGCAACTAATACAAGAAGGGATTTGGAAAAATTATAAATGGATGCTAAAACTAGTAAATGTTAGATAAAGAACAGTATAATTGCATAGTTTCAAAGAGTGTATTACTTTTAAATTATAAAAGATATTTAAAAAGATATATTTTAAAAAGATTATAAAGGATATATACATTATAAAGTGTATATTACTTTCAAATTATAAAGGTAAGCATGGTAACTTTACAGTGGCAAGACCATACAAAGCCCCATCTTAACCACACAATCAAATTTAATCCTCTAATGTTGAGACAAAGCAATATGATATAGAAAGAACAATCCAACCACACTTACATTGTATTCCTGACTTTAAAAAAATTGTAACTTATACCAAAGAGGAGGATGAGTCAGACAGAATCAAACTGAAGGATATTTTACAAAATAATAAGCATTCTTTCTTCAGAGAGATCAAAGTAATAAAATATGAGGCTTAAAGAACCAATCCAGATTAAAGGAAACAAAACAGATGAGGCAATTAAAGGCAAAGTATGTTTTTAAACTAGATCATGAATTAAGGTAGGATAATTTGCCATTAAATACACCATCTCAATAATAGTTGAAATTTTACTTATGTGGATGTAGTGTGCATGTGTATGCATGTTCGCCTGTGTGGGCACACATGTGGGTGTAGGTAAGGAAGCCAAAGGTCAATGTCATCCATCTTCCTTCATTGCTCTCCACCTTATTATATACTGAGCCAGGTTCTCAATTGAACCCGGAGCTTGCAAACTTGGCTAGATTGCCTAGGCAGCTTGCCCCAGGGATCCTGTCTTCAATATCAAGTGCTGGAATCAGAGGAGAGCTGCTGTAGATTCCACATTCTCTGGTAGGGAAATCAAGTTGTAATTTCCAGCTGAACTGGAAATTCTGTGCTGGCTATCTTTTATAGAGTGTCAAGGAACTAAACAGCTGCTGTGGGAGAATTGCCATTAATATTCATATTTTGTAGAATATCCTTCAGTTTGAACCTGTGTGCCACACTGTTGAATAGCCATGTAAATAGACATGGTAACTGGTGCAAAGAGCAGCAGGTCTATTATGTGGAATAATCAACAGCTGTCTGATTGGACTTGAGGACTGTGCCACATGAAGGAAATTAATTTGGTACTGGAAACCTGGTCAAAAGCCCGTGGCTGGGGAAGTCATATAGCAGAAAATCTACTGCTGTTGTTTTGCTCACTGGACATGATGTGCCTGTCAAATTGTCTTCTAGATATTTGTTTAAATCCACAGACATTGGCTGCAGTTAGGTGTGATCAGACAGACTTGTTTTTGCAGTGGACGGTAGTTGCTATAAAGACATAACTGGTGAAAGTGCTGATAATAACAAACTGCTGAGAGCTAAGCACTAAATAGGATATCTATATTACTCCCCTCAAGGCTCAGGGAACATTATAGAAGAAGGGCAGAAAGAATGCAAGAAGTAAGAACTGAAGAGTTGCAGAATGTTTTCCTTCCAGACAGCTACAGCTACTGCACTCTCGTACTTTCAGGAATGAAAGTGGGATAAGAAAGGGTTGTGGGTAGAGGAATAATAAAAATGCATTATATACATGTATGAAAATGAAAATGTCCTAATGACATATGTGATGTTTATGTATATTCAAAATGTGTCCTTATAGATTACTTTTTAATTACAAACATAAACATAACAACTATATATGTATGTATTTATATGTATATGTGTATATATACACACACATATATACATGTATGTATATATATACATGTACATATGTATATACATATATATATATATATATATATATATATATATATATATATATATATATATATATATATATGCCTGATGAACTAAATTGGATCCCCAGAACTAGCATCGTAGAAGAAAAGAAGCAACACCCCAATAAGTTGTCCTCTGATTTCTGCAGGTTTCCACTGTGTTATGCATTTTCTCAACCAAATAAATATTACCACAACACACCTATGACAATAGCTGGAATTTAAGAGAGTGGCAGTAAATAGTGTTTGTAAGGATACAGAGCAACAGAAGTCTCATATACTGCTGATAAAAATGGTTTCTTTTTCATATAAAAGTTTTAGAATACGTTCCAATGTAATCAGTGTAGCTAAATATACACTTATCCTACGACCCAGCAATCCCACATCTAGTTACAAATGTAAGAGAAATGAGTACATTGGTCTACCAGAAAATACACAGACTTCCACAAAGAAAGTAGCTTTATCCAAAAGACCCCCAAATCAGAACTAATCCTAAGTATACAAAAGACCCAAAAATTAGAAAAACACAAGAAAATAGAGAATTGAAGTTTGATATTATTTACAATAGAACAATTCACAAAAATAAACTATTGATATATACAAAAATGTAGATGAATCTTTGTTAAGCTTATAGAGGACTAGAAATAGTTATTTTTCTCATTTCACCTTTATATATATATATGTGTGTGTGTCTGTGTATGTGTGTGTATACATATATACAGACATATATATACACACATATATATACTCATTAAGCCATACATTTTTATTAGCACAAATAAATACAAATATATATTACTTAATATATAAGGATTTTTTGAAAGCTGATATGATCTATTTCTGATAAAATACTAAAAATGATTATTCTATCCATGGTTTAATGAGAAAAATTGGCCTGAAGAACTAAATAGGTTTTATTTTTGAGAAACAGGTAACTTTAACTCCCCTTATACTTTATTTTAAAGAAATATTTAGAGGAAGAAACAATAGTCTTAGAAAGTTAGTTTCATGTGAAGAAAGAATAAACATTTATACTATTCTTTAGTTAGGAGGAACACCTCTGCTTCCAAGTGCTGGTAATAAAGGCATATGCCTTGCCTCACACCTGGCCCAAACTTCTGATGCATCAACCAGAAGACAAAAGAACAAAATATATAGAAGGAAATTTCTGTAAATTAATTTTTTCTATTCAGCCAACGTATATTTCACTTATGAATATTAATGTAAGGTCCATTTAAAATATCCAGAAAATCAAAAATTGAATAGCCAAGTAACCTTAAAAAATTACAAAACCATTCATTTTCCCAGTTATTCATATGAAGGTATATAGCAGAAGGTAAGGATCAGAACAGAGATGTTGTGGAAGAACAAAAACAAACAACTGGTAGCATAGATTGTGAAAACTGATTTCATGTGCTTGCTTCGGCGGCACATATACTAAAATTGGAACAATACAGAGAGATTAGTATGGCCCCTGAACAAGGATGACATGGAAATCTGTGAAGTGTTCTATATTAAAAAAAGAAAAAGGACTTGGGGCTAGTGAGATGGTTCAGAAGTTAAAAGAAATGGCTGTTGTTCTTTCAGAGTACTCAGGTTTGAATCCCAGCACCCACATGGTGGCTCACAGCTGTCTGTAACTCCAGGTCCATGGGATCTGACAACTTCTTCTGGTCTTAATATTACATGCATTTTTGGCTTATAGATATACATGAAGGTAAAACGCCCACACACATAAAAATAAATAAGTAAAACAAACAAAAAATTATACCAGGTATGGTGGCACATGCCTTTAATCCCAATACACAAGAGGCAGAGGCAAACAGACCTTTGTGAGTTTGAAACCAGGCAGGGCTAAATAGTAAGACCCTGTCTTTTTTTAAAAAAAAATCCAGTAAATTTTTTAAACTAAAAATTTATACAAACTCTTGGAGGTGGAGAGGTGGCTCAGCAGTTAAGCATATCTGCTCTTTTAGGGAGCTGGAATTTGGTTTCCAGCACCCACGTCAGGAAGCTCATGATAGCCAGTAATTGCAGCTTTTGGGGATCACACATCCTCTACTGGCCCCTACAGGTACCCACATACATGTAGCACACATTCACCCATGCACAAAAATTTAACAAATCTTTAAAAATATCAAGTCTCTAAGAGTTTTATTCCCTATAGTACCTCAGAAATTGGTCATTTATAAGATGATCTTTGCCAAAATAAACATATGTATCATTTAAATCATATTTACTAGAGTAGGCCCATAACTATTTCTGAACAAATGGAACATGGAAAAACCTACTGCTAACTAACATCAGCATTATATAAATCAACAGTCCATCTTGACACATATATAGCTGGGGGTGAGGGTGTAGCTCATTGATAGTATGTACAAGGAGACAGAATTAACCTCAGCACCCAAAAGATCATGGGGGAATTAGAGTTCAAAGAATAAATAAATTATTATTCCACTGATTTCAGGAATGAAATAGAAGTAAGATATGCTAATAAAAATAATCACAAGTCCTCATGTGTTCTTACAAGTACATATATACCTCAGAAATGCTAAAATGTAGAGTCATCCATTAAAATACATAATATTTTAGAGACAGCATTCTACCACAGCAGCCAGGGATGCAGCCCACCACTGAGCAGCAGAAAGCTCTCCTGGTACTAACAGTTCCATAATTTAAAATTCTGCTAGGATTTGTACATAAAACATTCCTTAGACTCTACAGTCAATTCAACATCAGTTACTTATGTGAGTGGGTCCAGATTAAGGTCCAAGACATTTCACTGAATCTGCATTCAAAATAATTCTATCATATTTTCCTGATCCCACTACATTCCTATAAAGGGCCAGGCCTTAAGACTTGTGTATGTATTTTATAACAGCAAAAATGTTAGCCTCAAGAAAAGATTCACTGGGCCCATTAGCAACTGTTTTACTAAACCTAATAACTTTGCCATCAAAGTCCATTAAGGGAAGTGCCTCAGTATGACACAAGCAAACAACAGCTGAAGGGGGGAAATGGCTACTTTTAAATAAGTATAGCCTGCTCAGTCTGTATTTACTTGTATGTTTGCTTTCAGGGGAGACCATTTGGTATTGGATAACTAGATGGTATATACTTCCGTGAAAAAGACCTTTTCTCCTTCTCTCAGCATTCCTTACTTGCCTATAGTTCAAGAGTGTGTGTGTGTGTGTGTGTGTGTGTGTGTGTGTGTGTGTGTGTGTCTGTGTGTGTGTTTGGATTTTCAAGTCAGGGATTCTCTGTGTAGCTCTGGCTGTCCTTAAACTCGCTCTGTAGACCAGACTGACCTCAAACTCACAGATATCTGCCTGCCTCTGCCTCCTGAGCACTGGGATTAAAGATGTGTGCCACTATGCCTGACTGCCTATAGCTCTTTGTATAGGCTTCAGCACATGTATGCACACACATATAAATACATATGTAGTAACAATTAATGAAAAAAGATCATGAATCTGAAAAAGAACAAGCAGGGGTATGTGGGAAGAAGAACAATCAATGGAAGATATGGAAAATGAAAAAATGAACAATAATAATTCCTTTCATGGGACTGAACTCTGGCCCTGGTGAATTGTATACAAGTGATCTACCACTAAGCTACACTTGCAACCCTCACTTCTAAATCTGACTCAGACTGCTAACTACTTTGTGAACTGCTTATATTGTTCAATCTGCTTCTGTGTTCTATGCATATTCTGTCCAGCACAAATGCAGTAAGTAGAGAAATTAAGCCAGTGGTTCTCAACTTTACTACTGCAACAACTATTTAATATAGTTCCTCATGTTCTGGTGACCCACAACCATAAAATTATTTTCATTGCTACTTCATAACTATAATTTTGCTACTGTTATGAATTATAATGTAAATATCTGATATGCAGGATCTCTGGCATGTGACTCCCATGTGGGTTAAGAACTACTGAAGTAAGCTGAGCACAAGCAAGCAGTTATGCATTAATTTATTCTCTCTCTCTCTGGATTTGACTACGGATGTGCAAACTCTTGACTTATCTTACTCACAATGATGAACTATAACCTGGAATTATAAGCTAAATCCATTGTCCCATAAATTGCTTTTTGTCAGAGTGTTCTCCAACAGTAACAAAAATTAAACTAGCTCATCAGCCACGATGGCCTGTACTCTCAAACTATATGTCAAAATAAACCCTTCTTTTCTTAAGTTGATTTTATTTCAGATATTGTCATAGCAACAATAAAAATTAACTAAAGTCCCAAATATGGATTAAATGTAGTGCAGCCAAAACTAACCAAAGGAAGATAAATGCTTTAAGGAAAGTATCAAGAAAAAGTATTGCAAACAATAATATTGTAAAGCCTCAGAGCTCTTAATTCACATCCTATTTAATCTTGCTGATGAGTTCCACAAAAATTTTCACTCTAAACTTTCCAGTAGTTTTTCCTATGTATATATACTCAAAGCTTTAATTTCTATAGATTTTATTTCTGTCTGGATGCAACCTATCAGTTTCCATTCTTCATCATTTATGGACTGTGAACTTCACTCTCTTATTGCTTATTAAGACTTTGTTCTCATTTTAGAAGATAATTTAAATTTAGTAGTTGTCTTAGCTTCATTTCTATTGTTATGATAAAATGCAAAAAGTAGTCTATTAGAGAAATGAGTTCATTTCAACTTGAAATCCCAGGTTGTAGTCCATCAAGGTGGCAGGAATTTAAAGCAGCTGGTCACATCTCAATCAAGAGCAAAGAGAAATGAATGTGTACTTGCTTACTTGTTTGTGCTCAACTCACTCTCTCCACTCTTATATAGTCAGGACCTGTTGCCTACAGATTGCTACTTCCCACAGTGGGCTGAGTCTTTTCACATCAGTTAATCTAATTAAGACAAACCTCCATAGACATGCCCATGGGGAAAACAGTTTGGAGTTCAACTAAAATAACAATGCCTGCATCCACTGGAAGATTATAATATAATTCAATAGTCACTGGGCAGTAAGTTTTTCCATATTTACATGGCTGTAGCAGAGATAAAGTTTCAAAGGCATCAGCATCCTCCTGCTTCCACCTAGCAACAATTGGTAGCATATAGAATTAGCTTTGACTGGTTAGGTAGCACCAATAGGGACCCAGTGAGAGTTGAAACAGCCAGAAGCAGCAATAGATCTAACTAAAACATATTAGTCAGATGTGGTGGCTCGAATTTATAATCCCAGCACTTGGGAGGTTGACATAGGAGGACTAAGCGCAATCCCATACTATATAGTGAGCATATAACAGTGAGATAGAGCTTCAAGAATTTATTTTTGTTTATTATACTTACTTATTTTAGTTATGAGTGCTCTGCTGCATGTACACCTGCATTCCAGAAGAGGACAGTAGAACCCTTTACAGATGGTTGTGAGCCACCATGCGGTTGCTGCAAATTGAACTCAGTACCTCTGGAAGAACAGTCAGTGCTCTTGACCACTGAACCATCTCTCCAGTCCACAAATTTACTTAATTTAAATAATAAAAAGGAACTAAAAAAAGTGAATAAGGCATCCAAATGGGGGGAGAGGACAGTTTCAAAAGATATCAAAACAGGCATAGGAGGTAAGAATGTAGCTCAGCTGGTAGAGTGCTTGCCTAGCATGCACAATGTCCTGGGTTTGACCCCAGCAACACATAAAAGGACATGGTAGTGCATGCCTGTATAATCTTAGCACTTAAGAGATAGAGCCGGGCCAGGCGGTGGTGGCGCACGCCTTTAATCCCAGCACTTGGGAGGCAGAGGCAGGAGGATTTCTAAGTTCGAGGCCAGCCTGGTCTACAGAGTGAGTTCCAGGACAGCCAGGGCTACACAGAGAAACCCTATCTCGAAAAACCAAAAAGAGAAAAAAAAAGAAAAAAAGAAAAAAAAAAGAAAAAGAAAAAGAAAGAAAAATCAGTTGTTTCTGTATATGTAAGCAATATATAATCTCAAACAGAAATTAAGAAAATTATTCCAACTGGAATGTTCTGTGTTGGAAGATGGAAGTAGAAGATCAAAAATTTAAGGCCATGCTGGGTTAGGTAGTGGCATATGTCTTTAATCCCAGCACTTGGGAAGCAGAGGCCAGCCGTGAATCTGTACATTTGTGGCCAGCATGTTCAACAAAGTGAAGCCAGAGCTACTAAATAGAGAGTAAAAGGGAACAGGAAGATGAGCCAGCAAGTAAGTGCTTTTACAGAAGCCTAACAATCTGAGTTCTTTTTGTCTCTGGAACCCATAAAGGTTGAAACAGAACCAAGTCTATAAAGCTATGCTCTCAGCTACACGCACACTGTGTGGCACACTCTGACAACACCTACATACTCACACCCTACACCCCACTGTCACACATGCATATACTCATATTTGTTTTCTCTCTCTCTCTCTCTCTCTCTCTCTCTCTCTCTCTCTCTCTCTCTCTCTCACACACACACACACACACACACACACACACACACAATCACACAAATCAAAAATTAAACAATAATTTATTTAAAATGTTAAGGAAATTTACAATCTGTATGCTAGGAACTATAAAAATTATAAAATACTGTTGAAATTCATAAACACCAAGTTTTTCCTAGATTTACTGAAATATAGTTGACTCATAAAA
>NC_045030.1:144218356-144218636 GCF_008632895.1 Mastomys coucha | reverse complement strand
AATACTGTTGAAATTCATAAACACCAAGTTTTTCCTAGATTTACTGAAATATAGTTGACTCATAAAATTATATATATTCAACATGTAAAACATGCTGCATATTTTGATGCAATGGAGGGCTGTTCTCCTTATACCACATCCTCTCCAACATGAGCTGTCTCTTGTGTTGTAAATCTTAGCCATTCTGACAGGTATAAGATGGAATCTCAAAGTAGTTTTAATTTGTAGTTCCCTGATGGCTAAGGATGTTGAACATTTCTTTTTTTTTTTTTTTTTTTTT
>NC_045030.1:144215130-144218345 GCF_008632895.1 Mastomys coucha | reverse complement strand
TCTATATAGCCCTGGCTGTCCTGGAACTTACTCTGTAGACCAGGCTGGCCTTGAACTCAGAAATCCACTTGCTTCTGCCTCCCAAGAACTGGGATTAAAGGCGTGCACCACCACTGCCTGGCTAATATTTCTTTAAGTGTTTCTCAGCCATTTGAGATCCCTCTGACATTTTTAGATTGTACATGTAAATGAGATAATACAGTTATTTGTCTGCATCTGTTTTATTATTATTTATTTATGGGGCTGAGGCAATTGTTCAGTGGTTAAAAGTACTGGTAACTCTTCAGAGAACCTCAGTTCAATTCCCTGTACCCACATGGCAGCTCACAAATGTACATAGATCCAGGCCTGAGGGATATAAATGCCCTCTTCTGGCCTTGATGAACACCAAACATGCATTAAAGAAAAACACCACAAAAAGAAAAACAAAAACAAAAACAAAATTACAAAAAGAAAACAAACAAAAAAAAGAAAAAAAAACAAAAAGAAAAAAAAGAAAAACACCTACATGTATAAAAAATAAAAATAAAGAAAAAGGGGCTGGTGAGATGGCTCAGTGGGTAAGAGCACCGACTGCTCTTCTGAAGGTCCTGAGTTCAAATCCCAGCAACCACATGGTGGCTCACAACCATCTGTAATGAGATCTGATGCCCTCTTCTGGTGTGTCTGAAGACAGCTACAGAGTACATATAACAATAAATAAATCTTTAAAAAAATTTTAAAAAAGACTTATTTATTTTTATTTTAGGCATATAAGTGCTGTGCCTGCATGTATATCTGTGTGCTTCATGTGTGCCTGGTGCCCATGGCAGCAAAAAGAGTGCATGAGAAACCCTGGAACTAAAATTACAAATGATTATAAGCTTCCATACGGGTGGTGGGAACCAAAGACAGGTCCTCTGTAAGAATAGCAAGTGCTCTCAAGTTCTGAGCCATCTCTCTAGCTCAATTTATTTTACAATATATCTTCCACAATCAGTCATGTTACCACAAATGGAAGGATTTCCTCTTTAATGGCTGAATTTCACTGTGCAAATACACATATTACACATACATTCTCCTTATCCATTCATTTATTGACAGTTATTCAAATAGATTGTTTTAGCTATTATAAATAATGTTACAATGAATGCGAATTTATTATTCATGTCTTTAGATATATGCTCAAAATTGAGATAAGTAGATTGCGTGTTAGTTTTTTTTTTTTTTGAGGAATCACTATGCTATTTTCCACAATGTCTATATTATATATATTCCAATCAAGTTTACAAGAGTTTTCTTTTCTCCATACCATTACCAATACTTGTTATTGCTTATAACTTAATAACTATCCGATAGTTCATTTTTATTTGCATTTTCCTGGTGATTCCTGGCATTCAGTATGGTTTTTGTATGTCATCTGATCATTTTTATGTCATCTTTGGAGAAATATTTATTAAAGCATTACTTTTTATTTGATATGGAATGGCATGTGATAACATAGCTGGCTTTTGCTTCAATTTTATGAACATGAAATCCATATGTAAACTAGAAGGCTTGATATTATTAAGAGAGTAAAACAATATGCAACATTTATAGTTGTAATTCATATCAAAATGCCAAATGTAAATTTTGTAAAATATGACAAGTTGATCCTAAAATTTACACACAAATGTAACAGTCCCAGACAAATCAAAATAATTTTAGAAAAAATGGAAATAATTGAAGTTTATGATCAAGTGATTTACAATATAGGTGCCAAGTTTACATGATGGATAAAAAATAGTCTTTTTTTAAGTAAACAACAATTTTATTAGAGTGTAAAAGAAAAATACTCAGGTTGTATAAGCTGTAAACCTCAACAGCTGCCCTGAGGAGAAGGGGGGGGGGGGGGGGAGAAAAGCTATGCAATTTAAGTTGGCACGGAGGCCAGACACATGGCCAACAAGCAGCTGCAAGGCAGGGAGAGAAGCTTTAAAGAAAGAGCAAGAAAGTCCAAAGTGTTAGGAAAAAACATGCTTAGAAATAAGAAAGAAGAAACAGAGAAGTTACACTTTTCTGAATAATTCAGAAAGCAGAAACCAGCTTATGTAGTTACAAGGCTGGGCCCAGTAACCTACTGACAAAAGTAGTCTGAATAAATGGTCCTTGGAAAACTGGATAAGCACATAAAGAGAATGAAATGTAATCCCCACCTCCAAATATACACAAAATTAATCCAGATTAAGTCAAAGACCTGTAATTCAGAATCAAACCCCAATACGCCTAAAAGAAAATTTAGAGGGAAATAAATATTCATAATTTTGAATTAGGTAATAGCTTCTTAGGTATGACATAAATGTAGAAAGTAAAAGAAAATAAATTATTATGCTACAAAGGACATCATCAAGAAAGACAAAAGACAGAGACTAGGAAACTATATATATATATATATATATATATATATGTAATGAAAGTCTAGTATTAAGAATATATAAGCTGGACGGTAGGACACATGCCTTTAATACTAGCACTTGGGGGTTTGGGCAGAGATAAGCAGATCTCTGTGAGTTCAAGATCAGCCTGGTCTACAAAGTGAGTTCCAGGACAACCAGAGATACGCAGAGAACCCTGTATTGAAAAAAAATGCCCCTAAAAAAGAAAATGTAAGAATTCTTAAAATTAAACCATAAAAATGAAAAAAATTAAAAGATGGACAAGATATTTGAGTCATTATTTGCCTGAAGAAGATAAGATATAAAAAGGCCCTAAAATTATATGAAAAGATGTTCACCACCAGCAGTGTTCAAAAATATACAAATTGAAACTACATGGAGATGGCTTTTCAGACTTACAGAGGGCCATAGTCAGGAAGGTTTATTAAAGCATGTGGAGATGGTAATATGTTTTTAACAAATTGTGCTGAAATTATAGGATATGAAAAAGAGCATTCACCCTCTACACATTATTCATAAAATCTAATTGAAAATGTACAGACATCAATATAAGACACCCCCTGCCCTGGGAAAAAAACTAAAAAACATTGCAAAGCATCTTTGAAACTTAGGTACAAAGGTTTCTTGGGTTACACAAAGCAATAACCACAAGAAGTAGTTTTCCAGAATTATATTCCTCAAATTAAACACTTTGTCTCATAACTGAGAACATTATAAAAATGAACCACAGATTGGAGAATATATGTGTAAAATATATATATATTGTGTGTGTATGTGTGTGTGTATGTGTGTGTGTGTGTG
>NC_045030.1:144204177-144214221 GCF_008632895.1 Mastomys coucha | reverse complement strand
CAGAGAAACCCCATCTCGAAAAAACAAAAAGAGAGAGAGAGAGAGAGAGAGAGAAAAAAAAGAATGTTCAGACCAGTTTTTATTCATACTAGCCAAAAACTTCGGAAAACATTCAAGTGCTAAAAATATCAATAGTTTAACACATTCATTATATTCATAAGAATAACTAGTCTGTAGTAAAACAGTGAGCTACTTCTATACACAAAATGGGTCAATCTCAAAAATATGTTCAGTGAGAGAAGCCTTACCAAGTATATATTGTATTATTCAACACAGACTCAAACAGACTACACACACCTATAGTTAAGAAAAAAAATAACGGGTGGTTGACATTGATGTAGAGTGTAGAAGAGTTACTAAAAAGAGGCATGAGAGAACTTTCTGAAGCAATTGATGCAGAATATGGATTCTATATTCATAGGTAAGCTGTGACCTATGGGATAAATCTAGTGAGCCATCTATTTTTGCAAACTAAGCTTTATTGGAACACAGTGATACCAGTATATTTACAATTTATCTATCATTCCTTTCATGTATAAAATAGCACAACTAAATAAGTTGGAGCAAAGATTATATACCATACAAATCCTAAGCCACTGTCTAGATTTTTACAGGAACTTTATCAATGTGTGAAATATATCCATCCTGACAATAATAGCTTTGGTTGCATACAGGCTTTGGCTGCTTAGTATTTGTCAAAATTTACTGAATTATGATGTGTGCCTTTTATTATATGTAAATTTAAACAAAAAATACTGATTGCTACTTAAGGATACTTATGCTACAGTTAAATTACTTGACCTTTGAAATGCATCCAGAAGTAAGATGGCAATAAAACAATGAAGGAATGTTCTGTATAAAGTAGAAAAGCTACAGCCTTCAAGCTCTACATGATTATTAAAGTAGGCTTGTAATATAGAATTATATAACAAAAATTAATGATACAATTTAAGTGGTAGATATAAGGTTAGTAATACAAAAATTTTCACCTCTTCTGATCTGTGAAGATTTTCAAACAAGTTGCCAGGGAATATCTTAATTATGGAAGGGAAATACAAAACACATGAAATCTGCCTACAGAGAGATATTCTGATTCAAAATGCCTTATGGACCCATTGATTTCAAATAACTCAATCCTAGAACACTGTATCCTCCTGTGTAAAGAAACTACTACTACAAAGATACAGCTTTGCCTTCTTTTTTTTCAGTTTTTTGAGACAGGGTTTCTCTGTGTAGCCCTAGCTGTCCTGGAACTCACTCTGTAGACCAGGCTGGCCTTGAACTCAGAAATCCACCTGCCTCTGCCTCCCAAGTGCTAGCATTAAAGACGTGCGCCATCACTGCCCGGCAACTTTGCCTATTCTTGTTTGGAATAAGTGTGCACATACTGTAATTCATTATTACTTTTGTCCTTAATAAAAAGGGAATTTTATAAAACATACAATACCTGAGGTGATAGCTCTTTGAAACAGTAATATATCATCACTAGAAAATAACTAGAAAGTCGCACAACACATCTTTTAACAATGGACCTCACAGCATTCTATTAACTCAATAATTAATTCAGATTTTCAGAGACATCTAAAGCAGAGCAAACAAGCAAAACAAAAAACAAATAAACAAGAAGAAAAAATAAATTCTTTCTCCTTTCTTCTAATTAAATCAATTTCATAAGTTAACTTATTAACATTACTCTAGTTCTGGCCAGGGATGATGATTATCTAACAAATGAGCTGTGCAGTATTATAATTGTGTTTGCAGTCTCTGAAGCCAGATAATCTGGGTTTAAGTACAGGCTATCTTTTATAGTACAAGGGGCATTACTTAGCCTTTCTGATTATTATCTTCATTACTTGTAAAATAAGAATAATAGGACTCCTAGGACTAATATGAGGGAAATACACGTAAGGCTTCTAGAATAGTGTTGGGAAATTGGGGAGGTAGCTCAGTGGTAGACTACTCATTCACCATATGTGAGGCCCTGTGTTCAGTCCCCAATACCACACTAAGAAGCAAAACTGACCCATTCAAAGAAAAGAGAATCCTCAAAAGAAATAAAAATGGCATTTAAGAAATATCTTGTAAAATTGCTTATGGACCCTAGCAATTAGAAAAATGCAAAAAGAAAACAACTTTGAGGTTTCATCTTAATTCCAGTTAGAATGACAAAGGTCAATAAAACAACCAACAACAAATGTTGGAAAGGATGTGGGGACAAGGGTACACTTAATCACTGTTGGTAGGATTGTACACTTGTTCAACCACTCTAGAAGTCAATGTAGAGAATTCTCAAAAAGCTAAGAATAAATCTATTATATGATCCAGCTCTTCCACTCCTTGGCATATGCTCAAAGGACTCACTATTGCTACTCCATAGGCACTTTCTCAGCCATGTTCATTGATGCTCTAATCAGGATAACTAGAAAATAGAAACAGACTAGATGTTCTTTACTTGATGAAGAGATAATGAAAATGTTGCATGTACACTATGGAACACTATTCAGCTGTATAGAAACATGAAATCATAAGTTGGCATGTAAATGGACAGAACTAGAAAAAAGTAAGGTAACTCAGACCCAGAAAGACAAATATTAATTACATGTACTCTTCTCATCTGAGGTTCCCAGCTCCAAATCCTTAGATGAAATATAACCTGGGGTAACTGCAGAAACTAGGAAAGTAAAAAGAGAGCACTGTGTGTGAGGGGCAGGATTAGGAGCAATAAGAGAAGGGACTAAGGGGATATAAAAAAGGGAAATGGGAAAAGCGTGGGAGCCTTTCATTAGTGAACAGGACGAAGATAAATATGGGAAGGAGGGAGGAAGGTAAATAAGAGTAAGGATGTCTGGAAAATGTCATTTGGAATTATACTATCAATTATTTACCTAAAAATACCTATAATAACCTTAAGTCCACATATACATACACTATATAGTTTAAATGAAATTTTCTCATCCAGACTGACAATGCTCTCCTGCAAGAGACACAAACTATCTAATAAAAAAACAAACAAACCCAAGACCACATGAAAAACCCTCTTTTGAGTTGTTGGTAAGGGTATTCCAAGAGACTCCTAAAGTATTATAGGCTACTGCTGTTGCCCTTAGATGCCTCCACAGGTGGAAGGTAAATCTCTATTGATAAAGACACCTGGCACCTCAGACACAGAGCTCAGAAGTCTCTGAGTTGGAACTGATTTAAAATCCTCCTTCCTGAGGACTAGCTGTTATATTACTAGAAAGCACCATGCAGATTTCCAAAGGAGGAAAGCAACCAAAAGTTCTTTCTGGCTATGCTAACATCTTTGAACTACAAGAATCAGCAAGGCATGTAATATATAGTGACATGCATATTTGGTGATAAGCAACAGCTCTCTAATTGGACTTAAGGCTTACTCAACCAGAGGAAAATCATGATTGGTACTGAAGCCAAGCCAACGACTTATCAAAACACAGAGTTATGGAGCCCAATCACCATGAATACCTAGATTCAGGGGTCACAGTGGAAGAGGTACAGAAAGACTGTATCAGCAAGAGGATTACAGAGTTTGTTGTGAGATTGTATCTCCTATTAATGTCATAAAGTCTCACCAACATGACTTCCTAAACATGAGCTGAACAAGGACAACAACAAACATACATGCCAAAGTGGACAGGGAAAAAGTTCATGAGGCTTCAATCCTAGACAAAGAACCACAGGCAACCACAGAATGCAGAGAATGGGAGAAATTATCCTCACTCAAGACAAGCATTCCTAATACTAACGGTCAGCATTGAAAACATATACATACATATAATATCATATGGACTGAACAGGTTCTATTTATATGTTTAGGAATATACATGGTGGTTTGAATGAGAATGGCCCCCATAGGCTCACATATGATTGGATAAGAAGTCTGCTTGGAATATGTGGTGAACCCAATGGTTATATAATATAAAGTAGATGCTCAAGGTTTGCAGTGAATAAAAAGACTGTGTTGAAGCCTGGATTGTGTAGGTTAGTTGTGCTAAGAAAGCAATTTGTTCCTGGGGTTTTATCACATGGGGCTGCTCAGAAGCCTTCAGCAGGATTAAATTATTTATGTGTAATTGCAATAGTTGAGAAGTTGCAAACAACATATTGCTAGGACTGTTCTAACTCTTTCATTCATTCAACTAGCATTTACTCGTTGTGCCAGGAGTTTGGTAGAATGCATACCTAATGCTCGTACCTAGTACCTTTTAGATTACTTAGTGAACATGTTACCATATAGCATTTCTTGAGTCTGTTTGGAACAGTCCCAATAAAATGAGCCTGGTATATGCATTTACAATTTTAATTTTCCTTACATTAGCACCAGGAACTACAGCTGGTACTTAGAACAAGATAGACAAACTTCAGCCTAACCCATGACTTTAGACCTGCTTGTGCTACCATATTCAGCTTGAATATTCATTTTAAATATGCAAACAAAACTTTTCAAAACTTTTTAAAAAATACAAATACATTCTAAACACATACTACACTTAAGCATATAGTATGTTAAGCATATAGGATAGGCTTAGAATGAAATGAATGTGAGCTCAATTGCAAATGTACACTTTTGCATATCATTTATAAATACTGCCCGAACACTTAATTGTATCTATAGACCAAGCTTACCCCCAGCATATTTTAAATGTTTCTGTCATTTTTCAAGTGTACATCTGCTTTCTTTTACAAGATTATGAGCTCTTTGAGGATAAGAATAAGATCTTATCTTACTTTATTTTCTCAGAAGGTAGTAGTCATTAAAAGTCTATTGATAAACTAAAGCTAATTTCTTAAAAGAAATAAATGTACCACATGTTCACTAAAGAATATCTGAAAGCTCAGAGCATCTTACTCCCAGAAAGGGAAAGCATATGGAGTGGAGAGTGGAACAAAGAAATAGATAATGCCAGACAAAAATACAACTATGTCCAGAGTCCATGACACAAGCAACCTGAATACAGCATGGATACATGAATTCACACAAAGATGGTTTACTCATTGTCATAAATGAATAATACTGGTTTTGTGCATTGCAAAGTCAAAATTTCTCCAATAAAAAAAAATCTAAAAACAATCCAAGAATTTAGGTGAATGTGGTAAAAATTAGAGAAGTCTATGAAATAGTATTTTTAATTAACTGCAACAGATATTCCTCCATAATCTAATGAAGCTGGAAAAATTTAATACAAGGGAAAGACTGGTTTACCAAGAAAAAGAGACAAGAGTCCCAACTAACCCTTTGGCTGCACTAATTTCTCTAGTCTCCAATTATAGATGTAGTATCTCTAAAGTCTACTTGCACAAGCTTCAGGATGTCATGTTGTTTTATACAGTTCTGTCGAGATAGAAGCTGGCTTTATAGCCAGATTCTTTTTTAAACATGACTTAACTCTCATAATGAACAAACTGTCTGACTTAAGTTTTTCATAAAATAATGTTTTCTTAAGATTGGATCTGTTTCTTGCAATGATATGATGAGTTGCCAAATGATTGAGATTTTAAATGCTCTGTTCATACTCTCATTTTATAATTAAAATTTACATTCATTAAAAAAACCAATATTAGATAGATCCTCAGGAGAAATGTACTAGGTATGAGGAAGCATGAATAACTTTGAACCTTCAGTGGCCTTTACCTAATCCAAGATTAACTGATGAAAGGGAATTGTTACTTATCAGAAAAACATAGAAAATAGGAAATATGTTTAAATTAATAAACAGCCTCTAAAATATGGGCCTTATAGAGGCTGGATATGGTTTAGGGCACTAGCTACTCTTCCAGAAGACCTGGGTCAATTCCTAGCACCCACATAGCAGCTCACAACCAACTTTAAGTCTAGATCCAGGAGATCTGCCACCTTCTTCTGGTCTACAGGTACCAGGAATGCATGTGGTAAATGGATATACATACAGGCAAAACACTCATACAAATAAAATTAAACTAAAATTTAAACCTAAAGTTAAAAATACTTTTAAAAATGTGTCTAACTTGCTAGGCAGTGGTGGTACACACCTTTTATCCCAGCACTCAGGCAGCAAAAGCAGGCCAATCTCTAAGTTAGAGATCAGCCTGGATTATAGAGCAAATCTCAGGTCAGGAAGAGACACAGAGAAATATTGTCTTTGAAAACAACAAACAAACAAATAAATAAGAAATATGTCTTACCTTTGTCTGTGAGACCTTCTGGATAGTTAAGGGAGAGATTTGGGACTGTGAAACAACTCCAAATCCAGCCCCATATATGGGCATAACAGAGGACTGACCTTGAACCACAGGCAAAAGTGGGGACTGAGTCAGCTTTGGCTGCTCCTGCAACTGGTAAATAGAAAAAAAACAGATAAATCCTCCAATTTACAATATAATACATACATATATATTCATATATAAAATATCAGTTCATATACAATATATACAACATATATAATTATATATTAAAATATAGTAGCAATTCTCTCACCCCTGAAATTTGCTAGCAATGTCCTACTAATTGGTGAGAAGAATGTATTTGCTCTGGAACACTTATGTCAGCTTGTAGGATACTAGAAAGTACCTGAGAACTAGTTGTCTGGTTTGAAGAATAAGGATGACTTGAAGTATCTGAATGTAGAACTGGTCCAGCTGCTGGCTCAGATGAAGTGTCACCTTTAACAAGGGAAACAAGCAAAAAATGTAGAAGGGAAACCATGAAGCACAATATTCAAATGATATAAATAACAATAAAATGTTCCTTTAATTTTTTTCTACTATGACAATCATAGAATTTCAAATAAAATATACATACTTAATAATTAATAGTTTTCAAAAGAACTAATATCAGCATTGGGGAGATAAAAGCTAAAAGATCACAAGTCAGAGGCCAGCCTGGGGTATATATGAGTTCAAGGACAGTGTAGGCTATAAAGCAAGGCCTGGCTCAAAATCAAACAAGTACCCAACACATAAAACTCTTCATGGATCAACAAATTGTTAACATTGGGATGTAAGCAACAGTTTCTTTTTCTTTGAATGCTAAGAATCAAACACAGCCTCGAACACGATGAATTCACATTCTGTTATTGAGTATGTTTCCATCCCTAAAATGTTCTTGGTTTTGTTTCTTCTGTTTTATGAGAGTACACTCAAACAATAAGAGAGAAGAAGAGGTAGAAGAGAAGGTTGAAGGAAAGGAGAGAGATAATATGCTCACATGTGTGTGCACAGGTATACAACACTGGTTATCGGTGCTTAGGTACCACCTACTTTTTTTTGGGGGGGGGGGCAAGATTCTCTACTGGCCTGAAGCTCACCAAATAAGCTAGCCATCAAACATTAGAGACCTGCTTGTCTCCACTTCTCCAGCACTGGGATTACAAGTGTATACCATCAAACCTGTTTTGTTTTGCTTTGTTTTTTTAAGGTGTATTCTAGATATGGAATTCATGTCCAGTGCAAGGCAATTTCTGAGTCATCTCCCCAGCCTGACATCAAATTCTTGATCCTCCTACTTCAGCCTTCAGTGTGCTGAGATTATAGGCAGATGTTACCCTGTCCACCTTCCAAAGTCTTAAATTTTTCTTAATAAAGCAAATTTAATGGGACTGGCGAGATGGCTCAGCAGGTAAGAGCACTGACGGCTCTTCCAAAGGTCCTGAGTTCGGATCCCAGCAACCATATGGTGGCTCACAACCACCCGTAATGAGATCGGAAACCCTCTTCTGGTGCATCTGAAGACAGCTGCAGTAAAATTACACCGGAGCAGAGTGAGCAGGGCCAGAGCAAGCCACACACATGATGGTTCACAGCCATCTGTACAGCTACAGTGTATTCGTACACATAAAATAAATCTTTAAAAAAAAGTATCTAAGAAGGAATAAAGCAAATTTAAAATAATCATAAAACCCAGGCATAATGGCACACGTTGGTAATCCCAGCACTTGCCAGGCAGAGGCAGGACGATCTCTGTAAATTCAAAGCCAGCCTGGTCTACAGAACAAGTTATAGGACACCCCAAACCACATAGTTGAGGCCCTATCTTGAAAAACAACAACAATAAAATCATATAAACATAATACTAGGAACTGAAGATATAGTTTTGTGGTAGATTACTTGTCCTATAATGTACAAGGCCTTGGACTCTTCTCTAATCACTGCAAGTGGGGAGTAGGGTAGGAAACAAGAAGTAAGGAAGTAGGAAAGGAGAATAGGAGGGGAAAGAGAAGGCAAGGAAAGGGGAAGAAGGAAGTAGGGAAAAAGCTGCAGCTAGGCACAGTGACATATAGCCATAATCCCAGCTCTTAGAAGGCATAGGCAAGAGGATCATGAGTTTGAGAGCCCAGCCTGGACTATATAGCAAGATCACCTCCAGAACAAACAAACAAAGAAAAAAAAACAAAAAGAATGAGGAAGAAAAATCAACTAAATCTATTTGCCAGTCATTTCATGTATATCCTAACTAATATACACTTGTTGTTAAGATTTAAATAAACGTCTCATGGTTCATAACTCCTACAAAGTATGTAGGAAAATGTACTCCCTTTGTAGAACAGCTGCCTATAATGATGCAAATACTGTGTTTTTACTTTTTACTTATTTATATTTTATTTAATTAATTATTTGCTTTTGCTGTTATTGTTTTGATACAGTCTCCCTATGTAGTCCGGGCTGACCTGGGATTCACTATGAAGACCAAACTGGCCTCTAAGTCACAGAGATCTGCCTGCCTCTGAATTCAGAGTGCTGAGATTAAAGGCCTATGGTATTACTCTGTGTTCTTTAAAAAGACAAATGAATTATACAAAAAACAAAAAACAAAACCAAAAGCAAAATGAAACAAAACCCTAGAGGACTTAAGTTTTCATTCCAGTCTAAAATACTAAGGCTCTTAATATCTAGAAAACTCCTTCTTAAGAAACAAATTGTATCTTTAGTACTAAATTTTCTTCATGGATTTATTCTAGACTATTGTAAATATTATTAATAACATTTCTCTGAACTGTAGTAGTTGCTATAGTATAATATTTCTGCAGCTAGAATATTGGGAAATTCACTTAATGAATTGGGATGAGTTTCATGTGCTCCAGACTGGCCTTAAACAAGCTGAGTATGAACATGAACTTCCAATCCTCCTGCCTCCATTTTCCAAATGCTAGAATTATGGATTAAGCACTACCTTGCCCAGTTTATATGCTGTGAAGGATCAAGCCCAGGGCTTCCAGCATACTAGACAGTACTCTCAACTGAAACAAATTCCTAGCCCAACTTTCTTGATTTTAATATAAGGAAACTATCTGGTCTATTTCAAATGTCTTTAAAGGCTTAATAGAATAATAAACAGTAGAATACTCTGAAAAGTACAAAAATGCTATTAAAGAAACTACATTTCTTTGTCTTTATAGCTGTCTTACCCCTAACAGAAGAGGACTGCTGCTGTGGTTTGCCCTGTAGAAGCTGCTGTCGAACATGTTGATCAACTTCTGTTTCTTCACACTCAGCTGCAGTGTGTGGGCTAGGAGCAGGTTGTAAAGTTGCAGTCTGCTGCTGAGGAAATACATTCCTCACATACTTGCACTGGGAATCCCTGCGTTCCTCCAAGCATCCAGCAGGCTTCTTTTCCCTTATCTTTTTAATCAGTGTCACACGGTCCCTAATGGACTTAGCAACAGCTTTGGAATCACTTTCATGGAAGAATCCAGACTTGACCTACAAAGAGAATATAATAAATAAATTTTTCTTGAAATTTTTAGCTTTCTTTATTTAAATCATATTTTGTACCCCAAATCCAAAATTCTAGTAAATAACTGATAATTAATAGTTGCTCTCTATATGCTTTTTAAATTGGACATGCACACATATGAGAATCTTTAACTAATGTAAGAATAACACTTCAGGGTATGAGGCAAGAGGATCTTGTAAATGCCAGTTACAAAGTCTGTTTTAAAAACCAGTAACAGCACCGGACAGTGGTGGCACATGCTTTTAATCCCATAATCCCAGCACTTGGGAGGCAGAGGCAGGTGGATTTCTGAGTTTGAGGCCAGCCTGGTCTACAGA
>NC_045030.1:144202079-144203832 GCF_008632895.1 Mastomys coucha | reverse complement strand
GGAAAAAAATACTTTAAAAATATATGTGGAGGAAATGGAAAAGTGGCATAGAGGAAAGGAAATTTGGAAGTGGATTCACATCCCCCAAATAGAAATATTGTGTATTAAAAACAATACGGATGAAGTTTGGGGCAGAAATCAACATCATAATCAAAGGAATGTGTGCTCACATGAGAATAGTGAGAAAACAGGAAAGAAATAGGGATGAGTAGCAGAGTAGATGATTTGAAGTACCGTAGCATACCATGTTTAGCTCTATAGTCTGCTGGCTTACATTTTTTATTTTTTATTTTGAGACAGTATCTCATGTGACACAAGTTGACCTTAAATTTACTATATATGTAGTTCAGAGTGACTTCTGAACTCCTTAATCTTTTACCCCTACCCTCTAAGCACTTGGATTACTGGCATGCACCACCAAGTCCAGCCTACAGTGTGCTTCTTAAAACTTAAGGATCAGCTGGGCAGTGGTGGCACACGCCTTTAATCCCAGCACTTGGGAGGCAGAGGCAGGCGGATTTCCAAGTTTGAGGCCAGCCTGGTCTACAGAGTGAGTACCAGGACAGCCGGGGCTACAGAGAGAAACCCTGTCTCGAAAAAACCAACAAACAAACAAACAAACAAATAAACAAAAAACTTAAGGATCTATAGATCAGAAATTTCATGGTAGTTGAAAAATTATTAAATTGTTAATGAGTATGATAATCCCATCACTTGAAAGGTGGAGCCAGGAAGCTTGCCATGGATTTGAGGGTCAACCTAGGCTACATTTTAATTACTAGTTCAATCAAAGCTATACAGCACAACCCTGTCTAAAACCAAAACAAGATTACAGAAAACAGATGAAGTGCACATATACAACTTTGCCCACCTTAAAGTTCTCAATAGACTCACCTCATAGTAAATAAAATTTAAAGTTACAGATCAATAAAAACAAGGTTAGACATGGTGGCACACACCTGAAGTTCCAGCAGAGGAAGGCAAAGGAAGGAGCATCAGGACTTCAAGGCCATCTTCAGCTACACAATAAGTTCCAGGCCAGTTTGGGGTATATAAAACTCAGTCTCAAACAAACAAAATCAAACAAAAATGCAATGGAATGGATCAATAATAATAATAATAATAATAATAATAATAATTGAGAACCAGTCTACGAGGCCCAACATCCAAATAACAGAAGTTCCAGAAATGAGAAACAGCAAATCATCTGGTCCTCCTTCCTGTACCTTCTGAGGCCTAAGGTTTCTTGTGTATATGTGCAGGTGCACACGAAGGCCACAGGCCAATATCAGAATTCTTCCTCTATTGCTCTGCACCTTATTTTTTTGTGACAGGTTCATTGGGTGCCTCCTACTGCCATCATCCATACAGAACTAGGGTTACAGAGCTATACCACACCACCTTACACAGGGGCCAGGGATCCAAACTTAGGTCCTCTTGATTGCACAAAAGGTAATTTATCAATGGACCCATTTCCTCAGCCCCCAATTTTATTTTAACAAAAGCAGTGTTGTACTATTTTTTATAGTGTGTGTGCAAATTTAACATATCTTGCTAATAAAAATATTTTACATGGCATAACAATATAAATAAGGAAAACAGAAGAGGAATCTGGGAGACAGCTGGGTAAGTAAAACGCTTGAGATGCAACTATGGGCACTTGGGTTTAGAACTCCAGCACTTGGGCCGGGCGGTGGTGGCGCACGCCTTTAATCCCAGCACTTGGGAGGCAAAGGCAGGTGGATTTCTGAGT
>NC_045030.1:144194160-144201986 GCF_008632895.1 Mastomys coucha | reverse complement strand
AAAAAAAAAAAAAAAAAAGAACCCCAGCACTTGTACAAAAAGCAGAGCAAAAAGCACACACCTATAATCCCTGCACTGGGGAGGTAAAAATATATGCATGTGCAAGTGTACCTGTACAGAGAGAGGGGAAAGAGAGGGGGAAAGAGGGGAGCGAGCACACAGAAGAACATGAAAGGGAAGAAAGCAATGAGCAGTAGAAAAGAATCTACTGGATACTAAATGTGTAGGGAAAGCATTACTAAGGTTTATTTACCATTTCATATGCTACTTCCTCAGGTGTATCTGCTTCTAAGTTGAAACTGAATTCAATAGCTTCGTTGTCTTTATGTTTGCCTTTTAATTTCTTAGGATCTTCAACCCAGAGTCTTAGAGCCAGAGATGAATTTGAACAATCATCTTCCTCTGCTAACTCCACCCTCAGTCCAGTATCCTCAGCAAAGAATGCATGGTTTAGTAGGTCCTTGATAGATAACCTAGTAAACAAAATATTTCTCATTACCAATTCTCCCAGTCATAAGTAGATGCAATCCTGTAAATAGTAAAAGTTAATTGTATTGAGAATCTTACTTTACATTTTCTATTAGTCCATTAATGGTTTTGTTATTAAAAACTACACCTTATAATCAATTTATTATTAGGGACACAAAAATGTCAACTTACATGAATACAGAATGATCTTAATTAGGTTATTAACCAGTAACATATCTGATAACAAAGTCTAACACACATGAAAGTATACCTAGAGAGAATTGTTAGGTTAGATTTATTAGCTTCCCTTAAGCCACTGGCTTATATTATTAAGACTAAAGTGATAGATTTTCAACAAAGGAAACTAAAAACATTTCCAAGATATATAAACTCTAAGGTGAATTGAAAATGCAAACTCTTACAAATGTTTTAAATAGACATTACTCAACAATTATCCAGTCAGAAGGTGTGTGTAATAGCCCATTCCTATATCATAGCAGTTGCCAACCTATGTTACATAGTGAGTTCCAGGACAGTCTGGGCTATAGAAGGAGACTCTGGTTCAAAAGACTTTTTTTTTTAAAAAAAAAAAAAAGGCTATTTAATCAGTGTATATACTTCACTCTTTAGAAGAATGTCATAGGTGAAGCTAATGTGGTTCAATGAAGGATAGTAGTTTCTGTCTTCCTGTATAGCTGACTTTGAACTTGCTATATAGACCAGGCTGGCCTTGAACACAAATAGATTAGTCTGCCTCTGCATCTCAACTGTGGGAATTTGAGAGATGTCCTACCATGTTCTTACTCTCAACTTCTTCTCTTTCTTTTCTTCATTTTTTTAAATCAAAACAGAGTCTCACTATTATAGCTCAAGCTAGCCTCCAAATCTCAATTCTTCTACCATGGCCTCCTATGTGCTTGGATTACAAGCATGCCCAAGCATACTCACCTCCAGTGGTTTACTAGAAGTACTGAACTCTAATTTTAGGCTATACTATACACATAATGGATACAACCCTGGCTTAATAACAAAGACTATCTCCCAAGAGAAGCAAGAGGATATGGCTTCAAAGGATTCTTTTGCAAGCTGGGGCAAGTAATTTTTCTTTCACAAACTTTTAAGAAATGAACACTATAATTAATCTGTCTGTATCTAGCATGTCTACGTAGAGAACCCCTGATGTAAAATACATATGGAAAGCACTGCATCGGTAAAGTGAAGGATTTTTAAAGCTCTTTATTTTTAGCTTAAAAAAAGACACAAATACTTAACTAAGGCAGTATAATAAAGATGACTCACTTATTAGTTTTAACACTAAAGTGAGATATATTTAAGAAAGTATAAACAAACTGAACCCTTTGTCTCTTAATAAAAATTTTTAAGTATTTTTACTAAACAATAGCAGCAGAAAATACTGACTACCTACTAATGACAATATATTGCTGTTAAGTATTTTATATACAGACTTGATCATTTGGATCATCAAAATATTACCTATTTTGAGGAATGAGTAAATAACTTTTAAGATGACATTAAATGTGGATCTAAGTTTTAATCTCAGTATGATTTTGTAGTCTGTGCTTTTTCTAGTGTAGTAAAGATTACTTTTGAGTATTTTACTGTTCTTTAATCAGATTGTAATTACAAGTAATGATCAGAATCTAAAATAAAACTATGAATTCAACACAAAATATTTAGTGTATTTATTATACTTTATGTAGAGGTCAGAGGACAATTTATATGAGTTGGTTCTCTCCTTCCACCATGTGGACCCTGTTGTAGAAATTTTAATCCCAATCTTAGGTTTCTACCATGCTTTAACCATTTAGTTCCCAGATAAAAGACATACAACTTTTATTATTTACAATAAGCCTAATCAGCACTAGAGCTAGGCAGCATCTATCCTCTCTGTTACTAGAATCTACTTTCCTATTGATAATGCCAAGTTATTATTTACTATGTTTCATCTGGGCTGCTCTTAACTTCAACTGACCAGCCCTCAGGGCCATGTTTTCTTGACTCCTAACCCATGGAGTCTCTCTTTCTCCTCTTCCTTCTCCTCCTCTTCCTCCTTTCTATCTTCTTTCTCTTCCTCCTCCTCCTCCTCCTCCTCCTCCTCCTCCTCCTTCTCACCTTCTTCTCAAATCAGGTCACTCCAAACCCACCTACCTCTAATCCCTCCAGAAATTGGCTGTAGCCACTTTTATTTAACCAATAGTTTTAAATCAAGGAACGAGGTTTGCACAACAAAAACTTGTAAAAACATAAAAGACTTGTAGGCATAGACCTTCTGGTATAAAATTTATCATTACAATACATAGCAACAGATTCAACCTCAACGTTTTCCCTTTTTAGTCTAAATAAAAAGGTTCTTTCTCTTATAATAATAAACAACATATCCTAGGAACAATTATTAGATTATTATGAAAGTTATTAAGTAAAGGTTACATAAAAAAATCCGGTATGTTCGTATTTGGCAACTCAGGAGAAAGTATTCTATTATCTATCCTATCCTGGTGAGTTCAGAGTTCTGTATCTAAGCCAATTTCTATCCTCACTTGTATTACACTCCTAAAATTATCTTCTTAGACCTAGACCATACTTTTAAATACTGAACAACTAGAGAGAGGAAGATATCATGAAAGAAGATGGATGGTGAGCACATGGCCAGGAGAAATAGCAAGCATCTGGGGAACACCGCTTGGGAGGTAGCCAGGCCAGCAGTTAGAAAGGTAGATTAGGGGTCCCCCCCCATAACTGTCAAAACCAAATAAAATAACCATAGTCTGAGTCTCATTTATTTGTAAGCTAGTTGGGGATAATCTTAAAGTGATTGTACTACAGGGTCCTGATTTCAAACCCAGGTTCCCAGGCTTGACAGCAAGTAGCTTTATCTGAGCCACCTCCCTGGTGCCATACAATAGTTTTAACTTTATTTTAAAGAACATGTTTAGGACTGGGTGTAGTGGCACATAACTTTAATCCCAGCTCTGAGAGGTAGAGGTAGGTGGATCTCTGTGAATTTGAGGCCAGGCTGGACTACAGAGTAAGTTAGAGGACAGCTAGAGCTAATAGTAAGAATCTACCTCAGAACAAACAAACAAACAAAAACATGTCTAGGGCATGTTTAGTGATGTAGCTCAGTGGTATAGCACTTGTCTAGCAAGTACAAGACCTTAAAAACAATATTTATAATATGATCCAACTATCCTAATTCTAGGTATATAGTGAAAAAGTTTAGGAGTACAGACTTAAACATATGTCATACTCAATGTTAATATAATATAACTCATAGGAACCAAAAGGTACTAAGGTTATACCTCAATGGCAGAGTGCCTGCCTAAAATATACAAGGCCTTGGGTTTTATTTCTAGGACAGATCAGAAGAAGAATACCCAACAGGTGAAATTAAATATTTATTAACACATGGATATATAATGACAATGTGGTGTAAATGTACAATGGATTACTCATTTTAAAAGAAATGAAATTCTGATACATGCTACAATAAAAGTCAACTTTCAAAAGCCATACTAAGCCAGGACAAGGTGGGGTCGGGTAGGGTGGAGTGGCATATGCCTTTAATCCAAACACTGGGGGGGCAGAGGCAGGTGGAGTTCTGTGAGTTTGAGGCCAGCCTGGTCTACAGAGTAAGTTCCATGACAGCCAAGGTTGTTACACAGAGAGACCCTGTCTCAGAAAAAAAGAGAAAGAAAATTCAAACTAAATGTAATAAGTCAAACATAAAACAATAAACATTCCACTTATATGAGGTACCTAGAACAAGCATATTCACAGACATAGAAAGTAAAATAGAAAGACATCCTTCTTCAGGGTGTCTAGCTAGCTACCATCCTACAAGCTCAAATGCACAGGTCCAACCCATGCCACATCCAACCTCTCCACCTAGTCAGATCCTCCACATCCTTCTCCTGGGTCTAGCAAGACATAGAACTAACAAAAGAAAATATAGACAATATAAAACATCAAGGCAAACCTCACCAGTTCTATAAAAATGTCTGCCAGTAAAATTACCTAAATAACCCCAGGATATTGAATTTAAAATAACAATCATAAATTTCAAAGGATTCAAGAATTTAAAGAAGATACACACAGGAAGACACATAGACACACACACACATGTGCGAACGTGCTCAATGAAATTAAAGAGAATAAATATTGGAATGATGTTTAAGAAAACAAAAACATAAGGCTGATAGAAATGACAAAAGCAATCAAAGGTTTGAAAACAAAATTCAGTAAAGAGAAATACTGACGAGGAATCAAGTTAGCTAAACATGACCTGAACAAGGACGACACCAATAGACATGCAATATGGAAGGGGGACTCAACACTAGACAAAGAACTACAGGCCACTAAGAAACACTGAGAGTGAGAGAAAAGCTCATCCCAGAGGAAAAGCCCCCCAAATTGGTCACTCAATCAAAGGGTTGGCTCTAAAAATATATACATGTAGTGATACATTTAGATGTGTTTGTTTGTGTGTATATATTAACATGAAACATTTTTTTTAAAAAAAAAAGAAGCCATGAATGAGAGGATTTGGGGGAAGGTAAGGGAAAAGGGGAAATGATAGATACATTATGATCTCAAAAAATTATTCTTTTAAAAAAGAAGATAAAATAGAGGTTATCAGGGTCTGGAAGGAAGAATTCTGAATTATTAATGGTTACAGAGCTATAGTTTCAAATGAAGAAATATTTTGGGATTGACAGTGGTGAAGGATATATAGCAAATATGAACATACTTAAAATAAGTTTCTGAAAGACACACATTAAAATGACTAAAATAGGGCTTGAGAAATGGCTCAGCAGTTAAGAAAGAATATTTGCTGCTCTTTTAGAGGACCCAGGCTTGGTTCCCAGCTCCCAACTCCAGATCCAGAGGATATGATACCTCTTCTGGCTTTTGCACATACCTATATACACATAGTACATACACATACATCCAGACACATAAACACATACACATAAAAATATTTAAAAAGCATTCAAAGATGAAATTGCCAAGTTAAATCAGTAATTAATTATACACAGATAAAAATAAAAGTAAAAGCTAATACTAAAGGAATTATATATATAGAAGTACTCCTTGAATAAAACTATTCAGATTACTTATACCACTATTGTTGGCACAAAGATAAAACCAAATATCTGCTTACTCTAAAGTACTTACCTGCTTTACATTTTCCTTTTTTTTTTGTTTTGTTTTTTTTCGAGACAGGGTTTCTCTGTGTAGCCCTGGCTGTCCTGGAACTCACTCTGTAGACCAGGCTGGCCTTGAACTCAAAAATCCACCTGCCTCTGCCTCCCAAGTGCTGGGATTAAAGGCATGCACTACCACCGCCTGGCTGCATTTTACTTTTAAAAATTTATTTCGCTTTTGTGACTGGCGGTGAACAAGCGCGTAGTGCCATAAAGGTGTTGGGCACACTTCGGGAGTACAAGGGGTGGGGCGCTGCTTGCCAACCCCAAAATGCCACATACCACCATTGTACTGTATGTGAATCTTTGCACTCAACCATGTGGTGGCCAAGTCCCGCTTCTGGTACTTTGTGTCACAGCTGAAGAAGATGAAGAAGTCATCTATCTGGGGAGATTGTGTACTGCGGGCAGGTGTTTGAGAAGTCACCCCTGCGTGTGAAGAACTTTGGCATCTGGCTGCGCTACAAATCCCGCAGTGGCACACACAACATGTACTGGGAGTACCGGGACCTGACCACCACTGGTGTAGTCACACAATGCTACCAAGACAAGGGTGCCAGACACCTTGCCCGCGCACACTCCATCCAGATCATGAAGGTGGAAGAGACTGAAGCTGGCAAGTGCCGCCGGCCAGCTGTCAAGCAGTTCCACGACTCCAAGATCAAGTTCCCATTGCCCCACCGTGTGTTGAGGCACCAACACAAGCCATGCTTCACCACCAAGAGGCCTAACACCTTCTTCTAGACACAGAGACCCACTGAATAAAAAATTCAGACTGTCAAAATAAATCTATTTCACCTTACTATTAAGTTGATGCTGATGAAAGTTTGTCCCAACAAACACAAATGTCTGTTCAAATTCAGCACATGATAGCAAGGTTTAAAATTTCAGACAGCATGCAGTAATATACATTACAGTATCCAGGATTAAAATGCATCCATCATTTATATAATGTTAGAATTCAACCAACCTTTCAGATTTGTTTTGTCGAATACATCCTTCAATTATTTCTTTCACTTCAGGGTCTGTGACTTTATTGAAACTGGCTGGTTTTATGCCCTGGGAGAAAATGGTTACAAATTAAACAACTGAAAGCACAAATCAACATGACATTTATTAAACTTTTTACCATAAAATATCAAATTATTCCATGAGATCATTATACATATAAATTTAAGTTATAAAATTTTTAAGCAGGATCTCAATACATAGCCTTAGCTGGCTTTGAAGTCTTTATGTCTTCACTTCTCAACCTATGTGTCTCAACTTCTTTGGGGGTTGCATATCACATAGCTTGCATATCAGATATTTACAGTACGACTCATAACAGTGGCAAAATTATAGTTATAAATTAGTAACTAAAATAATTTTATGATTGGGGGTCACCACAACATGAAGAACTGTATTAAAGGGTCACAGCATTAGAAAGGTTGAGAATCACTGCTCTATGTAGACCAAGCTGGCCAAAAACTCATAGAAATCTACTTGCCTCTGCCTCCCAAGTACTGAGAATGCAGGTTGGAGCCACCACACCCACCCAATTTCAACTTTTTTTGAGACAGGGTTTCTCTGTGTAGCCCTGGCTGTCCTGGAACTCACTCTGTAGACCATGCTGGCCTCAAACTTAGAAATCCACCTGGCTCTGTCTCCCAAGTGCTGGGGTTAAAGGCGTGCGCCACCACTGCCCAGCCAATTTCAACTTTTAAAATTATATTTCATTACTTGTTGGGGACAGAAGATCCTAGCACACATGTGGAAGTCAGAGAATAACTTGCAGTAGATAATCACCTTCCATCATGTATCTCCCAGGGATTGAACTCAGGTTGTCAGGCTTGATGGAAAGCACGTTTACCAGCTGAGCAGTCTCACTAGTCCAAATTTAACTTTTTATTTTTTTAAAGAGTTTATTTATATTATGTATGTGAATACACTGTTGCTGTCTTCAGACACACTCCAGAAGAGGGCATCAGATCTCATTATAGATGGTTGTGAGCCGCCATATGGTTGCTGGGAATTGAACTCAGGACCTTTGGAAGGGCAGACAGTGTATATAACCACTGATCAATCTCTCCAGCCCTGTGAAGGTTCTATGCCCCAGTGTAGGGGAATGCCAGGGCCAGTAAGCAGGAGGGG
>NC_045030.1:144170426-144194125 GCF_008632895.1 Mastomys coucha | reverse complement strand
TTTTTCTTTTATTTTTTTGGGGGTGGGGAGGAAGGGAACCCGGGAAAGGACATACTGTAAATAAGAAAACATCTAATAAAAAAGAAAAAAAAGGATCTTTATCAGAACTCCATAAATTACTGGAAATTGTAAGTAATCTACATTAATAACTGAGGCACATATAGACTAAAAATACTATTTTAATTAATGCTATAGGGAATTCTCACAATTTTATATGAAATAATAAGGGGAGGGGAAACAAGATGCCAAGTGAGTGTATGCACGTGTGCATGTATGTGTGTGTGTGTGTGTGTGTGTGTGTGTGTGTGTGTGTCATATTCCTAATTAAGAAAACATAATAGGGGCTAGAGAGATGGCTCAGTGGTTAAGAGCACTGACTGCTCTTCCAGAGGTCCTGAGTTTGATTTCCAGCAACCTCATGGTGGCTCACAACCATCTGTAATGGGATCTGATGCCCTCTTCTGGTGTGTCTGGAGAGTGTCAGTGTACTAACATATATAAAATAAGTAAATCTTTTAAAAAAAGAAAACATAATAGGACCTAGAGAGATAGCTCAGTGGTTAAGAGCACTTGCTGCTTGCTCTTCTAGAGGTCCTGAGTTCAATTATCAGAATCCATACTGAGTAAATCACAATATGTTACTCTGGCTTCAGGAGATCTGATAGCCTCTTCTAACCTCCAAAGATATTTATCAACATGTATGCAACCACTCATTTATAAACACATACATATAAATATTTTTTAAAGAAGGATATTTAATAATGGGTCTGCAAGATTACTCAGCAAATTAAAGGTGCTTACCACCATATATGATGATCTGACTTCAATCTCTGGACTACCAAAAGGTAGAAGGAAGACAACTGACTCCCACATGCTGCCACATGACTTCCACACTCACATTCTGACAATATGCAACACCCAACACGTAATAAATAAAATGGGGGGGGGGGGGAAGGGCAGTGAGATGGCTTGATCTGAGTTCCAGTCCCCGGCCTACAATGTATCAAGAGAGAACTGACTCCTAAGAGCTGTCTTTTAACCTCCATACTCAAGAACGTGATTGCAAGAAGCACTCTGTCACACACACACACTTATACACATGCTCATGTATGTGTGTACACACTTATACACATACACACAAGATGAATGAAGTACATTTTAAAAAGTAAAATTTAAAAAAGCCTTAAAAAAGCAAATATAGTAACTATTTTTGAATCGGAGAAAAAGTAGGTTTATCTGCTTGTATGATTTCAGGCAGGATCTCACTTATGTGGCAAGGATGGCCTCAATTTCATGATTTTCTGTTTCAAATTCCCAAATAGCTGGGACCACAGGCATGCTTTACCAAGCCAAGCAAAATGAATGTGGTTTAAAAAACTCTTGAAGCCCAGCATAATGGCCTATGGCTGCAATTCCACTACTGGAGAAGTGAAAGCAGGAGGATCAGAAGTCCAAGGTCATCCTGGGGTAGTTAGAGTCAAAGTAAATATAACTTAGAAAAATAATAGATTCTCTATTTCAAGTAGTCTGAATTTAATATATTTCTAAGTCTTTTAAAATGGCTAGTGCTATAAACAAAGTATGTATGTTTACATAGATATAATTTTATATGATAAAGTATGAAAATGCATAAATAAATATGTAAAGCCTTTTTTTCTACTTAAGCAATACTAATACATTGAAATAATTTCTTTTTAGGTTAATTATTAGGTTCTAGGATTCTAATAAGAAATAAACATAATCCAGAGTGTTAAAACAACAACAGCAACAAAGCTATAGTTAAGGTGGTAGCAGGGCAGCTACTGCTGTGTGACTCACTAAAGGGGAAAAGTCAGAATAAAATTGACTATCCTAAAGAGAAAAAGACATGAGAAACTTCAGAAAGTCACAAGATGTACTACTTGAAAAGTGCAGAGGAAAAGCTGGAAAACATACAGAAAGAAGCCAAACTCCTCACAATTCCAGGAGTGCTGATCTCTGACAAAAGGAAAAGCAGCTGAAGCCTCCAGAAGGTGAGCCATGGGTCCTAGAGAAAAGACACTGGAAGTCCCACTCTTAGAATAAGCTCACAGCCTTCCCAAGTCTCAAAACCAGTTCAGAGCAGACAGTGACTCCTTCAGTGAATGGTGAGGAATTCCATTCCCGTCATACTGACTTGGAGGGGCTTCATCGGGGGGGGGGGGCAGTTACTAGAAACTGAGCTACACTAAGGGCCTCAAAATAGGGGAAAAATTAAGAGAGGGAGCCTGAATTTAACTTACAAGAGCCACAGGACAAGACCCAGTCCTAGGAAGCACTTGTAGAGAGCTGAAGGCCATGACCAACAAGCCAAGAAGGGCAGGTTGCAGGAGGCTTGGCTAACAAAGAGAAATGTAAGGAAAAGTAATCCTGCTCTCAGTCAAAGTAGCAGACTTCATCACCTGAGAATAACCCTAGAATCTGATAGCCTTGAGCTTTAGGTCAGAAGGCAGATCAACCTCCATATCCCTCTATCTGCTATACACTTCTATAGATTTAAAAACTTCAGAACATCCAGTGAAATACTTGAAATCCATGGCCTCATCCTCCAAGAAGGATGATTAATATTTTAAAAGTTTGTAAAGTATAAAGATAGGTCTTTCACCTGTACAGATTTTGACAGCTAAACATCACATGTCGTATATCTAAAATATATGAAGAACTCCAAAAACTAAACACTATCAAAAGACCTTTAAGTGAAAAGATTGATAAATGATCTGAATAGACAGTTCTCAAAGTAGAAAGACAGAGAAACTGAAAATATGACTCTACTGTTAAGAGCATATGCTGTTCTCTGGAGGGCATGGGTTCAATTTTCATCACTCACATGGGGGCTTACAACCATCTGTAATTCCAGATAAGTCAGCAGTTAAGAGTGTATACTATCCTTGCAGAGAACTCAAGTTCAGTTCCCAACACTGATGCTAGGTGCAGCTCACAACTACCTATAAATAACTCCAGCTCCAAGGGATAGGATTCCTTCTTCTGGCTGCCACAGCAACTTGCACTCATTTGCATAAAACTACGTGACATATACAAATAATAAAAAGTAATAAGAATAAAAGCTGGAGAGCAAGTCCAGAAGTTCAGAGAACTTGCAGTTCTTTCAAAAAATTCAAGTCTGATTCCCAGCACTCAAAGGATGCTACATCAATATACCACAGGTGTAACTGTACATCTCTGTTTATTGCCACACTATTCACAATAGTCACAATAGCAAAAAAATCAATCTAGACATTCATCAACAGATGAATAGATAAAGAAAATGTGGTACATACATATATAATGGAATTTGGGAGCAGCCCTAAAATAAAACAAGATTGTGACATTTTCAACAGAATGGATGTAAATGAAAACCAAAATAATCCAGGCTTGTTAAGACAAATACCACATGGGTTTGCTTATATGTGGAACCTACATTTAAGATTATATATGTGTGTGTGTGTATTTATATGTGTGCGTTTATAGGTGGCAAAATTTGAAAGAGGATCATGAGATATGAAGATAACTTTTAAAAAAAATGGAGAGGGTAACAAATTATCTCTTTGAGTCCAAGGGTAGTCTGGTCTACATAGAGAGTTCCATGATAAACAGGGCTACACAGTTTATCATGAGATGAGACCCTGTTTCAAAATAAGCAAACACATATAATAGGAAAACAGAAAAGGACTAATTGGTGGAACAAAGGGAACAGGCTATAGTGGGAAGGGAGACATGGGGAAGGCCAGGGATAAAGGAAAAACACATGAGAATGAAGTTTACTTGTATATATGTAAACAAAGCCATGATGAAAACCCATTATATTGCATTGTAACCTAAAAAGAAAGATTTTGGGGGACATCAACATGGACAGAGAAGGGGTTCAAAATGTTACACCTTTCCCTGAGAAACTAGAGGCAGATAATGGTTGCTGGGGTGTGGAGGAGTCATATTCCTCAGTGGTGTAGCCACTGTAAAGCTGCACTTGTTCAAGTAAATAATACTCCACCCATGGTCACACAAGGAACCCAAGTTAAATGCAGTGAGGTACAAAAGAAAAAGACACAGGAGTGGGAGGGAATTCAGGAAGGGGTTTAGTCTGCAGTAAAAGGGGATATGAGAGAATAATTGGTGAATAAGATCAAAATACATTAATATATGTATAACACTATGAAAAAATATTGGTATGAAATTATAAATAAATAAACAAATAAAATTTTAGAAGAGAAGAAATATAAATGCATAATAAATACATGAGCTATGAAAGTAGAAGGGGGAATATTGGGAGAAGAAAGGTACAGTAGTAAAAGCTGGAAACGGGGGTGGGGGGGAGGGTGGTGGAGGGGGCGAGAAGAGGGAAGGGAAATCAACCAAAGTGAAGTATGCATGAGAATGCCATAACGGAATGTATTCCTTTGTAAGTTAATTTAAAAATAAAACAAGATGAAAATAAACAATAATTTTCTAAAGTTAGCCATAGATTAAGGCATCTCTCAACCCTCATCAGAGAAGCCTGTTTGCAGTAGATGATGATCAACACAGAGACCCAGAACTGGCTCGGATGTAGCGTATAAGAGACTGTGGACTCTTCAGCCCTAAATGGGACCTCTATACCACAATCCCTCCTCATGAGGCTCAAGGATCCTTGAGAAAGAGGAGACAGAAGAGCCAAAGGCATTGGGATGACTAAGAGGAAACAGTGTCTTCTGGACACAGCAAGGAAGCTACACATACAAGTTCACAGTGGTTGTGACAGCATGCATGAGATCTGTGCAAGTCTAAGCCAGATCAAATCTCAGCAATGGAGAGGGGAGTGGACATAAAGTTTCACTCCTAGACAAGGAGCTACTGGAATTTCTTAGCAGCTGATAGATGGGTTGGTTTTCTCTAATACTGTAATAAGCAACCATGCTTCATTGGACACATCCAAGAATATTCGGGCAGCACAAATAGGCCTTAGGGTTAGGGCAGACATGGCAATAATATATGGACACAAAATTGGATGAGAAAGGAAAGGAGGATAGATCCAAGAAGAGTTGGGGGAGGGAAGATGAATATGATCAAAATACACTGCATGATATTCTCAAAGAGCTAATTAAAACTAAACAAAACAAAAGAAATAAAAACAAATGCTGACAAGTATGTGGAAAAAGTGGAAACCTTATTGATTGCTAGCAGGAATGTAATGTATTGCAATCATTATAGAAATCAGAGTGGAGGCTCCTCAAAAAAACTAAAAATAGAACTACCATACCATAACACTACAGGGTATATATATACAAAGGTCTCTTCAGTCAACAAACCTCAGAGTTTATTTACTACCGAGTTTATTGATACACAATCCAAAACAGCTAATAAATGAACCAGTCTCAATGTCTCTCCACAAATAACTATATAATGAAAGTGTGGTACAAATGTACAACGGAATTATATTCAGCTGTAATGAATAATGAAATCATGGCATTTGCAGGAAAATGGATGAAACTGGAAATCGTTATGTCATGTAAAATAAGCCAGAATGCAAGATTTCTTCTACTATAATTGGGATGTTAATGTCTTTGCATATATGTGTATGTTGTGTGTGAGGGTGAGAAGAAAGGAGGCCCTAAAAAGGAAGTGTGAGAATTGGGAATAATGGAATACAAGTGATAAAAAAAAAGGCAGAGAAAGGAATATTAGTAAGGGTATAAGACCAGCAAGATGTAGGCAGGGGAGATAGGAGAAGTAGTGAGACAGAAGATAAATAAGAACAAATTAAAATGATACATGCTGTGAAAAATGCCAAGAAAGTAACGATTACTTTATATGTACACTTAAAATTAAAGACATGCAGCCAAGCAGTGGTGGCGCACGCCTTTAGTCCCAGCACTTGGGAGGCAGAGGCAGGCGGATTTCTGAGTTCGAGGCCAGCCTGGTCTACAGAGTGAGTTCCAGGACAGACAGGGCTGAAACCCTGTCTCAGAAAAAAAAAAGAAGAAGAAAAAAATTAAAGACATGCATATGGTGTATAGACAATTTATAATTTTCCTATAATAAGCATGTTATTTACCTGAATCTCCACATTTTATATTTTACTACCTTTTGTTTATAAGTTTTAGGCTTTAAAATAATTCAAGTATTATTGCAGTCATTAAACAGAAATTTGCAAATCAAGCTGGGAGTAGAATAATTGCCATTGATTAAGACAATCTAAGATTTACTCCTACACCCATCATACTAGCTTATATAATACAGACTCATAAAGTCTTTTTATCATATACCACATAAATCTAGCAGGATTGGAATTAATTTGGATACAAAATTCAAGGAGCTTTGAGAGAGGTGGAAATATAAATTGTGATATGGCATTTTTACACATCAGTATAAAATAATAGTCATTCAAAATTACAATTATACTAAGAGTATGGATCAGTGTTAGAACACAAATATATATATTGTGAATATTGGGAGGCGAAGGTAGAATGCCCATGAGTTCAAGGCCACCCTCAGCAACTTAGTGAGATGTGCTAATGCTATTCTATTCATAGAAAAAGTCCTTTCTGATATTCCCACTGACCTCTCCCTGATTTCCTGGGTAATTTATACCTATGTAAGTGAAAACAGAGAACTAAAACTTACAAACCAAGCACACAGGGCTGGAGAGATTGATCAGTGGTTATATACACTGACTGCTCTTCCAGAGATCCTGAGTTCAATTCCCAGCAACCACATGGTAGCTCACAACCATCTGTAATGAGATCCGATGCTCTCTTCTGGTATGTCTGAAGATAGCTACCGTATACTCATATACATAAAATAAATAATTCTTAAAAAACAAACAAATAAATCAAGCACAAAATATTTTCTATTTGGTGCTCTTTACATTAAGGACACAAACTAAAAGAACATTGTAGCTCTTTTTCTATGCTCTTATCAGAGACTGGGAAGGAATTAGGAATTGTTACTTAATGGGTATAAGTTGTAATTAAACAGTAGGAATAAGCTTTGAAATATACTCTACAGTATGATGACTATGGCCAGTAATGCACACAATATTATAAAGTAACTTAAAAAGTAAATTTTAAGTGTCTCAGCACAAAAAATGGTAAGTGAGGTGACATGTAAAGCTACCTCAGTTTTACATTGTATCATGTTGTATCCTATAAACATATACAATTGTCATTTGTCTAATTTATAATAATTTTTAAAATGATTCTTATTATTAGCTTCCAGAAACACTAATAGTCTCTTTCACGGTTTATATCTAGCCACCTAGCCAGACATGAAGTAGTCCACCCTAGACAATGAAAACACTCCAATTCTACCTTTTATATCCCTTATTACACTCATATCTGTAGGCATAATGTTTTTGTACATCACGGGTAAAGTTTACCTTGTGTTATTGAAATGTGATTTCTCTGCCCTCTTATCTTGTTTCAATAGGGACAGGGCATTGTGATGCTTATACCAAGAATCTCCTGTCTCAAGTTTGTATAAACAATTCTTACCATTTATTCTCTGCCTTGTCAATAAATGCTCATCACCCAATGGCTGGGCAGAATAGAGAATAGGGAGGGCCATCCACCAACCAAAGGGAGGTGAAGGAGAGAGGGAGATTCAGATCAGCTGGCAGGACGGAGGATTTGGACCCTTGAAGAAGAAGTCCAGAGAGATCATGGAAACATACCTAAAGCCCAAAGAACCAGATCAATAATAATAGGCAAGTATCATGGGATGGGGCTGGGAGGAAGAACCAGGAACTCTACAAAGTGGTGCTCAACTTACAGCAATTAGAACCCAAGATTACAACCTTAAAAGAGTAAAAACCGGGTAGTTGGGGTAGGGTGGGGGTGGGGTGTCAGGCTAGCTAGCAAGAGATTTGGTCTCAGAAAGAAAGAAAGAAAGAAAGAAAGAAAGAAAGAAAGAAAGAAAGAAAGAAAGAAAGAAAGAAAGAAAGAAAGAAAGAAAGAAAGAAAGAAAACAGATCAAAGCCCAAACTTCCCAAAACAGCACAAGACAAATGGCTACTAGTCATGGAGCAGGAGCCTGCAGAGAGACAGTATAGAAGATGATTTTTAAAAGAAGCTCCCAATGAATTTAAATACAGAACACAGAACTTGGGGCTTCCCCCAAGGGCAGATCACAGAGGCAGTGGAGTGGGAGGAACCAGCTCTCATTTACTTTTATTCTGTAGAGTTTCAGACCACTGCCTGGGACATATGGTACAGACCTCCTGAGCTACCACAAGGCCAGCTGGGGGCCTGACTCTCATGCAAAAGTCTTGCAGAAAGAAAGAAAGAAAGAAAGAAAGAAAGAAAGAAAGAAAGAAAGAGAGAGAGAGAGAGAGAGAGAGAGGGAGGGAGGGAGGAAGGAAGGAAAGAAGGAAAGAAGGAAGGAGGGAGGGAGGGAGAAAGGAAGGAAGGAAAAAAAGTTAACAGAACTGTTCTCTCAAGCCAAAGTCTTCCTAGGGTGTGCAGAGCCAACTTACTTGACCAGACCAAAGGGGCTCCTCCTGGTCAGACGCTTTTAACCCTACAATTTCCCCGAATGGGTGAGGAATTAGAATCTGGTAGTGTATTCCAAGTTACAGGTAAAAGGCAGAAACACACCTCTTCCCTATGGGGCAGAACTGCTGATAGCATAAAAACAGAACCCAGCAACCACATGGTGGCTCACAACCAACCGTAATGAGACCTGACGCCCTCTTCTGGTGCATCTGAAGACAGCTGCAGTGTATTACTCCGGAGCAAGCAGGGCCGTCCTGAGTTCAATTCCCAGCAACCACGCGATGGCTCACGGCCATCTGTACAGCTACAATGTACTCACACACATAAAATAAATAAATCTTTAAAAAAAAGAATTCAAACTCAGACAAAGAACAGATCTCCCAACAGGTAAAATTATTTAAAATTTATAGTTTTATCTTAAAAACAAAAGGAACTAAATATAAAACATCATAGATATAAATACATTGAACTGATAATTTTAAAGAAATAAAACACATAAATATGAAATATATAATGAAGATCTTTTAACCTCTATGTAATACTATTCTAAATGGTTCAAGGGAGATAGAAGATATGGAGGATATTAAAACATGGCCATTTAAAGTTATTGCAAGTTTCATTCTTATCCTAATAAGCCTGGTGTCACACTAGCTAGACAAGAGGTCTGGTCTCTTTAAAAAAGAAAGAACAAAAACAGATCAAAACCGAAACTTCCCAAAACAGCACAAGACAAGCATTTTAGATTGCTATGTCTTTTTGAAAAACAGGGCTTTAGGGGAAAAAAAGAAGCTTAAGAGACTTTGCCAAAATTAATACATCAGAATAAAAAAGATATTAAAATGTTAGATATAAAACAAAGAAAAAATGAAATATTGAAAACAAAAAATAGAAAACAGGCACAATGTTCTATAGATGAAAATGGCCAAAATACTAACATAGTACAGATACATGAAAAAATGAAAAATATGAAAACCAGATACAGGCCTTAGAAGAAAAATTGAAATTTTTATAATTAAAAATGAGGAAAATACTAACAAGTACAGATGCAAGAAAAGGAAAAATATGAAAATCAAATACAGGACTTACAGGCTTTAGAAGAAAAGTAAGAAAAGAGTATAAATAAAATCTAGAAAGATAAGGTAAATTTAAAGCCTATTGCACCACCATATAATGAAAATTAGAAAAGTCAGCCAAAGATTATTAGAAAACCAACCTTAGCTTATCTGGTTACTATATAACAAATCACAATAGACAATGGCTACCCTCAGGAAGAATTTAGATGATATCCAAAAGAAAGGCTGAATTTAAAAATATAAGAATGCAACTTTAATAGATAAAAGAATCCCTAAAGGCTTTAAGAAAACTCAAACTGCCAATGTTTTAATTGTGGCAACCAAAGTCATTTAAAAAGAGATTGTAGGCAAGGTACTCCTAGAAACAATGATTTTTTTTCCTAGAGAAAATCTAAAAAGGAGGCTCCAGTCTTCTGAAATATGCACAAGGTGTGGCAAAGGCCAGTACTGGACTACTGAATGTAGATCAACAAAGGACAAACAAGGTAAGCCCTTGTTTTAAAATGTCCTAAGAGGCCCCAATATGAAATTCAAATCAGCCATCTCAGGTCAACAACAGAGAAACTCATCATCAGAACAATTAAACAACACTGCTCTGGATATAAACACTAATAACCCAGATAGCAAAACCAGAACAACTTTAATAGATAAACAGAAAACTCAAGAGAGACCAAAGGTTTAATGGATACAGGAGCAGATGTAAGAAAGAGATGTTTAATAAACAAAAAGGGATAAGAAATCTCCCAGAGACAAATACGTTAGGAGAGAGAAAATGCTCTTGTTTCCACAGGAAAATAAAAATTATGGATTCTGTCCAAACTGATAAAAATCAGATTTGATAGAGCAAGACCCCCTGAAAATCTTGGCTATAGACAAGAAGAAAGAAATCAAAAAGACCAAAGAGGACAGGTAACACGATTTGTTCACCCCTCTATATAAGAACAGCCTTGAAACTGGCTATGACATTAAAATGTCTCTAGCCATAACTTTGGCTTACATGGTCAATAAATCTTGTTGGCTACAGAATTCTCGTGACTTATTATTGCATGCCATCCTTTCATATCTCATGAGTGGATATTAATATTGCAATTTGATTTCCTAAAATGATTTCTAAAGAAAGAAAGTTGTCTTTCACCTGCTCAAAAAAAAGAGGAAATAATCCTTAATTGATGCTGTTTCCTCCAGAGAGTTGCTTTCAAAACCGCTTCAAGAGGGCTGCTGACCCCAGATGACCTTAGTTCATCCAGCCTTTCAGACTGTTCCAATCAGGACTTCTGAACTTAATGAACACATAGAGACTGGACAACAAATGATGGCAGCTAGCTCTCTTAAGACTAACCATCTTTCTAATTTTCTTGGGCCCCCAAAAGGAATCCTTCCTCCCAATTCAGCAAGAAGCAATTATAAGACCATCGTCCCAAGTTTTAAATTGTAGTGGTTTAGATCATTTTATGAGTTATAGATATGTTGTCATTTTAGGGGATGATCACAATTATGGTCTGGATAGAGAGGAAACAAAAAAGAGAAGTTAGATTTGGGATCTCTTTTCTCTTCCCCTTTATCTATCTTACTTAGGTAAGAGAAAGAGGTCAAAAGGAAAAAAAGGAGGATATAGGAATATTATAGGAAATTAGACAAATAGGGATAGAATCTACTCTTAAACAACAACAAAAAAACTATTTTATAGCCACAGCCTTAAACTGGAAGAGAATTTTGTAAATGGATACAGAAATAAGGTTATTTTTGATACACTGGTATAGGTTATTATATATTGATGCAAATTTAAGGTTATTTTTGATACATATAATGTATGTTTATTTGAGGCATTGTACTTACATCCTTTTTTTGAAACATTTATTGATTGTTATATGTAAGTACACTGAAGCTGTCTTCAGACACACCAAAAGAGGGCGTCAGATCTCATTACAGATGGTTGTGAGCCACCATGTGATTGCTGGGATTTGAACTTAGGCCCTTGGAAGAGCAGTCAGTGCTCTTAACCGCTGAGCCATTTCTCTAGCCCCTGTACTTATATTTTTAAAGATACAATATAAAGTTCTGATCCTTACAAAAGCTATTACAAACTGTTAGGGATGATAAAAAAGTGCAAGCTGTGAACTATTAGGGATCATTAAGAAATGCAAATTAATAGTCAAACTCATGGTTATATTAGATACTAGTTAATTATAGTAAAATGTTCTCAATGTTGTTCAAATAGTAAATAGCTAAGAATAAACAATGTTTGCAATTTAAATGTACTATAGATAGTTGGTATTCAAAAACCTCAGAGATCCACAGAAAATGGCATTTAAAATTCTTTCATTGTTAAAAGATCTTTTGACTATGAGACAGGTCTGTTCCACACAGTACACCCATTCCACTTCAAAGAAGATGATGATCATCAATAACCTCCATATGGAATTGCTTCAATTATGGGAAACTAGCCACTGGGCAAAGAAAATGTCTAGGCTTCAACTACATACAGACAAATCTGACCAGAAAGGACAAATAGACACAGGAAAGTCTACTACCAAGCCCTGCCAATACAGGGTAAGCAAGTCCTTTATAATTCCTGCTTCACATAAAGTCTGTCAGATAGTCTGGGCCAGAAGGCCAAAGACAGATATTCCAATGTTATAGAGAATATTTGGGACCGTCCAGGCAGTTAGCTGTCTCTGTCATTTTATAAGTTTTAGAAGGTGTGTCTCTGTGTTTCCTATATACTCAGGTACCATTCCTTCTCAGGTCTCTGATGGGGCTGAAGACTAGATAGTCATAGTCTTACTATAAGCTTAAGTTGTTTAGGATTTAAAAGGAAGTTCTAGGTCTAAGAAGATGTTTTTCAGACAAGTTAGGATAGAAAATGATGTAGAAACAGAACTCTAAACTCACTAAGATGGGATAAATGGTAGAATATTTTATCTAAGTTGCCAAATATAAATGGACTAGAAATTATGAATGTATTTACATTCATAATTACTTACCTAATAGTTTTCATAATTGTTTTATAATTTTTATAATTGTATTCAACTTATATTTGAAAGAAAAGAGCCTTTTATTGGACTAGAAAAGAAAAGTGTAGAGAGAATATCTTGTATATTATATAGATGCATCTCTTGTCAATTAAAAAGCCTATGGCCTATGACTTAGACAGGAAATGGAAGGTGGGACATCTGGGAGAAGAAAGAATTCTGGAAGAGTGAGGTGAGTGAGATCTGCCTGGGAAGATGTAAAGAGATGGATACTTGTTACAGAATGTAGGTTAAAATAATTGCATTATTTTAGCTATTATTCTCGTCAGAGAAGAGCCTAGCAATATGACCAAGGTATTTGTAAATATATTTTGAGTCTGAGTCTTATTTCTGGGAACATGGAGCCGGGAGAAAGAACCAGAACTAATTTCTACACTTATTTTATACTTCCTTTTTCTTAGTTTCAGAATTGGGTTTCATAATGTAGCTCAGGCTTGCCTCAAACTTACAACCCTCTTTCCTCAGCCTCCCAAGTGCTAGGATTACAAGTGTGCACCACCATATCTTACTAGTTATATCTTTGTTGTGGTAAATCTCCAACCTAAATATGCCCTGGCAATGAAAACACAACTCAATTAATATGAATACAAGCTGTGCACCTAGATTGGGCAGATCTACCACTACACTACCATCTTCCCCATCTATGAGGCCTCTTATATAAACTTGCAGTTTCTCCAGGCCACAAGCTCCTGCTCTGCTTTCTTTCCACCTCCTCCTCTGTCCCCACCTCTCTCCCACTCCCTTCTTTTAACAACTTTCAGCTCCACCTTCCCTTAATTTGCCCAATCACTGGCTCTAGTCTTTATTTTATACATTAAGGTGGGAAGAAGGTTTACAGAAAACCACCTGAGTGCTGACTCATTCCTTGTTTGCAGCCCCTCACAGGAAAAGAGAATTAACATCAAATTACAAATAGTCCCAGGGCTATCCACAACATATCTTAATTTATATTATTCTCCTCCTAGAAAAGTAAGCTCTCAGAGAGTAGCGAACACTTCTTGTCATTGCCGTCCTTGCAATTTCTAACATAAAAAAAAAAAATTATTCATAGCAGAGGATTCAAATGTTTTACCTCTAAAACTACATATTGAGAGCTTTTTCATAATTGGGCACTTAGAAGTATTATAGGCCTTCAAGTTCTCTAGTCAGTCTTTATTATCCACCTTTTAAATCAAAGACCAATCAAGCCAGACATAGTGGCGCACGCCTTTAATCCCAGCACTTGAGAGGCAGAGGCAGACAGATCTCTGAGTTTGAGTCCAGCCTGGTCTACAGAGTGAGTTCCCAGACAGGCAGAGGTACATAGTGACTTACTGATACCCTGCCTCAGAAAAAAACAAAACAAAATTAAGACCAACTAATATCTAAAATTTTACTATAAAGATAATATACCTGTATGCTTTCTACAAAGTAATGTAGAACATTTTATATGACCCCAATAGAGTTCAAGTACATAAATAGAAACCTTTATAAATCTAAAGCTTTTCTAAATGCAATTGTTAAACTAACATTGTTATATAAACTAAACCATAATGGTGTGGTTATTTTTTTTCACTAGAGTCTTGTTTATACTAGTCAAGCATTCTACTACTAAGCCACACACTTTGTCCCATAATTAAATTTGACTAAGTTAATTTTGTCAATCTCAATATAAAATGTGGCAATCTGTCAAGTAAAATGAATAAAATTATACCTACACTGGTTACTTTACGGTATATTTGAGCTGCATTCTGGCACTCAGAATATGGATACTCTGAGGTAGCCATTTCTAACATACACATCCCAAAAGCATAAACATCTACAGATTCATCATAGTGTTCTTCATACATCTCTGGAGCCATAAATTCAGGAGTACCTGTAAAATAATACAACCATATTTTTATTAAAGAGAATAATACATTCATCAAGTCTTTCTTTCCCATAAAAACTATCTGTCAATTTCTGCCCCCTCAAAGTAAATCTGTAAATTAGGCCAGGTATAGTGGTGCACACTTTTACTTCCAGCACTTGGGAAGCAGAGGTAGGTGGATTTCTGAGTTCGAGGCCAGCCTGGTTTACAGAATAAATTACAGGACAGTCTGAGCCATGTAGAGTGATCCTTTTTCAAACAAACAAAAAAAAAAAAACCAGGAAATTTAACAATCTGTACTAATGAACTACAATTTAAAACATTCAGTGTTAGGTTAAGATATTAAAAATCCAAATTTAGACAGGCATGGTAGCTCACACTTGTAATACTAGTACTTAAATGGTAACCAGGAGGAAGGTCAGAATTTTAAGGTTATTCTCAGCTATATAGTATGCTCAAGGTCAGCCTGGTCTATACTGCAATCCTGTCTCAAGAAAAGAAAGGGCCAGGCACTATGATGTAAGCCTTTGATTCCAGCACTTAGGAGGCAGAGGCAGGAGGATGTCTAAGTTTGAGGCCAGCCTAGTGTTCATAGCAAGTTCCAGGTCAGCCAGAATTACATAATAGATAGGCCCTGTCTCAAAAAATAAAGATAGCTAGATAGAGATAAAATCTGATTTTATTTATAACTTTTAGTTCAAATTTGGGTAAATTAATTTAGTAAACTTTGTTCCTTAAATCCTGAGAACCTTTCAATAATCCTTAATAGATGGGCTGAAGAGATAGTTAAGAGTACTTGCTGCTCTTGTAGAAGACCTGAATTCAGTTCCTAGCACCCACATAATGGCTCACAACTGACTGTAACTCCAGCTCTAAGGGCTCCAATACCATCTTCTGACCTCTGTGGGCATGGCATGCAGATACCACACAGACATACATGCAGGCAAACACCCATACATGTAAAATAAAGATAAATTTAAAAAATAACCATTCTTATAAAGAAAATATCTAAAAAAAATAATTCTTAACACATTCTACAAAATATACACACTAGGATGTATTAGAAATAGGTCAATTTTCATATAATTGATCTTTCAAAGCAAACTAATAGTTGAGTGTACTGTCTACGTCTTCAAATACAAAGAAAGGCTGAGGAGCAAGAGAAGGGAGGATTAGGAACTCAAGGCCATCTTTTACCACATAGTGAGTTTGAGTCCAAGTTATACAAGACTCCGTCTCAATAAAACTAGCATGCATGTAAATGGATTCATGTGTGTGACATAAATAAATCCTTAAAAAACAGGCAGTGGCCAAAATTTTGCTCCAGACAGTAGATGACTTAACATTTTTGTTCCAGTCCTATACAACTGACAAATCAAATACACAGCAAGTAAATTGTAAAATACTAGTCACCAATGACACTCTTAGCAAACGATGTGCGCATTAAGGTTGCAAGTCCCAGATCACCAATCTTCACAGATCCAGTGGGTCCTGTGATGAAAATGTTGTCACATTTCAGATCCCGGTGAATAATAGGAGGTGTCCTTGTGTGTAAGAACTGCAATCCTTTTAAAATTTGCCTGCACCAGCTTCTTAAGACCTTTGGTTTCATGACTTTAAATCGTTTTAAGTACCTATGCAAAGAAACAAAGTTCATGTGTAAACAAACATTCCCAGATTATTCTACAAATACCACTATGAGTGAGATGTTACTACTTATTTACTATGATTGCTACCCCTGAATAATTTTTAAGGTTTATTTTTTTATTTTCATTTATCTATTTGTTAATGTGCACATGTGCAAAATGTCTGTGGGGGCATTTTGAAGAGGGCATTAAACCCCTGAGCTAAAGTTACATAGAGTTGTAAGGTGCCCAGTGTGGACACTAGGACTTGAACTCTGATCCTCTGCAAGAGCAGCATATGCTCTCAACTACTGAGCCATTTCTCTAGCCCAGATTTATTTTCTATTGTTTGCTGTAGCAAAATAAAAATCTATCAAGAGCCTCATTCCAATCTAATCTTTCAGTGACTTACAGGTCACTTAAGTTTACCATCCCACCTCATAGCCCCTCAAAGAAATGGTTTGACCTACTCTAAAAGATATTCTACAAAGTCCAGCACTTTCAATTCAAAATAAGAATCATACTAAAATGACTTTTTTGGAATAGAAGCACCATTTTCAAAAGAAAGCCCTTCTCTGCTTCCAAATAATTACTTACCCACACTGGAGAACTTGGCTACAGAAAATTTTAGTATAAGATGCCAGGAAAAATGTACACTTCACATTTAATTATTTACAACTGATTTTACAGTCAATTTATACCAATAAAAATGGATTACAAACAAAAGAGTATAATTATATAGTAGTTATTCCTTACTAGATGTGTAAGCTTGAAAAAAAACCCTTAACAAGTAATTATCTTTTAAAAAATGCAATCATATTCTCTCTATAATAATTTTCAATTCTCAAATTCTACATCTCTAAAACATTACCTTTTGTGGGGTGTTTTTAGAGTTATGCTTTTATGTGCATGAATACATATATACGTGTGTGTGTGTGTGTGTGTGTGTGTGTGTGTGTGTGTGTGTGTGTGAAATGACTGCCAGGTACTCACCAATGTCAGAAGAGGGCATTGGATTCCCTGGAACTAGAGTTATTGATGGTTGTAAACCATCACATTGGTGCTGGTACCCTCTGCAAGAGCAACAAGTGCTCTTTCATTTCTGAGCCATCTCTATAACCCTCTTTTTTTGTGTTTTTGAGGCATGATTTCTTGGTCAGCTCAGGCTGACCCCAAACTCATGATGTAGCCAAGAATGACCCTGAAGTCCAGATCCTCCTACCTCTACTCCACCACCCAGTGCTGACATTAAAGGTAGGTGCTACTGTTACTAGTTTTATGTGGTGCTGGGAATTAAACCCATAGCTTCATGCACACTAGGCAAACATTTAACCAATTGAGCTTGATCCCTAGGACCCCAAACATTAGCTTTTCAGTACTACATATTCTAACACACTTCATAAGTAGTTGTTAATACTAGGGATGGGACCTAAATCCTTCCACATACTAAGTAAGTGCTATTTCACTGAGCTATATAGTCACAACCCTTCTACATACCCTTAAGCCAAAGTTTTATAAATAACTTTTATGACTCATTAAAATGATTTTCATCTCAACTGGTACTATCAGAGTCAACTTACGTCTTTAAGGTTCCTGATGTCATTAGTTCAGTCACTAACACAATACATTTCTTTCCTTTCAATACAGACTCCCATGAATCATAAAATCGAACTATATTGGGATGCTGGAGGCCTTTCAACATCTCTGCTTCTTCTTTGAACCGTTGCTGCTCAGCTTTAGTTAACTTGCGGTCCTAAAGTAGAAGAACAAGCTGCAAGTTAAGACCACAGAAATTTCCACGCACATTTCTAATAGCTCAACTGAGTGTTTTACTGTTTGCATATATGTCTTCTACCTATCAATTTTTCTCAATATCTATAGAATTACTGACATTCTTTCTCAATTAATTTGACTCTTCTATGAGATAAAACAACTATTGTTACATTTCACAACTATGCTATGAACATACCTACATAACATCAATGTCTAAAGGGCATTGGGGTATAATTTGGTGGTAGAGTGCTTACATTATCTCAAAATGAATTTATAAAAAGGAATACAGCAGATAACTGTAATATTTCCCTAAGAAATCCTGAAGTTGTCATATTTGGAAATCTCTAAAAATCAGAACAAGAATAATCAAAAGGTAATAAGACTTAGAACTTTTTTTCAGTTTAATTTCTGAATTGTCAAAACTTGGTCTAAGCTTCCAGGTAGAAAAATTGGGCTACTAACTAATGAAAGACCTTCAAATAGGCATTGAACCTCTAACCTGCTACATTATAATGCTAAAAGTCATAGGCAAAATGTTTATAATATTCTAAAGGACTGTGATCCTAAAATTCTGAAGTCAGACAAACTGTCAATTAAGCTAAGAAAGGAAAACTGCCTATATTTCTAGAAATAAAAACAGAGAAACATCCATCCCACACAACTTTTCTGAAAATATTACTCAAAGACTTTCCATAAAAAATGGCCCAAACTGTTATCACAGTCAAGAACCTATGACTAGACAGGTCACTGGCCCTAGAAGATAACCTACTAAATGAACATAGTAGGAAACCAACCCCTCCTAAAGACTTACTGTTATACCCATAGATTAGTGCACCTTTAGCAGCAGATGGTGATTAACAAAGAGGCCCACAATAATCAACATGCAGACAACAAGAGCCTACACAATGTTAAGCCCTTAAATAGAACATCTACATCATACCCTGTTCCTCTTAAGGCTCAGGGATCATTGCAGAAGATGTCCAGAAAGATTATAAGAGGTGGTAGGTGACTAAAACAGTGTTTCTAGAATACAACAGGGAAGCTGCACATATGTATTCACAGATGTAATGACAGCATGCACAGCACCTGTAGAACTTAAGCTAGACAAAATTCCACCCACAGCTGAGGAACTTCTGGCAACTAATAGCTGCTGTGCATTGACAGATAAATAAAATGATTTTATCATCTGTATTCCCATGAATGATCTATGAAAGAACAAAAATAAATAAATAAATAAATAAATAAATAAATAAATAAATAAATAGAATTGAACTACTAGTAGCTCAGCAAAAATAGAAAATAATAAAAATGTCAATATGTGCCAATATCTCCATATGAGCCATTGCTAGCCAGTAGCAGTTAGTACAGTGGGTATTTTAAGCTATCTCAGTAGGTATATTGAAGATATCAGATTATGGTTCTAATTTTAATTAACAATCAATAACCCAATTAAAATAAAAATTTGAAGGGAAATGTAGATGATATAGCTCAGGTACTAAGCATTTTCCAAGTAAGAAATGATGAAATGAGGCCATGGGTTTGATCACTGGTATTGACAAAAACAAATGACCCCATGTTTCCCTACATAATTTGTATGTATGGATCAACACTGTTGATTAGTTTTGTTTGTTTTTTGAGATATGGTCTCATTACATAAGCCAGGCTGGTCTGGAACCCACAGAGATCTGCCTGTCTCAGCATCAGAAGTACTGAAATTAAAGTTATTTATTACTATGTCTAGCAACATCATATGACATCACCCTTAAATTTTATCACTGTTAGAAAGAGCTGTTTGTTTTGTTTTCCCTTGAGAAGAGGTCTCATGTAAGCAGGATGACATTGAACAACTGAGCCTTCTGCCTCCATGCCCTATGCACTCTCACTCTCAGATGTGCTGGTGAATTGTATTTGTTAAAATTTTACTAAAGAATTTAACTACTGTAACTGCTGTATTCATATATAACATATTTTTCTGTTTCTTATACAATATAAGGATTTCATATTAAGATTATTTATAGGGTTATATAATTATTGTGATTATTGTTGGATTTTTTTAGACAGAAGCTCTTTATGCAGTCCAAGTTGGCCTGAAACTCAAAATCCTCCTGCCTCTGCCTCCCAAGTGTTGGGATTATAGGTATGTACCACCTACCACCACATCCAGCTCAGGCTTCATGAACTAGGTAGGATTTAACACTTTAACACTGAAATTTTATGTCATTTAAATTTCACTATGACTTCATGTCTAATATTAAGAGCACTGGATGCTTTTCGAGAGGACCTGAGTTCAATTCCCAGCACCCACAAGGAAGCACACAATCATCTGTAACTTCATTTCCAGAAGATCCAACACCCACCTCTGGCCTCCATGGGCACCAAACACACATGGTACACAGACATTCATGTAGACAAAACACCCATATACACAAAATGAAAATAAATACATCTTTTCAAAACAAGCAGAAAATAAGGTAGCCATTTGTTTCCCCTACTGTATCTAAACCCACCAGTCACTAAGATAATTAAAAATATCAATGAGACACATCACCCCACACTATGCACTCTCACACTACTGCCACTCCTCCAACACTTAAGTTTTATTAAACTGCTCTAGAACTAAAAGTAATAAATTGTTAGGTTTCTTTGGAATGTGTTCCCTTTTAGCTACATAGTCTTCACTTAGTACTTTTTGTAGTGCTGGGAATGGAACACAGGGCCTTGTGCAAACTACTGAGCCCCTGGACAATGGCCTCTGAAACTAAAACAAAAACACATACTTATATTTATGTGTTTTTAAAGAAACTAAAATTCCAAATTTGTTACTACAGTTATCCAATACCATGTGCTCACCTCTAAAAAAAGTATATACCTATATAAGCTGGGTGGTAGTAGTGCACACCTTTAATCCTAGCACTTGGGAGGCAGAGGTAGGCCGACTTCTGTGAGTTCAAGGCCAGCCTGGTCTTCAGAGCTAGTTCCAGGACAGCCAGGGCTACACAAAGAAACCATGTCTGAAAAAACAAGTAACAACAAACATACACATATATGAGAGCTAGAAAGATGGTTCAGAGATTATATACATTGCTTCCAGAGGACTGGAGTTCAATTTCCAGCACCCACATGACAGTTTACAACCATAAGTAACTCTTGTTGCAGAGAATCAAATTGGTGCCCTTTTCTGGACTCTGTGTACACCAGGCATGTACATTGCAGCTCACAACTGTATGTAACTCCAGTTCTGGGGACCCAATGCCCTCACACAGATAGTTAGGCAAAACACAGAAGCACATAAAATAAAAAGAAACAAATAAATCGCTGGGCTGGTGAGCTAGTTCAGCAGTTAAGTGCACTGGCTGCTCTGCCAGAGGCACTGAATTCAATTCCCAGTAACCATCTCTAAAGCTATCTCTTTTCCTCTTCTGGCATGCAGGTATACATGCAGACAGAGTACTTGTAAATTAATTAATTTTTAGAAACTTAATTGATATATTTGAGAAAGACTACACAAAGCTAAGAGGTGATGCCAATTGATAAATGCAGAAAGTAGAAAATAGAAAGTTGCCATTTCAGGCAGGAGGATCACAAGTTCAAGATCAGCTTGGGCCATTAAGTTCTAGGTAAGTCTTACAAACAAACAGATCATAATCACAGTATAAATTACCTGTGTAAAGACACCAAAGAGTATCAAAACTTACTTGAGATGTATTCCAGTGTCAAAGTATATACTTCTAAGATATTTACTAATCTAACAAGTAGATAACAGGAAAAATCTGACAGTACTCAAGTGGTCATGATTACCTACCTTATCATTAACATATATCAACATCATGTATCCTTGCTATTGCAGACTAAGTAGATAGGCATCACTTTTGTGGTATTCTTGACAAAAAATGCAGAGCTTAGCTAGCCAACCATGGCAGTGTATGCTGTAATAATGATATTTAAGAATCATAGTAGAAGAATTTTAAAATGAGTTCTTGGTGTTTGTAAGCTATATAGTAAGGCCTCATCTCAGAAAGAGAGAGAGGAGAGGGGGAAACAGCTAATACCCTTTGAAAGTTCAAGGAAAAACTGGAAAAATACTGTTAAAGGAGTATATACAGTATAGAAACATGGACATGATCAAAGAACTGAAAAGAGGAGTATTTGCAGGCAAACTAATGGACTCTGATTAAGTTCAATAATTTAGTTTATAGGATATCTTTGAAACCCTTTTGTAAGTAGAAAATCACCTGAAAATAAGTTCAAAAAGATAGCGAGGTAGTAAAGGAGTAGCACCTCTGTTTCCTTCTGCTTCTAACCCTCTCATTTCCTTTAAACAAACCCATAGTTAACAGCCCTTTCATCTTTTTGCTAACTCCAATCTCCAAGGCTTGCTCATATACTAACTATACTCATTCTACTTTAGGCTTTATGAAATCTGTCTGTGTCTGCTTTTTCTCCCTTTTTGTGTTCCTAGCACTTAGTGTAGGTCTGGCACATTGCAAGGAGTGTTTGTTGACTAACCAAAAAAAAAAAAAAATGACAACTCTAATAGGTCACATTCATTTCCTATTGCTACAGTAACAAATTATCATAAACATAGTGGATTAAAACAGAGATGTGTTATGTTCCAGAAACGGGAATCAGAAATCTACAGTGAGTCACATTAGACTGGAATTCAGACAGCAGCTCTATTTCTTCTGGGGACCCTAGGCAACTGTTTATTTTCACGCCTCTTCCAACTTTCTAGAGGGTATCTGCTTGGTGACCCAATCCTGCAACAGCATCACTCCAAACTCTGCTTTTATTCATAGATCTTTCTCAAATGATTGTCAACTTGCTTTTCTCCTTACAGAGACTGGGGATTAGATAATCCAAGTTAAATTCACGATTTCCATCTCTAACTTAGCCTCATTGGCAAAGCTAGTTTTAACCATGTAAGGTTGAAGCCATGACATCTTTGAGATGTCATTATTCAGCCTACTACACATATCAATTTCTTTCTATTTCTTTTTGAAGTCAATTCCACAAATAACTAGAAATAACTCAGAAAACTATTTAAGAATTAATGATATTTTCCAGCCAGGCGGTGGTGGCACACACCTTTAATCCCAGCACTTGGGAGGCAGAGGCAGGCGGATTTCTGAGTTTGAGGACAGCCTGGTCTACAGAGTGAGTTCCAGGACAGCCAGGGCTACACAGAGAAACCCTGTCTTGAAAAATCAAGAAAAAAATGCTATTGCCTAGACCAAACTTGCCCCATTCCACCATCATCCTTTGCCATTTTGCAAAAGCATTTGTCTTTGGTTTAGAGTTAACCAAGTTATATAATTTGTTAAGCAAAGAAACTAGAACACACATATTTGAGCAAGCTTCATCATTCCTAGATTCAAAAGAATCTCTTTAGCCCTGGGTCTACACTTAATATCTATGGTTGAATCTGACGAAGACAAAAGGAAATAGAACTAAATAGCTTTAATGGAATTAACCATATTCATTTTATTGGTGGCTCAAATAGAATCTAGAAACATTTCTGAAAAGGTAATAGAACTACTTTAGAATCAAAATTAAGTGTCCAACAGTGAATACTTCAAAAAACTGTATTTAAGAAACAAGATCTGGCATCTAATTCAATATTTTTCTGTCTCAATCTCCTAAATGCTGAGATTAATTAATGCTTAACCCTTAACCATGAATTTTCAGCTACTTATTCTACTTCTGCATTATCTTAAATATAATAATATAATAATCACTACTATAATAAAAATGTACATACAATGTTCACTCAACATGTTAACCAGCTATATATTCTATTGTGCCTATTTTCTCTTGCTGGTGGTTTTGCTTTGTTTTGATTTTCGTTTTTTTTTTTTTTTTTTTTT